>NC_082341.1:117267421-117592143 GCF_027477595.1 Haemorhous mexicanus
ATTTTCAATAACCCTATTAGTTATTCCGAGTTTCAAAAAGAACATTTCCATAGTTTTGAATCACAAGGTTATGGAAATCTTCATGTTTGCACATAAATCTTCTCATTCCCACATGAATTTTCAAGTTCCCAGAGAACATAGCAGTACAGCCAGCCTAACCTACTGAGGCATTGAAAATTTAAAAAAAAACTGGTTAAATAAGAAAAATAATTAAATTTCAAGCATGTATTTATGTTGAAAGCAATTGTTAATGACTTTAAACTAATTTGTCTATTTCTTGCATTTTTTTCACTAGCTTTTGTTAAAACAAGAAAGTGAGAAATGTTCAGTTTTTTTTTCAATTTTGCTTCCCTATTCTGTTATTAATTCCTTTATTGACAGTAGCAAAGAGAAAAATAAAAATTAGGACATAAGAGAAGCAGTTTTATCACACACATGAAGAAATTCTCTTTTATTGCAACCACTATAGTTGCAATATTTATTTGAAATTTACAGCTTCTGTAATTTTTTAAAGCTTCTCATTTTATTGGAAAAATAATAGATAGACTATACAAATGAGGTCTAATTTTAGCCAAATTTTGTCAGATTTATCTAAGGCAACGCTGAGCATTAGATAAATTTGAATGGATAAGATTTGGACCCCTCACACCTGACAAACCCTAGAAAATTACAGTATTATCTGTTGTTTCAGAGACCTGTTCTACTTTATTCCCTCTTTACTTGACTCTGCATCCTCTATTTTGCCACCACATTTATTGAAATATGTCCATGCACTTTACAAAAATGGCTGTGCTTGACCTCAGATTCAGTTTTTTTTCATGATAAATAATCCTAAGTGAAAGAAGCTTCCTAAATCACTGCATCTATTATGGACTGTAGTGATTTTGTCCATACAATTTTTTAATCCTCAGTGAGATACTGTGGATGCCTGATCTGCCTGCTTTAACTTTGATCTCCCTTAAAAATATTTGCTCCTTAATCCAGTTTGTTACATTATTTCTCAGGGTAAGAGTTATCTCAGGAGGTGTCTTGGTGTGTCATTAAATGAAAATGGGCTTTTATTCCCATACAGGCCTTGAGGACAAAAGGAGGCTTATCAGGAGGGAAACCATTTACAGGAGTCTCTGAGCATCCAAGTGAACTGATCTGGGCCTGACTACAAATCATGTTATAATACAGGAGGATTTTACTGTAAGAATTGAGCAATGTTCTCTTTGCTCATGATAAAGAAAGATACTTCACAAGCTTAGAGAAAGTTTGCCTCCCAAAAAGAATGGAGCCAAACCCTCAATATGAGCTAAAGAATAAAGTTTGTTTCCCTGCTGTTCTAACTGGTCAGGTTTTATGTTTCACCTTAAGAGTGATTTTATGTTAACAAATACCTTGCAGAGCCTATGCACCCAGACCTATTTTCTTCTTTGCAAAATGGTGAAGCAGACAAGTGAAAGCCTGTGCTCTCTTGAGATGCCAAGGAGGACCAGGGGCTACCCAGCAAAGCTGAGTTATTGTAAGATTTCAGTTCACTGCACTGGAGCAGGAGACAATTCTAATAGCCTAATTTGCTGTGAGAGGCAGTGCCTGCACTCTGCTCAGACTCCCTTGTCTAATAGAACATGATGAATCCAAGTACTGGACCTCCTGGCAGGAATCTCAGTGTCTCAACGAAGTGTGACGAGGCTCTGTCATGCCAAGTGACAAAAGAACACAGACTTAATACTTCTGTCTCTGCTCATCGTATTTCCTCTTTGAAATCTGAATTACTTTTCTTTTTATTTGTTGACCAATTGACCCTGTATATGAAACAACATACGTTGACAAAGCACATATGCTTGTACATATTTAGTGATCAAATAAGCTATTTCCAGCTTTTTCCTTAGCTTCTCCTGTCTTGTAGAGTGACTGCAGGTCCCCTGCTGAATTCTTGGTGATGAACCTGACAAAAGTGTTTTATAGGCAGACAACTGGCAAGTCGACTTACTGATAAGTGCTTAGGATGTTTTCTTTTATATGATGTCTTTACACAGTAACATCAGTGGGCTTTTTGTTGGTTGGGGTTTTTTCTTACTTTGGATTTTTGTAAATTTGAAATTCTTTTACATAAAATGCTAGATAAAATTTTGAATATGTTGAAGTTTCATGGAGGACTTCTGGGTTGTTGCTTTTTGATGGGCCTTAAATAATTTCATGCTTGAACAGTTCAAACTTTGCCTAAATGAGGGGAGTGTTAAAGTTCAACTGAAGTGGAAATGATAGCTACTCTTATGCTATTATACTTGGAGAAAATCCAGCTCTACAGTGTTCAGAAGAATGGAAAAAAAAATATATTCCAATTTTTCATCCATGCACATTACATAACACTGTAACTGCAATATCTTGAAATTACGGAGACCTCAGTTGATGATGACAGCACTAAATATGTCAAAGCTTGCCAAACAAAATTCAGACATTTTGGAATTTCTTGTAAAACATCAGCCTTACCTTTCTGCTATGTATTTTAATGACATTGAGAGTTTCTTGAAGCACTCCATGATGGCTCCCTTAATTTCTTCTAGGTTCATCCTCAAACATAGAATCCCATAGGTCATGATGAGACAATGCAAAGTATGCACAAATTATCTAAATCTAAGCATAAAAGAATCTATAGCCTTCTGTAAAACCAGCTGAAAAGAATCTATTGCCTTCTGTAAAACCAGCTGTTGTGTAATATTTCCTGTGAAAATATAAGCCAATATAATTTAGGGGATATTTATATTTTGTAATGAAAGGTCAAGAAAGAACTTAAGAATGTATCAAGAAAGAACTTTTGCTATATTACTAGTTAATGCTCAAAACACAAAATCTTTTTCAAATTAAAATAGTATTTTTTTTTAAGTTAGCATTTAGAAGTGGTAGAACACTTAGAAATAACACACATTTTAAGAATAAATGTTTACTATCATGCTTCTTTGTATCAAAATTCAATTTTGTGCTTTGACTTTTTAACTTTTTCTGTCATGTTCACTGAAGCCAACACGTCTTAACTAGAATTGGATATATATGAATAAATAATCAACATACCCTTGAACACAGCTTCATCCTGAGTTGTCCTTTGAAGGAAGTAAGGTGAGTTTAATAACATTCTGTCCTCACATATCCCAGAAGTATAAAGTTTTTTCTGGAAATAATTTAATCAGTAATAGTGACGTTAAAATAATTAGATCACTTAAAGAGAAGCAAATAGAGAGATAGTTACTTAGAGGCTGTCTGAGTTTCTGCCTGTGGCTAATAAAGTTTATTTTCTCTTTCATTTTTCTCTCTCTACACTTTTCTCACTTGGAAATTGCAATATGAAGATATTGGATACAAGGAAGATACCATAGGATGAATTGTATCAAAATTACTCATTAGTATAAAACCAGAACTTTTCCATAACAAGTGATACTATGAAAAATCTGCCAATACACTTTGCAATTTTTCGTTTAGGAGCCAAAATATGCAACCGAATGGTGTTGTCCTATTTGAGTGTTTTCAATTGCATTTGCCATTCTGACTGTCCTGGATACTATAACATCTAAGATGGACAAGTCTCAGATATATTATCTTCCTTACTCACTGCAGATGATGTGCGATTTTTAATTTAAAAAAAAGAGACATAAGATAATCTAAAATAAATTTCTTTGCCAGCATCCATAATTTTTCCTTAAGAACTATTTATTGCAATGTTTATATTAATTTATTTATCTAGTCACTTGTGAAAGATAAACTACCCTCCATGACACAAAAGAAGGGTTTCCAAGGGTTTTTGTAGTAGAAGAATGACAAAACAACTTTGTAACAGGCAAGACTGAATTTATAAAATGCCTCTGTTCTTCCCTGCTTATTTTTAAGTCTTGGTTGAACAGTGGCTTAAAATAAATTCTCCAATCATTGAATAAAAGTTCATCTTATCTCTTGAATAATTCAATCAATATATTCCGCCAGCTATAAAATTAGTCAATCAGCAAAATATTTGTCAGTCTATTCAACTATAAAGTATTTTTATTCTAATCTTAAGTCATATGCAAAAAATTTTCTTTCACTTTAAATGCTAGTAGGTAGATGAAAGAAGCCTTCAAATATAAAGTTTTTAAGATAAGAATGTATGTGCTTGATGAGTGAACAGTTCCTTTTAACCATAAAATTGCTCATGGAGCTAATATTTCTCTTTTCTAATGCAATCAATTTGAATGAAAAGAGCCTGTTCTATTAAAAGAGAACTCTAAGAAAAACTTGCTAAAATGCAGAAATACATTTAGTTGGTACAAACTATGCTGTAGACCTTCATCCAAACTTATTAGCAGAAGTTCAATCAGAGTTCATTGTAAGTCAAAAAATATTATAAATATAATAGTTTAGGATAAGGACTGAAACCAGTTGTAAAATACAGTAATTTTACCTGTTGTAAAATACAGGAATTATATTATGGTTTTATATACAAGAATAAGAATGTGATTTGATATTTGTTTTCCTCACTCATGGACCCAGTAGGTGAGATTTCCTCTTCAGGAAATCTTAGCACAAGTGTGAAAAGTCCTGTATATACCTAGGTCAGATTTATTTCATATAGGAATGCTAATGAATATTCATGAGAATCAGCTGAATCTTCACACTCTATATGCTTTCACTCTATTAGGTGCAAAAAAATCTTCATTTTGCTACAGCAAGACCTGAATCGAGACCCATGTTTTCTTTAGTCAGTTGTCTGTAGCTGGTACTTGATCCAGATTTAGCTTACCATCCCACACGCCAGTAAAAGGTTCCTGTGTACTTCCTAAGTTAGTGCATGTTTTTGTGAGCCCTATGTCTGTGTCTGCATATCTATATATAAATATAAGGGAACTTTAATTGATCTCAACCTTAAGCCTTCGTTTCCTTAGGAAAGCACTGTAGATGTACATATATGCACTATTTTCTTGAGCTCAAGAAGTGTTTCATTTCACTTGGACACAATATAGCTTTAAAAACTGAGTTTTGTAGAAAATGCAGGATAGAAATTATTCATGTTTCTATGAAAATAGATACTTCTGACTAATAAAGGAACTGTGAACTGCTTCATACACTCTATGCATGGTTCATTGCTTTTCTTATAAACTGAGAATAATGATTTCCCACCTTGCTCTCCGTAAGAGCCTCATAGAGCTGAATTCCTGGAATGCTATACTCCTCCAGGCATTGTGGTGAGAAGGTCCATGTACTGGACCCTTAAATCACGATTAACAATACCAGAATCATAGCCCTTGTCTACCTTGCAGGAAGGCCTACCTTCTGCAGTAAACCTTCCACTCAAAGGATGCATTTTAATGAACCCTTTCAGCTTGAATTATTCCTAGTGAGACATCCAGGTGGGCAAGCTGGGCTGGATGCAGCATGCAAGCCTAATTCCTGCAGGTTGAGCATAGCCAAGGAGTCCTAGAAGGAAGAGGACTAGCTCATACACAGCCCTGCAACAGGAGCACAGGAAGACACCCATATTATAGATCCAGATAAACCTTAACTTGTCCATTTTAATGCCACCAATGATCTCTTCAGCAGTTCTCTCCCCAGTTATTCTGCTGTCCAACTGAATAAAGAGAAAATAACAGAAAATAGAAGAAAATAATAACTTGTAGAACTGATGTGTGTTTGTCTGCTAGTCACCAGCATCACTTGTGCATTTCAAAAGCCTTGTCTGACCAGTGCTGAAACATGGAACTGCTCAGGGATGAATCATGAAGGAAACATATGGATTAAACATTTACGGTATTAAGATTCCATAGAAGCAGAAGGTGGCCTGTGTGGGCCCATAGGGATGATTCATAGAGTCACTCCTATGTTTTCTTGAGGGTGAAAGGAAACTTCATTCCATTTAATATTGTATTTGCAAACTCACCACTGTTTTTTATATCCATCTAAAAAGTTCATGATAAGACTGCATGGAGAAAAGCAGCATGACTTGGTAATTAAGGTGCAAGATGAGCTTGTTTAGCTGATGGCATTCCTTCAAACTGCCCTGATCAAATCTCCTCTCTTCCCAGATGCAGAGCTACCAAAGCAATTTTATGCACAGCAAGGCTACAGATTAATGTACCTTCCCCAGGCTGAATTCCTATTACTGAAGTTGTCCAGTCTCTGGCTGTTCGGTTTCTTTGAAAAGCCTGCTCAAAATCTGACATTTAAAAAAAAAAGTTATGCAGGAAATTTGACTGGAAAACAAGTTTGGGATTCTGCCTCCCATTAAGGCAGAAATTTAACTTTGAAATCTGCAAAGTTAAACCAAAGAAAACTTTCAGAATTAAGGCTAATGTTTTTTTACAGTGGAAACAATCTATGAAGCCCACTTGCTCCTGTTGTAGTGGAAGCTGCTGAAATAAGGAAAGGGCAGTGTTAAACATGCTTTCTGCTGCTGCTGGTCCTCTCATTAACTCCCTGCTTTCCTGCTGCTGGGGGACAAAATGCCAGGATGTCTGAGAGTGGTTTACAACTGGCTCTGAATTGTTATTTCTGAGGAAAACTAAGCAGATTTTGACAAAGCACCTAGTGGCATCTGGAATTTTTTGTAGCAAGAATACTTGAATTTAAAAGCTATTTCCTTTCACCCATGAGGAAAATCATAGCTGGTCATGACAAACTGGTGAACCAGATGCATTATAAACAGGAGCAACAGCACACATGGATAATTCTTAGCCAGAAATTTAATGAAGCTCCTTTTATATTTTTGTGTGCATGTAAGTTATATATACTTCATCATGTATATTTATGTGTGCATCTAATTCATACATACTACTCACAATTCAGTCACATAACACAATGCACATTCATTATGCATGATGTGATAAATCCATTACTGTCTCACATCTATGTGGTAATCATGATCATTTTGGTTTTACTTCCATTTGTCTTTCAGATTCTTTCTTGTTGGTTTCAGGTTTTATTTCATCCAACCAAAATAAATTCCATGAAAAATTTAACGATCAATAAAGTAAGCAAAAATTCAGAATATTTTTTAGCTAATTCATTCTTCTGACCAAAGAAAAAAGGAAAAAAGATTGTTTTACAATTCATTGACTTCAAAATGTTTTTGGGAAGATTTGTGTTTGGTGTTATAGGTTTAGGGGACTGGCTTTTTTTTGGGTGGTCTTTTTTTCTGTTTTATAGGTAACTTAAACTTCCCAGTGTGTTATTTTAGCTTGTATGTAACAAATTGCTCATCTCATATTTTACCTTTTTTTTAATTTTTTTTTTTGGAACACAGTTTCCAAAAGATTAGTCCCAGCTATGAAATAAGATCCACGTATGGATGGCAACTGTTAAATCCCTTTCAACAATCTTTCAGTCCTAGCCCTTTTCATGGAGAAAATATAGGCAACAATGCAAAAATTCTTATATCACATAGACGTGGATTAGTATGAATGTGAATATATAATAATTATTTTGGAGGTGCAATTGTAGGTTTAGCTATATAAAGGGTATATGAATTTCCCTTTTTGTTTTTAACTGAGAACATAAAATGGCAATCATGAGCAGAGAAAAGAGAAAATAGAGAAAAAAGGGGGGGAAAAAAAGAGAAAAAAGAGAAAAGAGGAAAAAGAAAAAAGAGAAAAGAGTTCTATTATCTCTTTTCACAGACCCTTAAACACCAGCCACCTTGAACTTGGACACTGAAGCCATCGAGGAACCATAGCCATCAGGACTATCAGCTCCTTCATATTGTTTACTCACAGCTAATTTAGTTTAAGCTTGTTTAAAACTATTTATTTAAGTATATGTAGAAATAATTAATAATGGATTAGAACGAACTTTTAGCAATGTGTATTGCCAAAGAATGTCAATTTAGTATTGTTTCCAAGTTTGAAACAGGCCAAAGTTTTCAGTCTTTTACACACTGCTATCACAGCCATCTCTAATTCTCTTAACATAGATGTATTTATTTGCATATATATACATACATATGTATAATCACTTGCAATAGGTTGAAGAAAACTATGATTATGAATCATGTTAGTAAACATTCCACAGAAAAAGTGTGTTTTGGATGGCACTTGAAATTCTACAAATTATGTAGCTTCTGTTTAACTAGGAACACATACAAAACGTGCAGATCTGCTTGAGTTAGACTGTAGAGGTAAACTGCAGGAATGGTGCATTTTCCAAGACATTATGCCTCCAGTCTTTGACAGATCAAAAGAATACTGATGTGATACAAATCTTTGTACACAAGCAGAAATTATAAAAATAAGCAACATGAATATAACTTGTGTTTTTTATTTGCTTGAGTAAGATATTGGACTGGGAAATCTAAAAAGAGGCAAACCTAACAGAAATCTACTGGACCATTGCTTTTTTAATATGGGTCCTTTTGATAAAAACAGGCTTGTTCTTTAATTAAGTGCATTCTTCTGAACAGAAAACGAATCTATGAAGTATAGAGAATAATCTTATTGTGAAATAAATGCAACTGTTCATAACTTACATAATCTTTCCAAACAGATGGATTTCTAATGATTACATTGACTTTGGGTTTGTACCTTTTGGTTTAGAAACAAGGTGAACTATGAACTATTAGAGGTCTAGACTATTAGAGGTCTCCTTGGAAAGCAGCTGTTCCTTCTGTCATTATATGCTGTCTAATTTACAGAAATATTTAAAACATATGACCATTGGTCATACAATGTCCTCTGTAGTGTATTATATTTTTTTTCTTAACAGTTAATGCCATAGCAGGCCATTTTTAAATGTTACCAAATCCTCTAAGCTACAGTATAGAAAAAAAATAACTTTGAAAGTAGCTAGGAAAATGCAGCCCAGCTTTAATGATCTGTAGGTTTTTCTGTAAATAAATAAGTGTCAATCACCCAGTGATAGAATTAAGTTTGTTTGAAAAAAATAAAGAATGAAGAAATTCTCAAAATTTTAAACAATAAATTTATTAATATAGTCAACAAGCCTTTTATGCAAAGTTTCAAGTATAGTTTGGTAGAAGGAAAAATTATGGTGTTGATTGAAAACAGACAGTTCAAAGCTCTTAATATATTATTAACCAATTAAGTCTGATTTACATGGAAAATGCTCTTGTATAAAATTAATATGATTGTGCCCACACAATCATGGTGTTCATTCTGAGATTTCACTGACTACTTATCAGATAATTCAAATCAAGCCACTGAGCTATAGATGTTGGCACGAACTACTGCTATATCTCATTTATATTTTCTCTCTAAAGTAAGAGAAAACCTTACATTAACTCCAGAAATGAGAGATCAAAAAATATCAACATTAGGGTCAAAGAAGTCTCTGAGTTGTGAATTGCACATGCTGTTCTTGTGCTTTTCCCTATGTATCCATCCTTGACCAATGCTACAGTTATGACATTGGGACATCTCTGTTGTGATCCTTCTTTTCTACTTTTGTTTGACAGCTAATATCTCTTGACCTGCATAAAAAATATAAGTCTTATATTTTTGTGGGATTTAGCACGTTCTAATAAAGAAATATTTGCATGTTGTTTGGGTATTTTTATTGTTATACACGAAAATTCACTTGAAAAGTTTAGATAATTATTGTACAAGTGTTTGCAAACTCAGAAAAGCAGTCATAATTTGAGGATTACTTCCAAAAAAGTGAAAACAAACAAACAAACAAACAAAAGAAACAAGTAGAGGTTATTTTATGGCTGAAAAAGTGTTCACTTTAGAAAATGTCATCATATTGATAAGAATATGTTTCCTCTGAGTCTGTTATGCTTTTCCACAATATGAATGATCTTGTCAGAACATGAAGCATATGCAGCTGTCAAAATGTTACAGGCTAGCCACATGAGCTTGACTTGTTTATGAAATCCGAGCCTTAATTTAGTTCTCTATAGATAAAAAGAGTAAAAAGTTTCAAAAATATGATTCTTTTGTGTGATATTATCACTCTTGTTGTACAAAATAGAAGAATTCAGTTTGCCTCCAAAAGGTCAACAATAATTGCAATTCTAAACCATGTTGTTCTGATGATCTTCTGCAATTATAAATGAAAATTTATATTTTCTAAGTGGCATAATCATAAAAAGTCACTACCTAACAACAACAATAAAAAATAATGGATGAGGTTATAAAACTAGGAGTGCACTAAACATGGTGAATTAATTTTCAGTTTGTTGGCTGTAAAAAAGTCTCTCTGAATCTTTCATTAAATATTGCATCTGTTCATAAAATAGTTTTTAAAAAATTAGTATAAATAGCAGGTTTTTAGAAATATTTTTAGGTGGCAGTCTATCTATTAGATTTTTATGTTTAAGATGGAAAGAAAAACATAACCATAAGGAGCAGTAAACTATTAAAGCTAAGTAACCTGAGCAAACACAACTAGCCATCAAGAACTGTATATACAGATGCTGTTTGCATGAATGCATGAACATATTTTTCATCATTAAATGAGCACTTTTATGTGCAAAGATTCAAGCAAACTACCTGGTGCTACTTCTATTCTCTCTCCAGCTGCTTGCTATATTGAACAATGAGGGTGACAGAGGCATGTATAGAACCCCTTAGAACCACTAGTCTCCTACTATCTTCATGTTTAAAGTTTCATTCTTTTTCAAGCTGTTACAACTGAACTAACAAATAATCTAGGTTATCATGCTTTATCTCAGATTATTTGAAATTGTGTGTTTTCTGAATTCTGTTATTTCTAAGATGTGGTAAGCAAGTTACCATGTTATTTTATAAGCAAATACACTGGCTAAACAGAAGGCTCCTTATTAGTGTTTTGCAATATTGTTGGGGGTAAATGACAACATTCAGCTCACTTCAGAATATACTTGAAAACTCACAGAACAGCAGTGTCATAATGCACTGCTGTTTTGAACATGCATATTTTTCACACAGTAGTAGTAATACCGATATTTGGGTTCTGACTGATTTTTTTAGGATTGTTGACTGATTTTTGGCAACGGACTTGAGCAAAACAGATAGAATTGGCTAAAGTGGGCTTGAAAATAAGTTGACAGCTGATCTCTTTTCCATATTTTTTCCTCTATTAATTGTTCAGATTATTATTTTTTCCTGTGCATGCTAAGGAAAATCCATTCATATCATGAAACACTCTCATTCTGCTGCGATAAATTCCAGGCTTTAAACATTTTAGCCTTGTACAGGCAAAAGATGAATGAAAAGTGTAACATTGTAAGCTGCTCATATCCTGCTTTAATTTATTAGCTCAGAGTGTATATAATAACATCTTCTGGAATTAAAAGCCTAATATTTCACTGCTACTTAGTTTAACAAATAAACTGTTATTTTATTTAGGTGACAGTAATCCCCAATGTCATAAATGGAGATCAATAATAAAGAGATAATACCTTCTTTCAAAGGTTTACTGTCCAAACACAAATTAGAGTGGCAGAATTCTGACTGATATACAGGTGCTGCCTTCCAATCTCTGCTGCCCCAGAAGAGCATAAAAAGCACAGCCCCAAAACAGACTTTCTCCCATGTAAGTTCTTCCTTTCTGTTGTTTGAATCATGCATTTCTACTTACCAGGGATGAGGTATGATTTGCAACAAGGAGGACAGAAAGATGGGAAGAGTCTGCAGGCCTGAGAGAGTGAGCTCTGGAGCACTTACTAGTGAGATCTTGTATGTTGGGAGGAGGGTAAAACTTGGAGGTCACTAGCTGCAAGTGACCATCTCTGTCACTTAATGCAGAGACACATATATCATCAAGTGTTACTGGAAAAAAATACTGTTTTGTTTTTCTTACTTCAAAAAACATGGTCTGGAAACGCTAAAATAGCAGTCAGAAGTCATGGATGGTGAAATAGAGAAAAAACCTTCACCTAAGCCTTTTGTACAATGCTCAACCTCCTACTTGTTGGACCCTCTAGACTGTTTCAATGTGTATTTTGTTATCATTGAGTTGTGTTAAATGCAAGCAATTAGTTATCAGAAAAACACGATTTTTCTCCTTTGCATTTTTCAGAAGTTTCCCATTGGATTGTTTTGGGAACTGGCTAAATAGTAATGCTTTCCATTGCTCCTTTGAAGTGTTCTGCAGCTTGCAGCATGCTGCAAATGACCTTGGAGAGCCTTTCTCTCTCTTAGCAGAAGCAGTTCCCAACTCTCGAAATCCTGCACCTTTGCATGTCATCCCACTGTTGGAGCTATCTCTGAAGATGGTCTATATCTATGCATGGAAGACATTAACTCAGAAACAGCCCCACGCTCAATTTAATAAGCAATTGCTTCAGTTGGTCCCACACACAGGTAACAAGATTGAGGGATGCAGCTTCATGTAAATGCTTGACTTTCTGAAGGCCTCTCAAGACCTAATCACTCATTGGAGTCACTCATCTTTCAGACACAGGAAAGAAGGGCGTGGACACCTGACCCTGTGGGATAACATGACGGAGTCTGCAAGTAGAGAGGGTGAGAATTAGAGGAGTATTAGGACAAAAAATTTATGGAGGTAGGAAAGGCACAGAAAACCTTTTGATTCCTTTTTTGTCACTGCCAGCCAAGTGTTAAGACTGTAGCCATTCAGGAAGCCAAATTTGCCAAAGACCCAGAGGAAGAACTAGGGCATTCCTCAGAAATTGTCTACCATAGTAAGATGCTGCATTCTGTGAGAGACCTGCAGGCTTCCCACCTGGTTTTCCACCTAGGCATCTCTTGTACACAGCTAGACCTGCACAGGCTGCAAGCAACATTATAAGCATGTGCTTGACGTGGGCAGTCCATACAGAAAACACTAATACTTTATGTGGAAAACAACATCACAAAGTTGTCTATTATCTATTGTTATTCTACAAGCACCTGTGTACTATTATTTAATATTATGTGCTTGTTTTACAATTTCAGATGAAAAGGAGAAACTTAATTTTTTTTCCACATGGAGTGGATGATGGTGGCAGAGAGGGGGATAAATATATTTCCTGTGGTAAGATTGTGCGATGGAGTTGGGAGAAGCTCTGTAATTGCTGATCTTTAATGGCTGTAGCATTAAAAAGCAGCCAATGCTTTCTTTTCTTTAAACTTTATTGAGTAGATGAGATTCATTGATCTGCTTTCCCTCCCCTATTTACTTTCTTTGTGAAGAATTCAATTCTACTTTATGTTCAGAGATTACTTTTTCATGACTTTTAAAGTTTAGTGAGGTCACTAGTCAGGTTCCATCTGCTACTGTATTCTCTGCAAAACCACAGTTCTCCATTTTCTCTTTTATTTACTGTCAGGTTTTACTTTGTTTGGAGGATAGCTTTAGGAAATGGATTGTATTTATTTCAAATGTGTCTGGTGATAGGGAAAGCTTTCAAGGGTTTACAGGTAAAAAGAGACTTATACTTGGACCACTGCTGTCCTGTACACTGTGGCAGTCCAGTGCCTAAACAAAACAAGCAGAAATATTGGCCAAAAAAGAGTCATTTTGAAAAGAGGCATATTCTGAATGAAATAAAGTTATTTGCTAAACCTAGAGACAAGGCTGGAGAGATCAAGCTGGTTTGGGGTTAAAAGAGATCTACCATGGAAAAAATTACCATGGTACTTCTACCATGGAAAAAATTACCTCATGTAGAAAATCTCTCAAAACTGGGCTGCTGCTAATAAACCTGTGGCCATAAAACATGAAATTGTAGGTTTTAGAAGTTTGGGAAATAATATATGTAGGATTCTCACAGAGAAATTAAATCTTCCAGTTTGAATGCACATACTTTGATTCAAATTCTCTGATGGCCTGCATGGTGCCTAATATGAAGCACACATATATTAAAAGGTATCATTCTCTACGCAGTTCTAGTGCCTTTCAAGTAAATAACACCTCAAGGATGAATACTTGAGAAATTCATAATGAAGCTAGAGTCAGAGTTATGCTCCATGCCTTCTGTCAAATGTTACACAGAACAGTCTGAAGTTGCCTGCTGTAAAAGATAATTAAATTGTCACAAAAAAGGATTTTTTGGAATTGAGGCAAGGTATATGTTGGTTAGATATTATATCTAAGTTTGCATTTTATGTTATACATTCTTTAGTTTTTCTATGTTCTTCCATAATTTTTACCATTTACCTTTAAAATGTTTAAAAATCAAAACCAAATAAATACTTCTAATGGAAGAATGAGAAAAAAGCAAGGCAGTAAGTGTGATACAGGAAGGAGGCTAGAGCAAGTTAGAGATATAAAGCACAAGCTTTATTTATAGTATAGTATTATATATATATTATAGTATATTGTATATCCTATAGCAAGTATTTATAATTTTGGAGATCTTTTCTTTCAAACAATGCCCCTTCTGCTGTTTGGAGGAAAAAATTTTGACTGTGTAGAGTAAATCTATTTTCATATTTACAGATTACCTGACATTGGGCATTTCAGCAAGTAGTAAGTTTTCTTGCTGGACAAGTTCCATTCCATGTGTGACAACACCAAATTAAGCTAGCAATAAAATCTGAAATAGCCCACTTTTATTGAACAATGATGTTACTCTGTCGTGTGCCTTCAAAAGTGATTTAAAGACTAAAACTTGATAAAAAACATTTTTATTTTAAGGAGGTTTGAAAATCCTTTGAGTGATCATTAAATTTGTAAGTGTACAGATTGAGCAACACTATTACTCCAGGAAAATAATATTTTGGTGGAAAATGTCAGAGAAAAAAGTATTGATTAGAATTTCAATGATCAGTGAAAAGCTGAACCCATATTTACTCTTGCTTTTTTCAATGCAAAAGCAGTACTATCAAAGGTTATTTTAATATCTTACTATTGAGTAATTCATAGTTACAAGTCATATTTATTGTGGGTGGTGAGGCACTGCAACAGGTTGCCTAGAAAAGTTGTGAAAGCCTCATCCCTGGAAGTGCTCCAGGCCAGGTTGGACAGGACTTTGCTCAACCTGATCTAATGAAATGTGTCCTAGCCCATGTCAGAGGGGTTGCAACTTGATGATCTCCACAGTCCCTTTCAACCCAAACTATTCTATGGTTCTGTGACTCTGTGTTGAGCTGTAGATCCATAATTAGTCTTGCTACTTTTAGATGGTCTCCTTGTTCTTCAACATGGAACTTTCTTCCTTGCTGACACTAGGAACACAGATTTCAAGTCTTTATACCATTATATTAGTTGTGGTTTCTTAGACATGAAAACACATGGTCAGATATACTCCAGCTGATCTTCTTCCTGTCTGGGCCTTATCTCACATACACCCAGGAGGAGCATACTGCTTGTCCTCCCTCTACAGAGACTGACCAATTCTGCTCATTCTGCACCATGGAATTTGTCTGCAGTCTTCCAGATTTCATATCAAAACTCACTCTCTTGCTACTCTCTCAGCTACCCACCCCTCTACTCTACTTAGCTACTGACTTCTGAGCCCTCTGAAATCACACACCCTCAAGTACATGAAAGATCACTCATCAGATGCAGTAAGGAAAATTAACTAGGCTGAATACACAGTTTTTGCTTCACATCAATTGTATTGATCAAATATAATAAAAAGTTAAAATTATTTTTTGAGCTCTTGATCAAGCAGGTCCAATTGCTTTGGCTGAACCAGATGACTGTCTTAGCTACAGAAAATGTTTACATTTCCTTTTTTGTTGTTTATGTTCATTTATCTGCGAGTAGAAGATAATAGGGAAATAGAATTGAAAAAAGGAATGTAATGATACCGTCTGACCTGCAGAATAGCCACAAAATTCAGCAAAGATTTTCTAGTGTTACTTAAAATGCTTTAGCAAAGTGCTTGCTTTTTGAAGTCAATTTCAGAGGAAGCTATTTGCACCCCATTTACTTCCAATTTTTCAATAAACAAGAAGCTCAACTATTTGTTTGTATAGCAAGTTGTGAAGAGTACTCTTTCACATGACAGCACACAACTATTTACAGCACAAGTTTAATTATCAAACATCTGGTTTCCATAGCAACAGAAGGATATTTACAATACAAAAATAACTTGCACATTCATTTCAAGGCTAATGCATATCTAAGATGCAAGCTTCCAAAGCTTGGGCTGAATCAGATCAAAGTTATAGTGATTGTATTATCTTTGCATAATATCACCCCAAAGCCATCTATGGAGTGGTGTCATTTTGATATTTGTTTTCAATAAGAATTTTCTGTCTTTAAACCAAAGGTAGGATAAATAAGTATGTAGAAAGAGAAGATTTCAAGAACTTCTCTTTTTGTTTTGCTGTGGACAATTCCTATGAATGACAATTTGTGAGTTGTTTTTGAAATATCAGTCCTCTTTGGGGAGCAAAAATTCAGTGAAAACCTTTTTATTAAAGTTATACTCTAACTTTAGGCAGTCATTATCCAAGCAAAATTACTGTTAAAGTATTTTTATTCACAGTTAATTTTTATTGCTGGATGTTTGGTATCAGAATTGCTATTTTGCAGGGACTTTTCATCAGTGTTTACTGTAGGGTGTATAGTCACAGAATTCATTAAATGCAAATTCAGCAATTCTAAATTCAGCCATTCTAAGCCCAGAGAAACACCGACTCAAGCTACTCAGTAATTAAACATTCTTTATATTATTAAATTATTGAAAATGAAGGATTTAGTCCAAATAAACAAATTGCTCTGGTTTACACCATATATTAGGCCATGTTATATCACCAGAAGTGTCAGATCTGATCTTCAAATTCTATTAAGATATATAGTATGCTTCCATAACACAAACAAAAATTGATCTTTCTCGGAATGATATCACTTAGTTGTAAATAACTGTATTTAGGATTTCAGCACTTGGACTTATATTATGTTTATATCTAATAAACTTTTCTTCCTCTATGAGTAATACAAGACCATTTTGGTGGTGGTACTGTAGCAACAGTTTAACTCCACTTTCTCATCCACTCTTCCTTGTCAGCCTTATATGAGCACAGAAAAATGTCAGATTTTAAAAATTGCTCTAATGTTCAACATGTCTGCACTCTAATGATCAGAGTTGAAAAAATTAGCACAGACTGCAATCCTATCTTGAAGAAAACTTAGCTGACTGCTGTCTCTTGTTCAAGCTTTCCTGTGTACATGGTGTATTTCAGCAAGGAGGGCAGGAGTGTGAAATTAAATGTCTTCCCTTTGCATCAACAAGTTCAGATAACTTTAGCTGCTGGAAGTTTCATGTAAGGGAAACAGTAATAAAGTTCTAAAATGTTTAGTACATAGCAGGCAAAAAGCATCATCTTTGAAGGCATCCAGAAATGAACTGGAAATGAAACTGCTGGCAGTGGAGTAAAACATTCTCCTTGATATGCAAAGGAACAGCCATCTTTTAGACCTTGTGAAATAGATGGCAAAAGTCTACAGGCTCCAGGAAGAGGTTTTAAAAATTCATCTTGGAAGGAGGAAAATATGCTTCACATAGTAGTAATTGCAGCTGAAAAATAACTGTTGTTTCTTTACTAAACAGAAATACATCTTATCACAGTATACTGAGATGAATCATAAATCAAGAAATTGTGTTGTGAGTGAAAACTTGGTCCCTTGAAGTTTTGAATTGATTCAGAAACAATATTTCACGCAAAAGTTTTACAAGAAATCCTCTTCACAACAAACAGAGGAGCAAAACTGTGAAGTCTGAGTACCAAGTACTGCATCTACCCATTCATCAAGGCAGCTAATATCACTGCTCTTCTGAGTGGTAGCAGTGCCTGGGCCTGGCTGGGATGAGTCTCAGGCAGCAATGCCCATTCTGTCTGCAGCCTTCACCAGACAGGAATGAGCCGACAGTCCTCGCTGCCTTTTCCAGTGAAATGGAGCTGTAGAGCTGAATGTCAGTTGCCTAGCTCACACAGCTGGTGGCAGAGATCAGATGGGACAACTAGCAAAAATAGAGATTATTTAGGAGGCTGAAGTGGCTGACAGACTCTTGTCTATTAGAGATATTCCAGAGCTTTAAAATTCAAAAGTCTCAATCTTTTGGGAGAGAATGAGACAAACTGAAAATGATACAGGACAGATTTGTTCTCATGACAACATTTAATGGAAATGGAAAAGGAAATTAACCCATTCTTCTCATGAAGGGAAGATTGAATCAGTGGATTAACTTCTTAATGCTGAAACTTATAAGCAAACCAAATTTAATTGGAAAGGGAAGTAAGGTGATTATGCATTTGTTATATACTTCACACATTCTTTTTGAGACCTGCATGATGTTTATGATATGCTATTTGGTAACAGTTAATGGCATGATATTTTTGATATGTTGGTTTTTTGTAATAATTGTAGCCATTGGAAAAATCTTTTATGCTTCTTTCATTTCCATAAATAGTTCACTAAAATGTCTTTTTCTAGGGTTATACCCTGCCCAGTTGCTTCGTACTTTACACTACAGGTTTCCCCACAGATAGAATCTGCCCTGTAACTATTTTCTACTGATGAAGTGAGATACTAAAAATTTTATTCCCATCCTTCTTACATAATGAGTTCTCCAGGTCACATTTTGCAGCACTGATAATTTTTCTATTGCTTATTTCTACTATATATCAAAGCACCTTTTTAATTTACTGATCCTAGCTTAAATTTCTCTTTTTTCTTGCTTTTGTTGTTGTTTCTAATGAGCTTGATGCCACTAAGATTAAAAAGGACTTAAAAAAAAGGAGCTGTAAAACAGCTTTGATCTCCTAAGGTGAAGCATATTTTGTGCAAAGCTTTTTCCTCCTGAGGCATGTTAAGAGTTGAATTGATCTGGAGAGGAAAGAAAAAAAAGGTGTATGAGGAAACAAAGAGGAAGAAAATGTGTGAACCTTTAATAAAAATCAGACCTGCTTACTTTCAGCTTGTGTTACCAGCTTTTTCCCTACATTTTATATAAAACATAAAAGAATTCAGACCTCCATTGTTCCAAATTCACTGAAGAAAAGAAGCTATTTTCCTGAGAAATTGAATAATAATTTGGCATGCCAAAGCTTTTTTTTCTCTTTGATATATGAAAATGTTCCTTTGGGCTATGCTCAAGATTGTATATTAATTAATAACTAAAAGAAAGGAAAGAAATCAGCGTTAGATACAACCCAGTTCATTGGATACAGATCCAAACAATTTCCTGGTTCGGTAGATACTAGTTAAAAGCTTTAAATTGTTTAAACAGTCTTAATGCCACATAAAAACCTAAATCTAAGAATAAGCCATTCTAGAGATTGTGTACACATGGACTACTAATATTGGTTTCTATCCTAAAGAGATTACAACCAAAATTTAGCCAAGGACGGGAATGCAATGTCAGGCTACAAATCCTGAGTGATAAACCAGCAAGGTCAGTGAAAGACAAGGTTTCATATAAGGAGTAACTTGAGTCACAGCATGTCAGTTTCAAAGTCATTGTCAGTTGCTCTGTTTTCAGTTTTGCAAAAAACAAAATCTGAGAAAGGGTTTTTAAAAAGTCACTGCTTGTCTTTCCTAAAGACCCTGGGGAAGAGGGACGGTTGGGTTTTCAGCTTACTTGTTTGCTTTATATTCTCAGAAATTCTTCTCCTCTATGGAAAATGACAATTTTTACATGTTTAAAAGGACAGAAAGACTTGGAATTATGTTCATCATTTATCACAGCTTTGCTTTCCCTGTTGGTTGTAATTATTTATAAAGGCACAAATGGAACTAGGCATTTGGCTGTCCTTTGCGCCCTTGAAAATCTCACCCTCTGTACATAATTTAGTGCACACCAATTAACCTTTCTCAGTTTGGTTTAGACTTTAGACTTGGTTATGTCTTTTGCTTCAAATATAAAATTGCTTTAGGAGGAAAGGGTTGGTAGTTTTCTGAATATTTTTCTCTTTTTTCAGAGATTGAAACATTTTCCATTTATTAGAGAGGAAAAATAAAGATTTTTGGCTTAGTTCTGTTGCAAATAGTGCTGTGTTAGTGTAACAGCATTGCATTTTCCCCCTCAAAGGGATTCTAGGTGTTCTTGGCAAAATTTGGACCTGGCAAGTTAACACAACAACAGTGCCCCTCCCAATGAAAGGAGAATCTACTAACAGACTGTACTTAGAGCTAGTAAAAAAATGAGGTTTATGTTTCTCTCATTGTCTCTACTGTAGTTTTCCTGCTCTTTTCATATGGCACAGTGCTTAACAAATTTCAACATCCTCTAAACTTAGGCTGAGAAATTGTGCAAGCTTGACCAACTCTGATGACTCATAAGATTGCTCATATTGTAATAAAGTTCTGATACATTTCCAGGAAGAAAAATGTCAATAACAGAGACACAAGCCAATGTACAATTGCATTACTGGTCTTTGTAGTTGTAGAGCCTAAAAACATGTCTGAAAAACAAGAAAAGTTCACCTCTCAAAGCTGTCCCTTCTTAAAATTACACGTCTCAGGAGCCTAAACCATAACACTCTAATGATCTGATATTGATGAATTGGGTATTGACCTCAGGTTCCTCTCAATACCCTCTGGATAAGGCAAAGAAAGAGGAGGTAGATAACTGACAAGGACCATTACCTATTACTGCACAAACATGGAAGAAGTCTCCCCATTTGTCAGGAAGATAAGTAATTGGAAAAGCTGGAACCTGGTATACACTACCCACAGCAAAGGGAACAAAGACTCTTGCTTTTCCTTTCCTAAGGTGCACTAACAGGGGTCTCAGGAAATTTCTTTGTTTGGAGAAGCTGCTGATTCTCTGCTTCTACTGGAAGAGCTGTGTGTCTATGCAGTGTTCAGCTGGACTCATGCCACCACTGTTTCCCTTATTAAAATAAGCTTGTTATGAATAGAGATTTTAAAAATGTAAAAGCCAAGTTGGAGAAAGAATTAGAAAACTTATTAGAGATGAGAACATAAATCCAGGTTATGTCAGAGGCTGAGGGATTTTCACATGTAAAATTCTGCAAATGTGATGCTTTGCTGAGATTGCCTTCTCTGAGAAATGCTCATTTATCAGAGAGATAGGCAGATACATGCAAGCATTATAGCTGAATAAGCATTTGTTTATCTATCCTAATTCAAATAAAAGCATAATTTAAAGATGAATCAAGGAAATACATAGAGGAGCTTTTACGCAACTTCCAAACAGCAATTTAATTTTATAACAACCAGCAGAGAGCAGTGCTACTTTGCAGCTCGAATGTGATCACATTAGAATCTTGAAAGCTTTTTCAGCAGAAGCTTATCAATGTTCTATCTAGCCCTTTAAAAATATCTGTCTTTATAACAGTTATCATGTCAATCAGGAACTTTTAGCAGCTTTCCATTGAAATTAATCAGGAGTAACTGGAAAGATTCTGATAAATAAGGGGAAGAAATTTCATTCCTCTTCCTAGAATTCTTTTAGCTTAACCAGCTAAAATTTAGCTTCAAATTTTCTCCTTATTCATTTATTTGTTGTATTAAACTGCTGTAAGAAGAAAAAGAATACTCAACTGTCAATTGGTATTAAGCAGTAAATAAGTACAGCAGATCTCATACGTGCTTTAAAACTCTCCTAGTGTTGGTAACTTTTTATTTCCCCATCTCTTTAGATGCAGTGAGAACATCTGAAGCTACATCATTAAATGGGGAGTCTTATAAGTGGTGGAAGATGAAAAAATGCTCTTTTGGAAAAAGAGAGAGCATTCATGGCAAAGTTTTTTCCTTCAATCTTACATATTGTTGTAGTGAAGGCAGATATGTTCGATCAGACATCCATGTGACAATATAGCTTTTCTGAGATATGCTTGTCCAGAAAGCGATGGATTATCTGAACAAAATTGTAAAGGTGAAGACATGCAGGTGTGATCTTCACAGAATCCTGCATGTAGAATCTAAATCTGAAGTAGTACCATCATTCTAGCCAGTATAAATGGGCATGAATAGCAGGTTGCCAATCTGCCCAAACAGATCAAAATCATCATATGTACTTAAACCCAAACTTAAGTAGTGTTATTAGTCGTATCTACTTCTTGGAGGTAAAATTCCCAGCTGAATACTGGATACTTATTTTTTCTTCCTTATTTTTTTTTTTTACTTCTCTCCTGAAAAACTTTACCAGGATAAGATTTTTGATCCGTGGATTTGATTTTTATTTTTCTAAGACTACTTTTAAAAAAACTCGTATGATCATTGACTTGACACCATGTGTTATGATTCATAGAACTTTTTAACTGTTGTTCTTTTCTTCTTCTTGGGACATCCCAAGGTAGACTTTGAGGAGACTTAGGAGACTTTTTATCCCAAAAGAATATCTAAGAATACCATAGAATATTTTACACATTTTCACTGACAATGTAATTGATTTAAACAAAAAAGAAGGATGAAATATCAAGCTTGTGTTACAGCTCTTAATCTGACTCCTGACTGTGAATGAGCAATGGAAAATCCTTTAGTCACAAAGGGAGGTACCCTAAGTAGGCTGAAATTATCTTTACCACTTGTAACATTCAAATTTGCGTGACTTGAGCATTCATGTCAGAGCTCTGAGCACACCAGAAATTCAGTGATTTCTAACTCTTTAGCTTCTCCTTAAAGTAGTATATTTGGTAATTTGTGGCATCCAGAGCACCAAAAAGAAATATACAAATGATCACATAAAGATAATCCCAAAGGATTATCAAACTAGAAATTAACTAGGTGGTATCCCCACTGTAAGAGGAATGTTAAACTGAAGGCTGGACTATAACTTATGTCTCCTCTTGGCTTAGCTAATACAGACTTGAAGATCTCAGAGTTCAATGCATAATTTTATTTATGCATAAAATTGTATTTTATGCACCTGGTTGTAAGTTAAGTCTTCAGCAAAGGCATGTTTTCAACGTTGAATCTTGCACGCAGTAAATTATATTTACAGCATGTTTACCATTACTAATGGATGCAGTCTATAGGTTCTACTCACGAAATGGAGCTTTGTATGAATTACTATCAAGCCTGTAACATTTTGCTTTTATATCATTGTGTGGTTGCCAGTAAATCTTAATCTCTTATTAAGCATAAAACATCCTTAAGAATTGAAAATTGCTTCAGGGAGGTGCATGTTTCTGTGTAGTAGCAGCACTTTTTTTGTCCTCTTGATTTGGCACACTGCGCTAAATAATGAAGGTTGGAAAAGTGAAAAGAATTATATTTGTAAACAAACAATGGGCACATCTTTTATAAAAACAAACATCTTTTATAAAAAACATGCTAATACCCTATAAACAGAGAATGGGCAAACAAGGTATTTCTGTGTAAATTATTCATTAAAACTATCCATAGTAAAGGTTTGGTAACAGTTAAAAAAAACAACAGTGAAGTACTTCAAAGTGAAACATATAACCTTTGGGTTATATGTTTATTGCCTGACAGTATGTGATGTTCAACTAGAGACATCAAAGCTCTGAATAGAGCAACTGTTAAATCATTTGCCACATGATCTGTTATGTGAATGGTCTGGCTGATAAAAAGCTGTGTAATTCTCTTTTTTATTTTAAATTATCATTTAAATTATACATTGATGCCCCTTTTTAAATTTTTTGTGAACATAGATATATATAATGCAATTCTGCATTGCACTATGAAAATAAATTTAAACAATGATAGCAGCAGGAACACAGTGGTGCAGAAACAGGGTAAGCCAAGGTCAGTTCTAGTCACTGCCCTGCAGTTTCAAGCTTTTCTGAAAGGGAATGTATCAAGCAAGATGATGAGTCATAAAGCTGTAAGGAAAGGGGGGCAAAAAAGGAAAAGAAACATCCTCAGGGATACAGCTTGCTGCTACAAGCTTATCAGTGAAGCTTAAGTCTGCGTTCTGAGCCTGACCTGGGTATTACATTGGATTCCACTTTCTTTGCCAACAAAGTGGGCATGAAGGCCTTACAGATGCCTTTTTCAAACACACAAACTGTTGTGCATCTCAGATGATCACAGGGCTCTGTGACCCTGAGATGCGTAAAAAGTCTCTGCTTCAGCCCGCGCGTTCAAAGGATGAGTCAAAGCTCTTCAGTTTTCAGTCTCAGAATTGCTTATTGTATCTGATCTATAAAATTTTTCTCTCCTGTCCAGCCAAGGTCTGCTCAGCAGGACAGCCAGAGGCACTCTGCCTGCCCTCAGGGTGGTGTTATCTCTTTATACTAAAAACTACGTGTGACATGTTTACAATAACTTTCCAATACCTATCACCTATGTTAGACAGTGAGTTTCTACTCTAAACCAATCTGAAAGTGCCAACATCACCACTGAAGATGGAGGTAGAGAAGAAGAAGAAAGGCTAGACAAGCCCAAGTCCCTCCATCTTGTCCCCAAAATCCCTATTCTAAAAATCCCAAAATGTACTTTTTCACCCAGTAATAATTTTATTATTACACTACTTAAACTGCTGGGGCTTTCAGGTCTTCATACAATGCTGGCAATTTGCTCCATGGATCATAATTGAACCCACTGGTGTTCTGGGCTGCGTGCCAGGGTCTCTGAGCCCCCTGGCAGGGGTCCCGGCAACTCTGGACTCCCAGAGGGATATCCTGAGTTCTGACACTGCAGACATAAAACAAAAGAGATGTGTCCTCCCAAAACATCTGCTGTAGCCATGAGTCTATAGCTTTGATGAACCTTCCTTCATTGTAAAAAAAATAACAATACACAGTAAGACCATTAACTTAATCGTGTCTGAGAACCTGAAATGTGACAATTTCTATTTAAGCTGATCAGAGAAATGTGCTGTGCGTTTCTGTAGTATCTGTGATGCTGCTAAACTGTAGAAGAGCAGGAGATGTTCGGTTCCCCAGTTAGTTGTCCTTGTGGTCATTTAATAACCATTCAAAATTTGAGTTATTTTAACACTCCTGACACTTACTGATGACAATTTCTGTGACCCTGGTTTAAAGAACTGTACATGTAAGATTTCTCTGGTGTAATAAGGCAAGCAAAGTCTGTGTGATAGGTCAGAAATGGCTTTGCATGAATGTGCCCTACATTGTTGAATTTGTTTTTGTGCTGCTTTTTATCTCTGAGGAAATCTTTTTATTTGGATGTAAAGGACTTTTTGAAAATTCCATCACACACATCATTTTAATGGTTACTGTTGCTTAGTTGTAACTCAATCAACTTCTCAGTGAAAGGAAACTCTCATAAAGATCACATTCTCTAGGAACCTTTGGAGAAGGTCAATGAAATCAGAAGTTGGCTGAAAAAATAAACCAGAAGATGATTTCCTCAGATTCACAGACAGGCAATCTGATTCATTCCTACTGTGTTATCAGGAGCTGACAAATAAACAACAAGGCAGAAAATCCTTTGATATTGATGGAGGTGAAGAAGTGAAGTTTTTCCTTGATTTTCTATTTTAAATTTTTGAAGAAAATTTTTAGACTTGGCTTCTCCAGAATTGTTCTATGAGATGAGAATGGATTTTCTGAAAAACTTTGACCCTGAAGTATTAAATTTCATAATGAGTCTCTTACATGTCCATGACAATATAAGTCCATACATTAGAGAGTGACATAAGGACATGTAGCTTTGCTTAATACTTTTTTCTTGCTATTCACATCCAAATCACCAAAATTCTTGCAACTTTGTTTCTTTTTAGCTTCTCTTTTTCAAATGTTTTTAACAGTTGTCTTTAAATTATCCACTGGGCCTGGAAATTCTCATACCTAAATCAGAATGTTTTTGAAAACGGAAGAACTTATTAGGTCAAATGCAATGGTTAATAATGTTTTCTTCACAATAAACAAAGCTTCTAGAAAAGGATTAGAATGCTAATAGAAGTGGCCCTCATGGCGTGCTGGAAGTGAGAAGGGTTTAAGTGTTTTGAGACAGCCAAGTTGAAACAATCTGAATCAGTTCCTTAATACACCCAGGTGTATTTTTTGATTTTTTTCTACCGTGGAATGATAGTTGTTCAAATAAATAAACAAAACTGCATCAAAAATTATATGAAAAGTCTCTAGACATAGCCCCTCTCAAATTTATCTGTCTAAACTGTACATACCCCACCTCAGCCTAGTTAGTTGCCTTAGTTGCATATTTAGTCAAATGAAATATGTTTACTCTTTCAGAGGGCCATTCCTCTGGCCTGTCTGAAGACATCAGGTGGATGTTTTAGAGTGGATGCCTACTGTTTAGATATCTCAAGTTTGTCTAAGTAAATTCAGCTGTTATTTATACAATAGTAAAAGGAGAGGGAGAAGAGGGGGCCCAAAACTTTAGTTCCAAAAGGTGTGCAGAATTTGATGAAGAGTGAGATGCATAAGTGAGGATGAAACCACCATCAAACCATTGATTATGGTATATATTATATATATTATATTATATATGGTATATATCCCTGTAGAGTGATTATTCTTTTATTAGGTTTTTTCCTTTTTATTGTAAACAAAAGCTACTCTTGCAGAGGCTGAGTAAAAGGTGCAATTATTCACAGGGAATGCTTTATAAATAAAGAAACAAGCAGCATGACAAAGCTGAGCTCGGCACACATGAGTGGCTAACTGTTTTCCTAGCTTTCTTACATAGAAATTTTGGTCCTGTTTTTTTTTTTTTTTCTTCTAGAAAAGGAGACCTGTAGCCAGGTAGACTGATCATCTTATACATGCATCAGTGTGGTACAGGGCACGGGGATACTCAGAATCAGACTTTCTAGCTACCCAGGAGAGTATTAATACGCACAAGATATTTTGTTGAATCTTTTCTCATTAATATTATGAATGCCACTTATACAACTTCAGATGTATACTCCATGCATCTATTTGTTCATAATGCTGGAGGCACATCATAAGGGTTCTGCAACCCCTTCCTCCCACTCTGAATGTAGGGACTCTTACTCTATATCAAAATTAATGCAAAAAGCGAACAGGGAAAAAAACCCCAAACAACACAGAAGTTAAAGAGCAAAAAGTGACCCATAGCCTAAATAGTATGAAAACAGAATTCCTACAATTGCTGAACTTTTCTCCAAGTAACAAGCAGTTGCTTCTTTCTCAATATACTTTTGATATTGGCATGGAGTACATAAAATCCTGCTTTGAAATATGAAGTTGCAACTGAACCCAAGGAAGCACTCACATCATTCCTTTTTAGCCTCTCTCCTGCGGCCGCGGGGGCTGTACGGGAGCCCGGCTGGGTGCCCCTGGCCCGGCCAAAGATGGCCATGCAAAGTGCCACTCCCGGACTCCCTCCAGAACCCTGGTAGTGGTTACCGTCTGCGGCGTGGGTGGCGCAGGCGGGATCTCGGCTATGAGGTACTGAAGCAAAGGAAGGAGGAGGGACACTCATATAGATACCAAGGATCTTTTAATCTTCCTCGGCGGTGCTAGGGACGGGCGGTAGGGAGGAGGGCTCAGGGGAACGGACGGGGAGGGGGGGAGGGGAGGGCGCTGATAAAGGGAGTGGGTGTGATGGGAGGAGACACAAAGCTTACCAATAGCAAGGACCCAGGGAGGAGCGTGGGTTACAGCTAAGCCACTGAGGATCACACAGGGGAGGGGAAAAACCCCAGGGGCAAATCATACATCAAATTAAGGAATGACTGAGACAGAGAATTCTCGAGATAAGGGGGATGGTTACCATGACAGGCAGGGGAGGAAATGGGGAGAAACCATTGTGAGGGAAGTACATGGGGGGAACGGAGGACCAAACCATTATTGAGTTACAAAAGGAATAACCGATTCTAAAAACAGACAATGCCACACCTATTTTATTTTGAACAGAATGCGAGCGCACAACTTGAACACTAAAGTTTTACATGTGATGCTGGCTTACAAAGCAGTTTTCCTTAAGGCTTATGCTGACTTCTTTAGGCAGTAGAGATCAATCTGACTAACAAAATTTTTATTAATTTGAGAAATGCAGCACAAAAGCTTTAGATTTTTTTTTAAAAAGCATTTGATAATGTATATCACACTATACTATCAACTAAATAGATATTGCAGGGTGATCATTGGCAATATTTAAGCTGGATGAGTTCCCTGCGATAGAAAATTTCAGAGCATTGCCAGGAATGCAACAAACTTTGGAGGCAATTTAGGAGGGAGTGAGCTACCATGATACTACTCACAGAAAAAAAAAAAGATGCTTTTTGGCATATCCTCCCCCCTCACCTCTTGACTCTGATGTTAGGAAAATCCCATGAAGACCATTTACCATTGACTTTATCACCTGAAAATATTTTTTGTTTAGAGAAGACAAAACCTGTTGTGAGCCTTTGATTTTGTTATTTTGTTACTCAGTGTGGAGCAAGCATGAATACCAACATACTAAAACAAACATATCAATCAAATTTTAGTTTGTGACCAGTGAAAAAGAGCCAGTTAGCAAGAAGTTCTAGCATTGCACAGATGAACTGTGTAGCCTTTATCACAGACAGCGAATTTGCACAAGGTGGTTTAAGAAAAGGAAAGGAAAAGAAGTACTGCAATTTCAATTTCCTTTCAGGAAAAGAAATGAAATCTAGCCATTTCAATGAGGATCAATTTGGAAAGCTGTGCTTCGTATCCCTGCACTTCCTGGCATCCCATACCTTTTGATTGTTTTCATTTTGGTGAGGATTTTTTTTTTTTTTTTTTTTTTAGTATCCACACAAATTCATTCATATCCTTCCCCCAATGTTCTGTCTTCCTCCTTGATTATTTCCCCTGATTTTGCAGCATCTGTGAGGAGTTTGTTGGCTGTGCTGAGAGAAGGAATAATCAGGCAGTCATGAAAAGGACAATAAAGGTAAGGTGGCCGTACAAACAACAGTTAGGAGTCATGAGAAAAAAAAGAGAAAAGGAGTCAGTATTGTGAGGACCTGCACCTGGGAACTCATGCATGTGGGAACTCACAGAGACAAAGTAAGAAAATGTCACAGTAAAATTATAAACAGATGAGGCTAATCAGTCTCCATCCACTGTCAATTTGTGGCAAAAACAACCAAAAAACATTTCATTGGGTCATATCTTCATTCCAGAATGTTTGTAAGACTTCCTATTCTGTTTGAATGGGGATCAATTTGGAAAGATATGGTCGATGTCCCTGCACTTGATGGCATGCCATGCCTTTTGATGGCTTTCCCTTTGGCGAAATTTACCTTTTTTTTAAGTATCCATGCCATGCCCATGATATCTTCCCTTAAAAGTTGTGTCTTCCACATAGATTTTTTCCCCTGCTTTTGCAGCATCTGTGGAGGAAGTTAGTTTTGGCCTGTTTTTGTCCTTCGCACTACATCTGATGTAATCCTGGTCCATTTTCATGTAGTCACTAAATTACCCAATTTTCTTTTTTTTTTTTTCCTTCAATTGCAATTCCTTTCATGATATCTCCATTCCAGAGTGTTCCTAAGTCCTTCTTTTCTGTCTTAGCCTTCAATGGGGATCAATAATGGAGATCTTTAGTGCAGGTACCTGAAATCTATGCCATGCCTTTTGATGGCTATCATTTTGGAAATTTTTTTTTTTTTTTTTTGAAGAATGCATGCCATGTCCCTCATATCTTTCCCTCCAAGTTGTGTCTTCCTCCTTGATTTTTCCCATGCTTTTGCAACATCTTTGGAGTGAGTTTTGGCCTGATTTCGTCCTTTGAACTACACCTCGTTTCCTCCCGGACCACTTTCTGGTAGTCACTAAATCTCCCGATTTAAGGATATTTTTAGTTTCTATTTCAGTTGCATTTCATTTGATCATATCTCCTTTCCAGAGTGTTTGTAAGTCTTTTTTTGCTGTTCCGCAAGATTTCATTTCCCTTCCTGAAAACGAATTCTTGCAATTTCAATGGGGATCAATTGAGCATGCTTTGGTGCATGTCCCTGCAGTTGATGGCATGCCATGCCTTTTTGATGGCTTTCACTTTGGAGAAGAATTTTCTTTTGGTTTTTGGTTTCTTTTTTTTTCCTCAGTATCCACGCCATGTCCCTCATATCTTCCCCTCCAAGCTGTGTGTTCCTCCTCGATTTTCCCCTGATTTTGTAACATCTGTGAGGTGAGTTTCAACTTATTTGGTCCTTTTCACTGCACCTCATTTCCTCCCAAAAAGGAAGTAACATTTTGTTCCAGAATTTCCTCTGGGGAAGGGAAACGAAATCTTGCAGAACAGCAAAAAAAGGCTTACAAACACTCTGGAAAGGAGATATGATCAAATGAAATGCAATTGAAAAAAACCAAAAAAAACTGAAAATCGGGAGATTTAGTGACTACTAGAAAGTGGTCTGGGAGGAAATGAGGTGCAGTGCAAAGGACCAAATCAGGCCAAAACTTACTCCACAGATGTTCAAAAGCAGGGGAAAAATCAAGGAGGAAGACACAACTTGGAGGGGAAGATGTGAGGGACATGCTGTGCACACTTTAAAAAAAAAAACAAAGCAAAAAAAAACCAGGAAAAAACAAAACTCTTCACCAAAGTGAAAGCCCTCAAAAGGCATGGCATGCCATCAACTGCAGGGACATGCACCAAAGCATGCCAGAATTGATCCCCCTTGAGGGCCAAAACAGAAAAGATGGACTTACGAACACTATGGAATGGAGATGCCATCAAAGGAAATGAAATTGGAGGAAAAAAAAAATTGGGGAAATTTAGGGCCTTCAAGAACCAGGGTTACAGCAGGTGTGGTCCAAAAGACCAAATCAGGCCAAAACACACGTCAAAGATGTTGCAGAAGCAGGGGAAAAATCAAGGAGAAAGACACAACTTGGAGGGAAAGATATGAGGGGCATGGCATGCGTACTTAAAAAAGAAAAAAAATTAATCTTCGCCAAAGGGAAAGACATCAAAAGGCATGGCATGCCATCAACTGCAGGGACATGCTCCACAGCATGCCAGAATTGATCCGCCTTGAAGGCCGAAACAGAAAAGAAGGACTTTGGAGCACTATGGAATGGAGATCCCATCAAAGGAAATGAAATTGGTGGAAAAAAAAAAAAAATTGGGAAATTTAGGGACTACAAGAAAATGGACCGGGATTACAGCAGGTGCGGTCCAAAGGACCAAATCAGGCCAAAATTAACCTTGCAGATGCTGCAAAAGCAGGGGAAAAAAATCAAGGAGCAAGACACAGCTTGGAGGGGAAGATATCAGGGACATGGCGTGGATACTGAAAAAAACACAAAACATCTTCACCGAAAGGAGAACCATCCGAAGGCATGGGATGCCATGAAGTGCAGGGATATGGACCAAACTTGCCCATTTGATCCCCATTGAAATCGCAAGATTTCATTTCCTTTCCTGAAATTAACTGTAAAACCTTACCATTCGAAAGGTTTTATATCACTCAGTTAACAGTGTAAAGAGAGAGAAATGGATGTCAGGATGGTGAAAAGCCATTCAGGCTTCTTTTAATTGTGGGTATCCAAGAATGCAGAACCCTCTAGTAGCTGGTACAGACTGGGATTCTTACTGTGCCTCTTTTGTCACCACATTTCTAGTTATGAACACTTTTTGCTTCTTTTCTCAGCTTTCTGTGTCCCAAACCTGCTCCCTTTGGATTTGCTCCTCTCATTTTTCCCCTTTACCCAACAACCAACAAAGTCCCTTCTTGAGGGGTTGTTTCACCTATATGTTCCTGTAGTTTGGGCTGGTGAAGTCAGCTTCATTTTCATCATGGGTCTGCATGGTAACCAAGATCATCCTTTAGACTTACAGCTTTCTCTTGTAAAATGAAATGTAGTAAGGATTATTTTTTGGTATGCAAACCAAAAAATACTTCTCACTATAACATTCTGAAGGGCCCAGTATGCTGTAATTGAACAAAATCTATACTGTATCCATAGCCAAACCTGAACTAAGAAATTTGGGAATTTTTAATTTTGAAACACTGCCCACCTGAGAATAATTCTTCCAGATTGTGAATACTGACCTTGTAAGAAAATTTGGCCTTTAATGGTTTCATTTTAGCATCCAACATACAAAAAAATGTGCCTTCTCTACATGAGATAAAGTAAAATGAAATTTTTAAACTAATTAAATCTGGCATGCCAGCAATATAACTATTAAATCAAACAGCCAGTCTCCTGTCTATATACATACATGAAAAGTTCTAAATTCAATTGCTGCTTGAGTCTCTGTTTTGGCAAGTTGTATCTCAATAGGGTTGGAAATGCTTTTCAATAAAGTCATCTGAATTCAAAGTCATCTGAATTCAGATCTACAAAACAGTTTCTCCGTTTTTGATTTCTTTTCAATATTTAAGTTGTAGCTGAAATGGTAAAGGCTAAATATTGCTTATTAGAATGGTAAAAATAAAATGTTTCTAATTAATGATATTTGAAAGTTACTATGAATTAAAAACAGAATGGACTTTTACTTTTTAATTTTAGATCTAATTCAAGTCAGAGTAGGTGTAAATAATTTTTCTGTATTGTATCTAATTCTATTCATATCTTTATATTGACAACCTAAGTTCTTTTATCATTCAAACTGTCATCCTCGTGTTGTGCAGTAGGTAAAGTGTAATATGTATTGTACCTAAATACTGTAAATGAAATTTTTTAATTGATTTTCTAGGTTCATTCCATTAGTAAATCGCATACTAAAAAACCATGCCAAGATCACCACTGGTACTTGGATAAAACAGATATCACCACCCATAGACATCCACTTATTGTGTCCTTTGAACACAGTAAGTCAGAGAATTGAGAACTGACATTTTATATTTTGAATAAAGTCAATGTGCTTGGAACCAAGTAATTTTTAGTATAAATACCTGTATCTAATGATGTAGACATGTATTGCAATTCAACCTTTGTAAAATTGGTTTCTCACTTCCTTACATATTTTTCTTACTTGAATTTTTCTATGATAAGTTTCCCAATTCATCTAAAGGTTCAGTTATTCTATGACACAATGGTAATTGAAATTACTCTCTAGCATCACTAGCATGGACTGCTGGTGCTCATTTTATATTTATGAAGGGAGTCCTGATACACCCTTCTCCACCCCACACATTCTTGTGTATATCTTATTTTTTGGTAGCTTAATACTACTGTAAGAGGCAAATTAACTGCCTTTAGGTCTGGCTCTATAAATCTGCATGCTGTTCAGGAAGCCCTTGGTTTGGGCAGATTGGGTCTGTTCTTTTGAGAGCCACTGAAAAATTACAGCTGAAAGAGAAGGAGAGGTACGCAGCTGATGTTTACTCATTGAGATGCTTCAGAGTTGGTGTGGATGTGAGGGTGCATCAGAGAATCCAGGAGACTTGGGTTAGTACCAGGGACTTGGAGAAGTACATGGGTGATGTTCTGGGTGGCTGTTTGGACTGCCTCATAGAAGACTGAATTTAGGATTTTCAAAATAGCCTTCTCCAAAATGCTCCCAGCTTCAGGGCATGAGGCACAGCAGACAGGCAAGGATACAGAGTTGTGGTTCATGGGTAAGACCACAGTGTAGCAGTGACAGGTATTTTAGTACATTAGGAACTGAGAAACCTCTTGAGACAGAAGGAAACTATAAAGGAAGGACAGACTTTATTTTGATCAAGGTGGAGACAGACTGCTGCCTATGAAAATCAAGAAAGTCATGCAAGATTATTAAAACTAAGAACTGGAAAAATGTTGACAAGCATGGAGAAGCACCTTTTTCAGATTGATTCAACTTGGCAGTATAACCTGAATGATATGCATCATACCTCTGAAAAGGCCAGAAGGGAAGTCAATAGAAATAGAGAAGGCAAGTCAGTTTCCCTAAAATATCAGCTGACTAGTCTGGGAAAGCTAAGCCAAGGGCAAAACTAACAAAACTGCCTTCTACAGCAATCCTGGAAGCCTTTAAAATAATGGTTTTGTTACAAACAGCAACCCTGACATAATTGACATCTCAGAGGCCTGGTGAAAGGATAATTAACAGGATACAGTGTTGCCAGGCTACCAGGTTTGAAGGATGACAGAATGAAATGTACAGGTGAGGGCAAGCTATGTGAAGAAAAGTACAAAGTTAAACAGCATAAAAATATTGTAGGAAAAGAGAAACACACAGAATCCTGTGTGGAAATCTGATATTCTAGTAATAATAACAATACTAGGATCATACTTTGGGCTGTTTAATCTGTAGGATGGTAGTTCTCGGGTAATGCTGCAAATTTAAAACACATTGCAATGGGATGAGCTTTTCACTATACATATACAGATTGTATCATTGCTGCCTCAGGACAAGAGACAGAGATAAGGCTTGAATGCAGTAAATGTCCACTTCCTAGAATAACTAATCTTAGTACTCTTATGAAAAGTTGCCATTTGGGCTTAGGTCCAGAGTAATGTACAAGGCCTAATACAAAAGGTGTTAGTTGAAGAGCACTCCATAACAGAAATCAGTATAAAACTAGGCTTAATATTTCAGTGGGAAAGAACAAGTCAAACAAATCCTGAAAACAGAGATTTAATTTGAGGAAAAGGAGTTGCATACAAATGAGGTTATTAGCAAAAATGCCCCCAAAATTAATACTCCAAAAAGCCTGCAAGCAGCCTTGAGGATGTTTGAAAATACTGTATTAGAAGCCCAGGCAAATTGCTCAGAAAAAGAAAACATAGTGACCCAGTAAAAGCCCTGTTTAGCTGAACAGAAAACTTAGATGCTACTATATAGAAATTAATGACTTTACAAAACAGAAAAGTTGTGCAAATGAGGAAAGCAGCAAAACCACAACATATAATATGTACATAGGAACTTACAGAATGTGGATGTGACAGCCTGATCAGAGAGCAAGAAAGCCAGATAAGTTTTCTCAGGATTGACTTGTGAGACTTCAGGGAATTGCAGAGAAACAATGATAGCTTGTTATTATAAACAACCTGCAGGTAGTGTTTTCCTATTCTCTGTTTTCCTGTTTTTCTCAAAGATTGTTTATTAGAAAGGTGGTTTTGTTAATTAGCCAATCAGGTGAAATGTATTGATTAATTGACCAGCCTGGTCTGTCTGTATCGGAACAGTCTAAAAAGAGAGAGATTTTTGAAGTAAAATGAGATGCTGAGCCAACCAGCCTTCTGGCGAGTCTTTGTTGTTTCTTACTCAACAGCTACAATTGAAAACATAAATGAGTTTGCAAAGATACTCAATTGGTATACTAAATAGGTGTTTAAATAGCTCAGAAGCTGAAAGACAGCTCATGAAACAGCTGGACCATCTGACGACAAAGTGTGTGAAAGTGGCGTCTGAAGATAAGGTCACAGCAGAGAATATGAGATTTATTTTCTGGTTTGGGGGTTTTTGGGGGGTTTTTTTTGGGTTTTTTGTTTGTTTGTTTGGGGTTTTTGTTTGTTTGGTTGGTTTTTTGTTTGTTTTTTTTTTACTGTTAAAGATGTTGGGAAGTTTCCAACATGCACTGCATTTTTTGGTGGCAGATTGGTAGGGTAGCTGTACCAATTTGAGCTAAGTATACAGGAAGAATTTGACTACACAGAGTAAGTTAGATGACAGTAAGTCACCAGGATTAGCAGCCATTCACCCTAGAGCTGTGAACAAGCTCAAATGTGAAATTGCAGAGCTGCTAGCCAAAATGTGTAACCTATCATTACAAGGAGCCACTGAGTCAGGGGCCTGGAATATCACCATTGTAAGCCCCATCCACACACAGGGCTCCAGAGAGGTTGACTGAGTCTGTCTTTTGTCTGTGGTTAAAGGGGAAGAGCCAACATAAAAGTATGAGATTAATGAGCACATAGATAAATACAGACCATAAAGAAAGAATCAGCATGACCTCTGGGAAGGGAAATCTTGCCTTGCCAGCCTTTTCTCAGTACGCGCTACATGGATGCAATTGTCAGGAAGGGAGCCAGTGTTTCTCTGACCTGAAAAAATCCAGGTCATGGGAAAAAGGCACAGTTGAAGAAATAACAGAAAATATCCAGGACTGACAGGATCACAATTCATTTTGCCTGAGTCAAGGACCCACAGCAGACCTGCCCACCTTCACACCTGCTCCAACAACCTTGCCTCCCTTTTGTTCCAGTTAGGAACTGGGGAGGGATTGTTTGCAGAGGTGTAGATGCCCAGGTAGAGCAGCATGCCTGTATCCTGCTAGATGTTGAGCATGAGAATGAACTCACTTATCCTGAACCACTGGGTCAGATTTCTTGACCTGCTCACCCAGTGAAAGAGACCATCAAGTCAGTGACTTAACAAACTTTTATTTCCATTGATTCATCTGTGTTTTCACACAGCTTCGAAAGCATGAATCTTCTCCCACCAGGGAGGAAAAAGACAGCAGGTCAAGAAGCAGCCTTGAAACTCTCTCTAATGAAAGTCAACAGTCTTGTTCCAAGATCCTGAAGAACTTAACCAAGACTTCTGCTCTAGTTCATAATGTGTCAAGTGACTTCCACAAAGCAGGGACTAATAGCAATATACAGGGATCCCTATAGCATATTTATGTTCCATGTCATGTGCTTTCTTCTTGTTGAGAATTTGACCAGATAGGATTATCAAAGGTGCTCTGTCACAGAATCATATAGGCCTGATCTGACTGAATCATATCTTCCAGCAGGGACACCAGTCACAGAAGATGAACTTCAGTGGAGTCTTGTGCTGTGGAGAGAACCCAGGAATTTATACCTCTGTTCTCCAACAACAGGACCACTGTGACCCTCCTTCACAGTAAAGGGAATGTCCTACACTTTGAGAATTCCTGCCATTCATGGTCCAGGCCAAAGTCGTGTCAGAACATATCCAGGTCAAACTTGTCTCAGAGCACATAACAAAATTCTGCAGAAAGTCTCTCTGATCATGGAGTACAGCAAAAAAGAGCTTCTGAGAACATGACCACAGTGCATGCCAGCTCCAGCTGGCCCTGGTTGTTCTCACTGGCCTTTGGGAGCCCCTTCTACAGGTTGTGATAACCAACAAAAGTATAGGTATCTGTAGAGGAGAAGCCCACACTAAAGGTCAGTCCTTTTTCATTCATCTTCTCTAAATCCATAAAAGCAGGTGTGTCCTCTGCCAAGAAGTAACAATGTGTTCCTTGGCATGCCTCTTCTTTGAAGTGTAAAGGTGCCTGCCAAGATCTTTGTCTCAGAAGTAATGGGTGACTGAGCATATGGCAGTACCCTACACCCAGATGTATTTCAGGGTCCAGAATTTTTTCCACTTCTCCTGATGTTCACTGAAGGGGTATGGATTGTCGCAAAGTGAAGGCAGGCACCTCTCCAGTTCTCCAAATCCTGTTTTATCGCTGTGTCTTTCTGCTGAGGAAATCTTTTTATTCATCTATAGCTGCAGCAAAAGAGCTTGGCATTTTCCTCCCCTATAGTTCTGCATCTCTAGGTTCAAGTGACTTGGAAGACATCCCCACATTCCCAAGGAGCTTCTCTACTTACTGCAGTCCCTGAAACATGTGGGGGTTTTTGTTTTGTTTTTGTGATACCAGTTCTCTGTCATGTTTTAAGGCAGGCAGTTGCCAAACAGTCAACATACTGTTTGTCTGTTTTGAACAATGTGATGCAGTGAGACAGATTTCCCAGTAATCCAGTCCTCTAGTTAACTGGGCCATTGGATGAAGCGAGCCTTGATATTACCCAGTTGCTTGAAAAGCCTATTAATTTCAGTCAGATAAAGTAAATTCAAATGAGAGTATTTATTTATATCATCCACAATTGGCAGTATCATGAAAAGCAATTATGAAATACAAGAATAAATATATTAAAAACTGCAAATGCATTAATCTATTACAGCGTGGTTAAATTTAAAATATCTCTCACTCTCTCTTTTCTCCTCTTTCTCTGACTTTTTTTCATTTTTTTCCTCCATTCATTCTCATTTTGAGAAGATCTTTCTATTAGTTCTTAACTTTCCTTGACCAAATAGAAAACACTTCCCACTTTGCCTAGCAAGATGATGTTCTATGAGATGCATGTGCAAACTGAAAGTCTGCTGGGAAAAAAAATCAAACTTTTCCCCCTTGAACCATTATTCAGTTGTATGAATGTACATTGCAGGCTCATCTCCAGCTTGTCCTCCACCAAAATCCTCAAGCCTTTCCCAGAAGAACTGGTTTAAATTTTCTTATTCCTCAGCCTGTATGGATACTGGGGATTGCCTCCACCCAGATGCAGGAGAGCTTGGAGTTGGCCTTGGCCTTGTTGGACCTCATGACCTTCCCATTGACCCACTTCTTGAGCATGTCCACATCCCTCTGGATGGCAGCATGTCCATCAGATATGTCAACTATGCCACTAAGCATGGTTCGGAAGTCACTGTGTTTCCACAAATTAGGCCCATTTCTGAAAGTCAGTGCCAGCAGGCACATAAGAAGCATAATTGAGCCATCACTTATCTTTTCAAAAACTGATTTTGAAATTATTTGGTTTTAAAAGAATAAGAATTAATTGGATACTGAGGCCTTTCCAGGACATAGAGAACATAAGTGACAAAAAAATATTCAAAATAATTCAATTTTCCTGGCTATCCATTTTGACTCCCACTAGCATCTGCTGTATGGACATGCTAAACTCTTCTGGGGCAGAGATTTTGGGACAAGCCACACAATTCTCATGAATCATCCATAAAAGTAATTCTTAGGAGAAAGACCCTATAAAATGGGATTTCAAAACAATGAAATTAAAATAAATTAAAATTTAATAAATGTACTGTGAGAGAACAAACTTATCCTTGAGACTATTAGAATTTAAGAGTTTCTTTTTAAATTATAAATATAATAGCAGGACAGGAGATGGCGATACTGTTCCCTGCAAAATGAAGCTTGAATACCACACGCAGACAATCAAAAAGAATGAGTTCACCAGGATCATCTTCCTGACTTTGTTTATAGGCTTGAGCTTATAAAATTCAGTAAGGGAGCATAAAATTTTGTAAGTTCTGTTTAAATGGGATCCTTATTAAATTGGCAGTTAATCACGAACAGCACAGAAACAAGTGAAAGTGAATGTAATCGTTTTATGTACATAGTAGGCTGGGAATCCACATATTCCAAGGAATGGAGCTAGGGATGTCTGAAGGATTGGCAGCAACACAAATATAAAGGTACCAAGGAAGGAGATACAGAGATATACAGGTGGCTAAATCAGAGGTTAGAGATATGGGCAAATCTAAGCATTTCTCAAATGAAACAGGAGATAAGTAAAACTGCTGGAAAGAATCCAAGAAGAAAAGTCTCTTTAGATAACATCCCACTTTGGCTGAGCAGACTTCTTTTTTAAACTGATGAAATGGAGGTGTTTTAAAACTGCTACCAAAATGGCTAACTAGTCTTCTGGGAGGGGAAAAAAAAAAAAAAAAGAGTTTGTAAATGCAGATGAAGAAAGAACAGGAAATACATTCAAAAGCTGTCATTTACTTTGTTGCCTGGAGACACTGAGAATCATCAGAAAACTTGGAGATAGGCTTACGGGGGTAGTACACTGTAAAGCACTTGTCCTTTATTCATGTTCAAAACTTACATAAGTGGGTGCCTTTAAATTCTTTTTCTAGTATAGTTATTTAAAGATTTAGCTGCAGCTGGAAATAAGACGCAACTGTCTTAATGAAGTTCCCTTTCAGCATGGATTTAGAATATGAATAGCTTCAGAATTTACACAGCTTTGCAGGGTTCTACTGTTAATTTCTGTATTACTCAGGATTATGAGCATTATGCATTTAGTTTGTAATTAATGTGAACTATTCTCAAGTGAGTTACAATTATTCCTCTAAAAAATTTGGTGGCTACTCTCCAATAAGGAGTGCATTAAAGTTCTTAGATGATAAAAGCCCTTAATGCAAACAAATTGTAATTATTCTAACCAGTTACATGGCTATAACAGCATTGCTTCCACACATCTTTTAACAACATTGCAAATTTCCTTACATTGGGAATGGTAACAGACTCCCACCATGATGCTTTGTTGGCCTTCCCCCTGATTCTTACCCAAAAGCACTCAATGCTATTGTCACCATCATGAAGCTCTGGGCAATTGAAACCTTCATGAATATACAAGGATACCCCACTGCCTCTCCTTCCTTGCCTATCCCTGCTGAAGACTTTTTAGCCAGTGTTTTAGTCATTAGTTTATAGCCAGTTTATAGTCAGTGATTTCTAACTTTTGTGATACAAATAATGATCTCATAAGCTTCCTCTTCATCTTCAAGTGCCCTTCATCACACTGATAAGCAGAACAAAGGCTGTATGTCCACAGAGTTTTGCTGGGTTTTTATTGTAAAAATCAGTGGAAATCACAACAATGCATAAATGCTAAGTCAACATAATTTTAGGAGAAAAATGTAACAGGTTCTTCAAATTGTTTTGAAGCTGCTTTAGTAACTCAGATAGAGAATCAATAAAGGTTTATTTCTGAGTAGAAGGTCAGTTGGAGTTGGATATTTCAGTTCAGCTATCTGCCCAGTATGAAAAGGAAAATGCTTTGAGCAGAACTCACATATCTTTTTCCCACTGCCAAGCCTGTAAGACCAGATTTGTATTTACAGCCAGGTCAATTGATATGAAGAAGTGCAGAGTAAAATTTATGCCTTGAGGGCAACTATATTATATTTTATCCACCCTGAAGAGAGGAAAAAAAAAAGAGGATGATATAAAATGAATGCCCACTTTTAATGGAGCACTGCTAGAGGTGCCCAACTCATACACTTTGTAAGTTGCTTTACACAATTCTGCTGATCAATCTGCATATTACTGACAAACGAGTTTGTCAGTAATGTCAGGACCATGGACTCACATTTTGAGTTGGGAGTGCTCTCACTTGGTAGATCTTACTGGAGAAGAGAAAAGAATAAATATATTATTTATGGAATGGTTGTCAAAATATCAATTTGCATTCACTTAACCAGAAACAAATTAATTTATATGTTAATTTTAAACACCAGTTCAAGGAAGCAAACCTTGGAATGAAAAACACATATGCCACAGAGTCACTACCATTTTATGCTTTATGAATAGTGTCTTTCTTAGAATTAGAAATTGGAAACTAAATGCAGTGTTGATTATCACTATCCTCAAAAAGGAGCAGGAAGGTGTTAGGGGTGGAACCAAGGCATGGAGCCCTGCAACTGCGCCCGATACTCCTATTCACCCATCATGTGATAGCATTGATAAATTATTTAATATCTCCTGCTTTTATTTGGCATTATGTCTTCATGGAGTGATATCCTGTAGCATTGCATTCTGCTCTGGCTGAATATGTTTCATTTCCTTTGTACATGTCTTGCTGCCATGGAAGATAATAAAAAATAAAGCTGCCAGGGTTCTACCTCCTGCCAGTTTTGATAGACTTTAGGGAAAAAATAGCAGAATTTAATCTTAAAAACTCTCATTATGTTCTTTCATCATGATGTAAGCTGAAACAATTTATCCATCAAAGAGTTTTTTTTAATGTAATGCTAGTTATGCTTCGCCAAAATCCCCTTAAATCTTACCCTGGTCTTAGAATGTAGTCAGTGTTTTAATATTGTTACGAGATTTTAAAACTTTGATCAGGAGAGCTAGAAGTATTTTGAGAAACAACAGCTGAATGCCAGCCCTAGATCAACATGAGATGTTCATAGCCAGGAAAGAAGGGTAGCAAGGAGGAAAAAGCTGAGACAGTTGGAGACACTTTTAAAGAAATTTGATACTTGAAATTTGAAATTTGGCTTCTGTTTTCCATTTTAAGAAAAACTCATAATTTTAAGACTTTGCATTAGCGAATCCCTCAAGGCTTTTAAATTGTTGCATCCAGGAGTTTTATTCATAAGAATACGGGTGAAGCAAAATAAAAGATAACAATATTTCTATGTCATTAGCAGTGTGCATACTGTGCTTTGAAAATACATAGCAGTTTTGTACATACTAAAGTCCAAAAATCTCAGCTATTTTACAATGGAGTTGAAAATAAAAAAAAAAAAAGTGAAAGCAAATCTTTTAGTTATGAATAATTAAATAAATGTAAGTCCAGAAATATTTGACTTGCCTTGTAATGGAAAGTAAAAAATTCAGCTTAATTTTATTTTTTTAAGTGCCATTTTCTGCCAGTTAGACTTTCTGATGGTTTCAGTCTCTCGGCTTTTCTTCCTCCTTCTTCGCCAGCTCATGGAATGAATGAATAGGTTTGGGTAAGAGCCTTGTGGATTAGAGAAGGCTGAAAACAGGTATGTTTCAGCTTGGTGAAAAGTACCAATGTGAGAAACAGAACTGTAGAAACACAGACTTGTTTTACACACTTTTTTTGCACTTAAGTATCAGCAGTAACTCTTCCCCCGCCCCCTCCTACTTTTTAAAATACTATTTATTGGCATCTATTATTTGTAAATAAAATGCTTTCCTAAACTTCTATTCTCTTTGTGTTTTTCTCTTAGATTCATACCTCATAGACTTCTGCAATGGTAAGCAGTTACAGAAATCTGTTAATTTTGACCTTAAATATACAGAAAAGATGAAGCCTGACCACTTGGGGTCTTCAGTCCACTAGGTAAAGGACATCAATTACTTAAATAGCTATGACAGGAGCTAGTAAGTAGTCTGGTTCATAAAATCATTGAGCAAAAGGCTATGCCCTGTCTTTTCAATTGCCAAGCAAACCTGACAGAATTCACAAAATGTGACAGAATAATTATTAATCCATTCTTAATTCATTTTTATAATTCTTATTTGGATGAAAGTTTTGAAGATAAAATGTAAGGATGAGAAAATTCTACGTATTTCACCTAGTAGGTAATAATTATCCTCAAACTGTATAGATTCCTGGCATTTACAGAGACAAATTCCTGAATATTTTTGTTCCAATTTGTTTTATATATGTAAATCTTGGATCTAAGCTCAAGGCTTTTAATGGCTTGTTTGACTTGCCTTTTAAGTAAGAATAAGAGACAATGTTCAGGGTTAGATTGACTATTTTTTCCCCTCAGACTAATGTAAGTTTCTGAGGTTTTTCATTAACTGTATCATAATCCAGTCTGGAACTGAAGAATATCAACACCCTTAATAATAAACGACCATCCTTAAAAAATGTATTTTCCACATGTATAAATCATGGAACATTTCTCAGTATAAGAAGATGATGCTCATGCCTCTAGAATCTAAACTCTTTCACAGCTTTCCTAACTCACCAATCTGCTTTTATTTATCCTTTCACAGTAACCACACACACAGAGAAGAAAACAATGTCATCCTGCTGTTCACTCAGTGTGTGTGCTTCAGTCTCTGTTGGTTTAACTTTCTACCTCTCAGACAGAGTCTGTGTACTCTTCCTGCTTTGTCAACTGGTTCTCACAGCAGACTTCTTTCTGTGTCTGCTCTAAGGCTTTATTATAGTTTTCAATACCATTAATAAGTGACTAATAAGATGTCTACCATAGACCATTAAAATCCATCAAGATGTATGTGAAAAATCTTGAGTGAAGACAGTCACAAGTCACATGATAGGCAAAAATCTTCCTTTTGTGAACCAGCTAAAGTTCTTAGTGTATCACTGACTCCATGAACCACTGATATAAATATACAAAACTTGAAATTACAAGTCTTCACCATAGGAATAGAACCAATAATTATTCTTAAAAACCACTAAGATAAGGACAAAAATTGTATGTCTGTAGCAGCCAGATGACCATTAATCCTTTTCTGAACAGTTTACCATTTTCAATTTAAGTGCCCACGTCTGGGTTTTGTCCTTTTCCCCTGAGATCAGAAGCTAAATTTTTGCTCCTGTGAATAGGCATAAAGATCCTTCAGCATTTAGCTCCTGTGTGTGTGAAATGTCTGTTTTGTGAGTAAAGTTAGTCCTTGGAAAAAAAAAAATATTTTTTGTACAATATGTTTGGCAGGAAAAGCTTTTTCTTCTTTATCAGCATTTTTTCTTCTCTGCATAGATAACATTTGAAGTATAATTTTTTTCTTAAGACATTGATTGTATTTTTCCTTCTTATTGGGATATCTGAAAAAAGCATAAACATTCCTTTGGTTTTGCATAAAAATCAATATGATCTTGAAATGTTATTAATTTCATTTATGCGGCCATTTTTGTAGTTGTGATTCAGCACTCTTAAAGAAAAGAAAACACAACTAAAGGAACATTGGCCAGCTGTATAATATATTCTGAGCAGAAATTTCCTGTAACAAAAAATTGTGAAAAAAATCCAATAGCTTTAATTACTACGGAAAATGGTGCAACAATTTCTCTCTGCAGAATTCAGCCTGGGCCAGCCATCATTTTCAGATCTCTTTTTGTGTTTACACAGTTGTACACTCACATCTGTGTTTAACAGGCAAAGGCAAACCGGAACAGAGCTATGCAAATGACAAATGTTTTTCCTGTATCCACTCTGTTTCCTAAGTGTAAACCTAACTCCAAGTGGAGCAGTAAAATCAGAATTTTGCTGAGGTTCAAGTTCCCAGCCCACAGTTGGTGCCAAGGAGCGAGGTGTGGAGGGGACAGTGCAGTGCTCCCCTTGAGTAGCTGCCTTTTGTAGTTGCAGTGTCCCTGGAGCTCTGGGCTTTGTGTTTTTTTCAAGACTAAATGCAACCTAAACCCTAAACAGAGCAGTAAAATCAGGCTATTGCTGAGGCTGAGGTGCCTACCATATGGGTGATGCTGTCTTGGTTTGAGCGACAGGTGTCTGCCAAGGAAGGCAGGAACCTCCCTAACCTCCCTTGGAATGGAAAATGTGACCCCCCCTTCCCTCCAGATTATTATAACTGTGAAATTACGTGGCTTTCAGGCAAAGATATGGGAAAAGGATTGACAGTTCTTTACTAACAAGACATATATGCATAACAAGACAGAGAAACAACAACAATGGCAGTTACAACAAACAAAACCAGCAGAAAACAGATGGGCTGTGCAGGGATCACTCCCTTGGTTAGCTCACTGGCAATGCCTGGTCCCAGGGTTGGTGTTGCAGAGGCAGTGGTCCCAGCAGGGAACCGTGGGCTCCAGGCAAAGCCAGCACTGCCTCTCAGGTCCCAGGCAGCAGAGCAGGAGAGAAGCAAGCTGACAAGCCCTAGCCACAGTACCGAGGGAAAAAGAAAAAGAAATGGGCAAAAACCACAGGGCAAAAAGACAACCAGTAGGAGAGCTGTGCTGCTATGGCTGCTGAGTTGCTTACCCCACCCGAAGGAAGCAGCAGCCCCTGGCACCCAACACTTACAGCATCCTGGGCAGCCCCTCACCTATGGTGATACTCCAAGAGCCAGAGGAGGCAATGACTGTTCTGGAAATAAAAAAAAATTAAAACAACCACCCCCCTCCCCTTCCCCCCAAAAAATTGGATATGGCATATAAAGCATCCCAGAAAAAGGTTCCAAGAAGCAAGATGCTGAGGGAGCAATGTTGGGGCAGTGCCCTGCTCTATCCCTGGAGCTCTAGGCTTTAAGGTTTTGTACAACCTAACTCTAAGTGTGACCCTAACCCTAAGGCAATAAATAAAATCAGACTTTTTCTGTGGCTAGCGTAGTAAGCCTATGGCTGTTGCCAAGAAGCAAGATTCTAAGGGAGCAATATTGGAACAGTCCTATGATCCCCTTGCACACCTTTTGTAGATGTAGTTTCCCAGGAGCTTTTGTGGATTTCTAAGCCTAACCTTAGCATAACCCTAACCGTAATCAATGAAGAAAATCAGGTGATTGTTGAGGCAGAGGTACATAGCCCATGTTTGATGCCAAGGAGCAAGGTATAGAGAGAGTACAATGTTGGGGCAGTGCCTTGCTGCCTTTGGCATGCCTTTCACAGCTGCAATGTGCCTGGAGCTCTGGGTTTTGTGGTTTTCTAAACCCTAAACCAAAGCATATGCCTTATCCTAAGCAGAGCAGTAGAAGCAGCTTTTTTACTAGCCCAATGATTGTGCCAAGAAGAATAATCTGGTGGGAGAAATATTTTGCTATAGGAGTATTGTTTTTATTAAATTAAACTGAGAGCAACCTACCAAAATGATACTCACTGATATCTCAAAATCAGGGAAGAAGTCAAGCAAAGAAACAAGAAGAGAAATTGAAGAAATGAAATGCTAAAAAACCCAGAAAATTCTGAACCAAAGCGAAAACAATAAAAGTGAATGGGATAACATAAAGAGCAGGGAAATGGACTGAGGCTTGTCCAGTTGATCCTCATTGAAATCTTGAAATCAGAGAACAAAGTGTAACAAACACTCTGGACAGGACATAGAAACAATAAAATGCAACTGAAAGAAAATATTAAAATTTGGAAATGGAGTGACTACCACAAAATGGACTGAGATTAAATGAGGTGCAGTGGAAAGAACCAAAACTTGCCAAAATTACTCACATTGAAATCACGAAATCAGGGAAGAAAGATAAACAATGAGACAGGGGAAGAAATTGAAGAAATGAAATGTTAAAAAAAAAGAGAAAATTCTGAACCAAAGCAAAAGACATAATATGGCATGAAATGATATGAAGTGCTTGGAAATTGGACTGAAGTTTGCCCAATTGATTGTCATTGAAATCACAGGATTTAATTTCCTTTCCTGAAAACAAAAATTCTTCCTTTCAGGAAAGGATAAAAAATTTTGAAATCAGAGAACAAAGTGTAACAAACACTCTGGACAAGAGACAAAAATAAAATATAAAATAAAATTTAAAAAGCAAATAAAATGCAACTGAGAAAAACCAGAAAATCTGGAAATTGAGTGACTACAACAAAATGGTAGACACATTGAAACAGTGAAATGAGGGAAGGAAGGTAAACAAGAGAAAGGAGAAGATATTGAAGAAATGAAATGCTAAAAGGAAAGAGAAAATTCTGAACTGAAGGAAAACCAATAAAAGTGAATGGGATTACATAAAGTGCAGGGAAATGGACCAAAGCTTGCTCAATTGATCCCCACTGAAATCTTGAAATCCAAGAACAAAGTGTAACAAGCACTTCATACAGGAGATATGAAGAAATAATAATGCAACTGAAAACAAACAAAAAATTTGGAAATGAAGTGACCATTATGAAATGGACTGAGATGATATGAGGGACCCTGAAAAGGACCGAAACTAGCCAAATTTATACTCACTGAAATGCTGAAATCAGGGAATGGAATTAAATGAATGGACAGGTGAAGAGATTGATTAAACAAAACACCAAACAAAGAAGAAAAAATTCTGAACAAGAACTAAAACCAATAAAATTGCATGGGATGATAAGAAGAGCAGGGAAATTGACCAAACCGTGCAGAATTGCTACTCTTTGAAATCTCGAGGATATTGAAAAAAGTAAAACAAACTAGGGTGGACTTCTAATAAAATGAAATTCAATTTAAAGAAATATAAGATAATTTTAAAATAAAAGAAATTAAGTAGTTGCAATCAAATGTAATGGGATGACGTGAAGTACTCCACTTTAAGTGCCTTTTGTGATGGCTAGAACCCTGGAGGTCTAGGCTCTATGGTTTTCTCAAGTCTAACCTCAAGCGTAAGCTTTAAAATACAGTTTAAGATTGAGACAGAGCAGTAAAAGCAGCAATTTTCTGAAGTGCAAAGTACATGAGTGGTGCAAAGAAGAAAGTGTGGAGGGAGCAATGCTGGGGCAGTGCCATTGGCACTGCAAGTGCTTCCCTTGGCATGCCCTTTACAGCTGCAGTGTGCCTGGAGCTCTGGGCTTTGTGGTTTTCTCAGTCTTAACCCAAAGCGTAACCCTAACATGAGCCAAGAACTAAATAGAGCATTTGGCTGACACTGGTGCAGAGCAGAAAGGTGTGAAGGGAACAATGTTGGGGCAGTGCCGTGCTCCCCTTGGCATTTCCTTTGCAGTTACAGTGTGCCTGCAGCTCTGGGCTTTGTGTTTTTCTGAACCCTTACCCTTAGTGGAACCCTAACTCTAAGAGGAGCAGTAAAATCAGTCTTTTTCTAAGTCAGTTGTACCTGGCCTATGCTTGGTTTGAAGATGAAATTTTCTGATGGAGCAATGTTGGGCCACTGCCATGCCTCACTGGGCATTCCTTTTGTAGTTGCAGTGTCCTTGGAGCTCTGGGCTTTGCTGTTTTTTCAAGCCTACTCCTAAACATAATCCTAGCCCTAAGGGAAGCAGTTAAATCAGTCTTTTGCTGATGCTGAGGCACCCAGCCTCTGGGTGGTGCCAGAAACAAGGTATGGAGGGAGCAATGTTGGGGTAATGCTGTGCTCCACTTGGCATGGCTTTTGTAGTTACAGTGTCCCTGGGACAGTTGTTTTTGTGGTTTATTCAAGCCTAAGCTTAAGGGGACCCGTAAAATAAGCAATTAGAAAAAACACCTCAACATTAGTGAAACTGATTCACAGAGAAGTGCATCATACAGAGATGTGCATTATTGGGGAAACCATGGAGCACTAAACCTCTTTTCAAAGGATGTGTGTCCAAATTCATGGCTCTCCACAGAATGTAAGACACTTGAACACAGAATATTTGAACATCAAATTTTCTTAAAACCCAAACCCCTACAAATAAGACAGGAGATGATTGACACAGTAAACCAAAGGACATTCTGGCACAATATATTAAGTGACTCTCATTGGGCTCTTTCTAGCTCAATCTATATCACTTTAACGTTGCGCAGAATAGCCATATTTTGTCAAAACTTAAAGACTGTCATGTAGTAACCTGCCATAGATCTGACTGCCAACCAGAAGAAAAGCAAAGTTCAGTCCCTCAGTTGTAGTTTTGTACCATGGAGGCTGGGAGAAAGAATACATCAAAGATTTACAAAGAGACAGCTAAGAAACTCTATGGTCTTTCACCTGGAAGCCATCAGACTATTCTGACATGTTGTATTGCACTTGGAATAATTCCTCACTCTAGCAGAGTAAGATTGATAATCTAGAACCAACTCAGTATATGAGAAGGAGAGGAATGATATAAACACAAAGCACGTTTCTGCTTTGCAAAGACAAACAAAAAATTTAAGAAAAAGAAATGCTTCTGTTAATGATCTTTCTAATTCTGAATTTCCTACTCAAATACATCAGAGTGGGACTGGTTGCTGATCAGATACAGTAATATCAGCAGGGGTTACAGCTACTGCATAATACAGAGGACTTGGACAGTGACCTACAATCCTACTTTATCACCTGGGTTGAATCATCTCAGCCAACATAAGCCATCTAAAAATTAGCAGCCTAATCTATGCTAGTGATGTGGATTCCTTCAATGGAGATGAATGAACCTCTTCTGTGCTACTATTCTCATCCCTAGGTAGGTATTCACAGTGCGTAAGATGAATCGTACTTTGGAGATGTCTCACTCTCTGTGAATTTATCTACATGCTTGTGATAGATCAACCCACATGTTAGGTGGGTAAAGTTGGATATGATAAAATTCATACTTATGCATTTGATAGTAATGGCATCTCTTCTGTTATTAGCACGAATCCATGAGGGCATATCTTACTGTCTTACTAAAAGATACCTTGGGAACCAAGGCACAGAAATTTGTGAGGAACAATTTTGCCTCAGAAGCAGACTGATTTGCTCCAGAGAAGAAGCTAAGCAGCCACTGATACAAAAATCTCTCCATATCTACAGCAAGTCACAGCAGTTACAAAAGAATGGGAGTTATAAAACAGCAGTTTATTAAAGAACCTACCATCTGTGAGGTTTAATAATACCAAAAGATCTATGCAAAAATTATCCTATAAAAGCATAATGTAGAACACTAGCAATATCTAGGGAAGCACATCTTATTATTAATGTTCTTTTTTTCTCCACTTTCAAAAAAATAGGCACTCAAAATTCTTAGAACAGTATTTCATTCCTGTGTGACATGAACTGTAATTTTTCATTTGATTAACAACTCTTACTTATCTTTTGCAATAATAATTTATAGACAGTAAATTAAACAGTATGAAAGTATCCACTTTGAACAAATTTGAAATACCAGTTTTTCCCAGTTGCACGTGGTGTTAAAAATTGATTTTATTTCCCCCTCCAACAATTTAGAAATGTTTCTTCATAAGAGGTGGTGTTTACTCTGTGCACTTACATGCACATTGGACATAGGAGACTGAATCACTTTCATTTAAAACATAAAGCAGCACATTAGTTGTTAAGAAAGGTGTTTAAGTCAATACTGATATTAGAGAATAAGAAAATGTAGAGATAGAACACCTTGCATGAAGTCAATACAATAAGAAAGCTGTGTATATTGTTTTTCTCCAGAGTAAAAGAAAGAAGATAACATTCAATAAAATCATATATGAAACTTCTTTTAAGCACTTAAGAAAAATTGATATAAGGAATGGTATGTAACAAAATGTAGGACACACAGAGTAGTTTTAAAATGACTGACCATTACACACATTTTAAAGATATACAACTTCAATCAAATTCTTTGTCAGCATGACAAAAGCAAAAAATCTTTTGCAGCATTTTTTTAGTGTTGTTTAAAGATATCTTGAAAATTCTATTGTCATTGAAAGTTAATTTGAAATGTTCTTTTCCTCTCCATTACCTACTCCATGGTGTTTTGACAGATTTTATATGCTTAGCTGTAGTACTGATTAAAACAAAGCTATAATTTTGTAAACAAGATAAGCAAATACTATTCAGATTAAAGGGAAAAAAGCAGTGCTAAGGGTGAAAGAAGATTCAATTTATTTCAAAGAACATATTTTATAGTGCACAATTTTAAACAAATATGTTGCACTTTTATGGAATTTATTCCTCTTTTTTACGTATTTTCAGAAAATTACCTGCTATCTGCATTAGGAGCTTTTGGGTTTTGCTTTCTCTCATAACACCATTGAATTTGTTCATATTTCTAGAAAACTGAAGGTGTATTTTTAATAATGAAAAGGGTGATTTGGACAATACCATCACAATTTTTAAAGTGATCTTACAATTTAACTTTGAATTCTGAATCCACAGTCCTGAAGTTATTTTGAATAACCTGATACATTCTGAGGTGAAGCATCACTTGGGAAACATCTGTTTCAGGGAATCAATTTAAATTGGAAGAAGAAATACCATGATCAGTGTTTTTACTTTGTGAGTTTACTTTTGATGAACATAGGTATATAATAGGCATAGTTTTAAAAAGGTTTCTACATAGACAGGCTGCTATAGGAGAGAAGACAATAGGGTGACAATATTTTGATAGAGTCATAGAATCATGTAGGTTAGAAAAGACTTTAAAGATCATCAAGTGCAACCATTAACACAGCACTGCCAAGTCCACCTCTAAGCCATGTCTGCAGGTGCCACATCTGCACATCTTTTAAACACCTCCAGGGATGGTGACTCAACCACTTCTCTGGATAGGTTGTTCCAATTCTTGTTCCTAATAAGTGGGCAACAAAATAATCACTATACGACATTTGTTCCTCCTCTGGCATGACCCTGAAGCATTTTCAGAACTAAGACTCATTAGTCATTAATCTCGTCTGCAGGTTATTAAGTATCACAGTTGCCAGAATTCATGGTGATCAAAACATTTTTGAATAAGGAGAGGAGAGAGCAGGAAAGGATTTGTGAACTGCTCTGCTTGGCAATGACTTAAAGGTCTTAACAATGCATTTAGCTGTTGGAACAAACTCATTTGGTAAACTTGGAAAATGTGTTGCCTGTGTCTCCTAGAAAACTTGGCAGCTGTTGTGGCTGTCCTTAAAGATATGAACACCTTACCCCAAAGGTAACAGTTTTACATCAGTCATGGTTCAGGGGTAGGCACTGATGAAACACATAATTTTGTTTTGAGTTCTGTTCAAAAGAGCACCTTAATTGACAACCGTGCTTACATTTTTTGCATTTGCCTGACAATTCATTCTTAGCTGGACTGAAGGAAATTAAGTGATAGACTGTTAGGAAGACACAGAAAAGATACTTATTTTTAACAGCTGTTTAAATTACTATTACTTGATATTTAAATTTCTCACTATTCCATCCAAAACCTGATGCTTCAGATGACTTTGTGCTGCTAATGGATTTTCAGTGGAAACTCCAAAGGTATCTTAGAGATTTTAATAAACATTTACAAGTGGTACGTTTGTGACCTGATGCAGAACATGCAGAATTCAGCGCTCTATTGAACTTAAATGACTGGCTGAAAATCTGGGAATAATTCAACATTTAAATGTCTAAAATAAATGTCCTCTGAGGGGATTTTTCCATCAAAGCTTTTTGACAGAGTAGTAGAAGAGTAGTTCTTTATTTGTTATTTTGTGTACACCCACACAGTTCTCAAACTGAAGTTTAATTCTCTTACACAAATTGACTGCTTTTTATGAGGTAATGTACTAGATGTAATTACCATCACTGGAGTTTTGTTTGGAATATTGCAATTTTTTTAATGCCATCCTGTTCATCATTTAAGCAGACAGTTAAAATACATATTTATATAATCATTAATATCTAGTTAAGCAAAAGACTCATCTAGCTCTATTCCAGCTTGAAAACAAGGAAGCTCTAAGAAGATGCTTTTCTTTCCTTCTTGGTATCCTGAAATGGCTGCTTACTTATTTTGCAGGATGTCAAAGCTCTTCCTTTTTCTCATGAAAGTAACTTTTTTTTTTTCCAGTAGTAAAATATGATTATGACATCCAGACATATATCTCATGGCACTCTGACTCCAAGTCCACAAATACCTGATTTCTCAAAGGATTATACGTGTAGGACAAAGGAAGGTTGAGGAGAGTAAGATTAACAACCATATTCGATTTCAGCAATTTACTTTCATGGATTTATTCCTGTAAGAGAATTAGAAATCAGGTCCCATAGACAAAGAATCTGGCACGCATTATCTGGAAATTTCCTGTTCTTTACCATTTAATTAGTTCAATGGAGCTGATAATTCTAATTAATTTATTCTCTGGTTTTCTGAATAATCTGCTTCACCCATGGAGAGAAGAGATGATCTCGTTTTGCATTAAACCTGGAAATGCTATTTGTTACTTTTAACTATGGATTTATTGCTAGATAGAGACACAAATTTGGAAGCCTTTCACATTTTGAAATTTCACCTCTGTTCTTCATTTCAGCCTGTCACCCAGTGAATTTATCAGTGTCATTTATGTCTTGTAGTTGTGAATTTTTATCAAAGCCTCAGGCATTGCCATAAAGAGTCCAATTAAAATATGTTCAATGTATTTTGAAAATTTGACTTTGCTGCAGTTAAAAGCATGAATTACACTGACTCACATGAAGCATTTAATAATTTATGCTTTAAAAGGGGTTGTTGATGTACTCCATTAGTTAGATGCTAATGAATTTGATAAAAAAATAATTTTGAGGATAGGGCTTAAGTTTTCAAACTTACCTCTAATTCTAGGTATATAAATCAAGTGGGAGTGACTAGATACTTAGGTTAGTTAAGAACTCACATCTCTAAACTGCAGATATTCCTTACTTACGATAATCAGGAAAAAAACATCCAAAGGCATTTCCATAATCTAAGACTAACAATTAAACAAAACAACAGCAAAACCATAACATATTATAATATATATTACAAAATCTGGGATGCAACCAAGACTCTGAAATATTGCTTAGAATGTTCTGGTTTTTTAGGATTTATACTGCATTATTGGGCATTAATGTAAATTATGAATAGATAAATAAAATTATAGGGTACTTGAGGGTCTCATTTAAGCCCCCTTCCAGTGAAAGGTTGGACCAGATGATCTTTTGAAGTTCCATCAAACCTGGACTGTCCAATAATTCCATGAGAAGTAGATTGCAAAAGGTAGCTGCACATATCAGGAAACTCCATCTACATTCAGTGTGGGCTGTACATCATCTGCTGGGTAATAGCATATAACTGGGGTCTAAAATAATGATATTATGAATACTATGTGTATAGCTACCTTGGGGGATCAAGTACTAGAAGCAATTTATGTTACTAAAGTTCCCTAATATTCTTATTTGCATTAATACAGAGTTGTTTGAACAGGAATAAGCATACATTCAACAGCCTCGGTGAGATATGTAAATAAAATCATACTTTTTGGAGGAAAATGATTTAATGGCCTGGATCCTGAAGATACATTATTCTAGTCATAGTGAAATATGTGGAATAGAAAAGCCTGCATAAAGAGTAATCTTTGAAATGAAGGTTTAAGTCTAGTTGAGGTTCTTCAGGCTACTATGTATATCTTGCTCAGAAATAAAGGGAAGGAAAACCAAGATATTCTTTATTAGTACCAGTATTATTAGTAGTATTACTGTTAAAATTATTAGTGTTACTGATATGTTTAGTACCTTAATTATCATACAATATATTATCACTATTATTAATATCATCTTCGTGATTATCATTTAAGATAATCTCTTTAAGAGACTCAGAGCTGTAAAATATACTGGTTTGTGGTCTAAATAATGGGTTACAGAGCTACAGAAAATACTTTTACAGTGGCCACTGCGGCACATTGTGGATTACCTTTTGAAGCCATATCCTAAAGAGCATGCATACTCACCCTTCTCAGGAGCAGATCCTCAGTCAGGCTGTGTGGACTGGGAGCTGAATTTGAACTATGAAAAACTTGGCAGAGGATCCTCTGGGAGCTTGAAGGAGTGCCGCTGTCATCCTAGGACACAGTTTTCTTTATTTATGTGAGCTTTTTTCAAATCTGAAGTGTGCCTAACAATGTAAGGTCTGTGCTACCTTCCAAAACAGCAGGGTGTTTATGCTGTGAGCCAGGAGTGTGGAGGATTGCAGGGATGTTCAGCCCCTGGCATTGTGTGGGAGGACAGAGTACAGCCACAGCCACTGGACTTTGTTCACTTGCTTTCTCAACTTCCAAGTGGAAAGTACCTTCTCAAAAAACATGTTTTGGCTTTGTTTTGGTAGGATCTCCTGCTTCACACCAACAGCGATCTTGGGAGTCAACTAATGCTCATGTAATAAGACTGGGATCTAAAAACAAAAGCTGGAGAAATAAGAAAATTATTGGCTGCTGGAAACAGTGCAGATAATATAGATGGGCATTTTCTCACTGTTCATGGATATAAGTTCCCACTTAAAAATACAAAGAGGCAACTATTGCACCACTCTATTCTGTAAAAACACAAAGAACCTTGGAAGACTGTCTCAATTATTAGTCCCTCCAGAGTCCATAGGGTCTGATATTCTACCAAATTAATGGTGTCCTGGTTTTGGCTGGGATAGAGTTAATTTTCATCTTAGTAGCTGCTATGGTGCTGTGTTTCAGATTTAATATGAAAATAATGTTTATAAGACAATGAAGTTTTAGTTGTTGCTAAATTCTGCTAGAGTCAAGGACTTTTCAGAATGTCTTACTCTGCCAGTGAAAAGGTGCTCAGGGAACATGGGAGGGAACATGGCCAGGACAGCTGATCTTAATTGCAGAAAGGGATTTTCAATACCATAGATTGTCATGCTCAGTAAATAAACTGAGGGGAGCTTGCTGGGGGATAATTGTTGTTGGGGAATGGCCTGGGCATGGGGCAGCAGGTGGCAAAGGATTTTATAGTGCATCATATATATATTTTGGGTTTTTTTCTTCCCTCTTTCTTTCCTTTTCATTGTTGTTATTATCATAATATTATTATTGTTATTGTTGATGTTGTTGGTTTTGTTGCTATCATTAGTACTATTAGGTTTATTATTTTCTCCAAGAAGAAAATATTCCATGCATGTGGGCCTCCGGCTGGGTAATAATTAGCATAGACTCCATGATTAACAGATGGCTGATTAACAATAACCTTTATTAAGAAACCCATTTTTTAGACCCTAGTTCGCAACAGGTGGAATTCATTGGTCCTCTAATTAAAACACCATTACCATTGGTTAATTAAGAAACCACCCTTTGGTAAAAAAAATCTCCATAACACATTCCACATGTTCACAATACCAGGTGCAACACGTTAAGATAAGAATTGTTTCTCATTCTTTTCTTTGATCTTCTTACAGACTTTTCCAAGAACAATGCCTGGGAAAGTTCTGTTTCCCTCTGTGGCCAGAGAGCTGCTGCCACAAGACAGAATAAACAGAAAAATATAAATAAGTTATACATATTTAAATAATGATAAACATAGGAATAAAATGAAGCATGGGACATCTTATCAGTGCTCATGGTTGCTTTTTGTTCATCTGGGCTATACCTAAGTACTGACTCATCATTTTTTCAGATTTTTATTCTATGTCATTTTCAGCTGCACATCAGTACTTCATCTTGTCACCCAGATTGGCTCTCATTCTTGATATATATACATCTTGCATACCGCAGCATATTCATATTACAATTCTTCAGAGAGTGTTTTAATTCTGCTATTTCCCCCATCCTTTCTACACACAAAAGCTCTTCTTGCCTTTCCTGGATAAACTGACTTTGTGCTAAAATTAAGACCAATGAGTCAAACTCTTTCCTGTTTGCTTGCTTGTAGAAGTCAAAATTTCTAATCAATCTGTTTGCTTAGGATATTTTCAGGACACCTATTGCCTTCATCGTGACACTCTTTTATCTGAGCATCTATACATAGCAATAGATCAGATCCATTCTTGTCAAAGAATTTCAAAATCCTCATATGACAGAAAGGCAACATAGATACATGACAAGTAATCATTATTGTTTCTGGAAAAAAACACTGTTTTTCAAAATTTGAGCTTTTGTTGACTTGTTGGGAAGGCCACAGTAAATGTGAGCTATTTGCATTGTTATCCGACAGTAACATGGAATGTTATGCAGATCATCAAGCATTCATGTTCGAAAGCCTTTGATACAAAGAAAATCACTATAATGTTACCAGAAAGACAGATACAAGTTACCAAAAGTGTTTGCTTTTTGCACCAGTAGGGGTTGCCCATGAAAGGCCATGTGGTATTTCACACCTTTCACACATTTCATTCAATCCCTTCATTCTGGTAAACACTGATGCTTCATGTGTAACCCAGATGCTTCAGCTAAATACAATACCCCACACTAGGATAACACATCTTGCACAGGGACTCATTACCATGACAGTTTAAGACTGCTTGTAAAATTAGAGCGATGCAGAGAATGGGCCATAACCTACCCTGTGTTCAGACGCTGCCTCCTACACCTCAGTGCTGTCAGGATCATTTCATCTTTCATTGTGGAAGCCAATACCATCTTGAGATATATTCATCCTAACCTCCTTGGTGACTGTGTGGGCGCCTGGGCACAGAGAGGATTGTGGGCAGAAGTGAGATGAGAGCACCTGCATCCTGCAGACTGCCTGCCACCCTGGCAGCCACATGCTCCACGCTGAGTACCCATTATCACCAGAATAGCTGGGGTTGCTGGAGTAAGACAGGTGTAGCACAACACTCTGTTATGCCTTTTGTATCCTAATTGCAAGCTTCTGGAAAGAACAAAAAAGATTCTTATGGCTAAATAAATATGTATGGAAACCCCTTTACAGCCTTAGATGAGAAACTGAATAAAATGTTTTTCCACAGATCAGTAATATCCATAGATATGAGCTAGAACTTTATTTTTCAGCATGTCATGGTACTGAGTATGTTATTTCTAACATCTCGATGAACTGGTTTCTTATAATTGAAGGAAGGTCACTGTGCATTCACAATCCTCTATTTTCATAGCTTTTAAGGGAAAAAAAGAAGACTGATTATGAATTTGCTAAGTGCTTTATTTTTACAAAATGTCAGTTTATCAGATCACCTGATATCACATTCCCATCACATCCAAAGTTGTCCAGATTTGAGCTCACTGTTTAGTTCTGAGAGAGCCCCTCAGTATATTCAGCCACCTCTCAATGATGGTTACCCTCTGCAATGCAGGGCATCAACTGTTATATCTTGTACTAAAGTTTTTCACATCTTTGGGCAGTTTGAAAGATAAAGTTTTTTTCCTCATGCTTTCAAATTTGGAAACTCACATAAAGTCTTTTCTGCTTAGCTTTAATTATATTTGCTTATCCTTCCAAATAGGATGTTCAAGGACTTGGTTTAAATATCATTGGTTATATTTAATCGTGTTTATTTTTGCTCCCTTCTTAATGTGAGCCCAGATCAAAGAAACAAGTGGAATTTTATGGTCTAAGGAATAGTAATGTCATTTCTGCCTATGAAAATAGATATTCAGATCTTTCATGGATAATAGTTACATTGTTAACAGAGTCTACTGCTGAGGTATTTTGCTTTCAAAGTTAGATACGTGAAATGCAGCTGCAGTTGAAAGTAATCTGGCTTTTACTGTCAGGTAATTATTGCTCACCTAACCTCTTTTGGGAAATAATATTATCTCCTACATTTTTAATGGATTTTTTTTCCTTCCTATTACTGGTCTTGCTATCAACCTCTGATATGATCTGCTAGCTAGATATATTGTGCAGAAAGTTGAAGGGAGGTTGGCAATATAGATTGCTGTAAGGAATGGTTTTAATACAACTTTGTATATATATTTTTGGGTTTACTTCACACCAGAAATTCCAAGGAGTAAATGTGAGATAATTATATTCTACTTCAAAAGTGAACCATTTGGTACTTTAAATGAGACTCTATCTGATGGGAGTTCACCCTTTTTACTAGAGGTAAAACAGCCCCTGTATCTCCACATCTACAAACATAGTTGGTTTTCTTACCTTAATGATGCATGCAACCATGGTTCAGAAATGGTGTCACATGCCTTTTAAATTATCTGTTGAGATGCACTTGCAGGATTCTATTTTGAAGATCTTGGTAGGTCTCCATAAAAATCCACAGGAGCAAAACGCCATGGGAAGGCATATCTTTTCATACCAGAGAAAGTTACACTTTCCCATCCACCTCACTCCACTTGGTAGCTGGCATCCTATGATTTTTTCCTGCCTTTTTGCAAAGAAGCTTATATACATTTGTGACTAATGTCATCTACTTCTCTTTGGGATTGTATGGTTGTTCAGCATCTGCAGAAACACTTAGCTCCCTGTCTCAAAGTGGAATCCTTAATGACTCATTTATCTGACAGTTCTGGTGTTGGCTGTAATGCAACTATTGACAAGCCCCCAAGAAAGAAAGATACCATTTGTGTTCTTGCTTCCACCATCATTTTCCCAGATGCAATGGATTCAAATAAAATCTTCTTTGTTCCTCCATTACCTTTAATCTGCAATACTCTCAAGGTGAGGATGACTGTACAGGGATCGGAATCATGACACAGCAGTCATTTCTTGGATTCTTATTATTAACAATTTTCACAGCTGTCATACAATATCTCAGTTTTAATTGGTTGTGCTAATAAAAGGAGCATTTCTGTGCACTGAGATGCAGACTATCCTCATGTAATTTAGGCAGACTGCTGTAAGGAGTCTTGTGGATAAGTATTTAGAGGCTTTCCCGAAAGGGGAAAAGGCTTCCCCAAAATTAAAATTGTGCATTTGAAATTAAAATAGTGAAAATGTTACATTAATAAAGCCATAAGCCATGCTCAGCCAACCTGCTTTGTGTTGCTGGAGGTTTTAATCAATCGGATGATGTTCTCTTTTTAATAGTGATCCATTTGAAATTGTTCAAAGACCTGTCCTAAAGCAGAAGACCACAATTTATTTTTTTAAATTCTTGAACATGAGTGGTCACAGCAGTCAAAGATTTTACATAATTAATAAAACAATGAAAAGATCTTGTCTGGATTTAACATTCACTCCTATTTAATTATTTGATTCCCTAAGAAAGATGGAATGGGTTAGTAGCATAATAACTTGAGATCCCTGTTTGTCAGTTATCAAATCAGGTCAAAAAAGACATTAAATGTAACAAGTACTGATTCTAATGATGTGGCCTAAATCTAGAAAAATGTTGCATTGGTTGGGAGTTATCTTTCAGGTTTTAATTATCTATCTAGACAAAAGCAACTATGTAAGTTTTGATGAAAATAGCATATGTATTACTGGGATTTGGAAACCCTGAAAATAAACTATTTTTGGCAATTTTTAACAGATTAAGCAACATTACAGACTATTCTGAGCACCAGTGAGATTTGAAACTAGATCAGTTACTGATTGTCATTCAGCAATGAGTCTATCACGGTCTCTGCTGTATGAAAATTAACATTGTGTTACTAAGAACAACATTTTAATGAACAGACTTCCATTTGAAGTTTGTAATCTGATAAGGCTGAAATGTATTTTTTCAGTATGACTTCTATATTCCAAGTTTCTGCCTGGCTTGTCTTCCAAGTCCAAGCTTTAGCTTGTTGTAAATTGTCAAAATCAAATGAGCTACTAAAATAATACAAAATTTAATATATATGGAAAAACAAACATGGATCTTGGTCTTCAATTGCTGTAATAATTCGCAGAGCCTGAGGCCATTTGAGTACTTGTGGTTTAGAGTAAGTATACTTGTCTTGAGTTAAATGTTTCCTTTCTATGTCTTTCAGTCTGACTTCACTGTCATAGGGAAAATTCGAGATTGTTGTTTGCTTGAAAAATTCCCAGCAACTCCAGCGGGCTTAAGGAGATTGTCCAATAATGTATTTGCTCAGCAGGAACCCAGATCAGAGATGGAGACCGACCCAGAATTGCACTTCCTTCTCTCACTCCCCTGTGTCCTCATCTCCAAGGGTAGGAAGGAGTGGGTGGGGGTTCAGTGTCACATCTGTGATCAGTGTCTGAGGACTGGGACTCCAGGCATGCAAGGATGCTCATCGGCTCTGTTGTTCAGACATAGCGCAGGTGCACTTCCTGCAGGACTCTGACAGCACTACTGCAGAGACATTTTTCTTTCTTTAAAAAAATAGAGCCAGTAAAACCTTGTAAATGCAACATCCATTTTATGAGGCTAAACCAAAGGCAGTTAAAGAAACAAAGGGTTTGGTTCATCTCGTTTTCTCTCAATGTAAATTCAGGATAATTAAGATATCTTTTAATAGAAGATCTTCCACCTTCTAGGGGAATATTTTTGCCAAGTAACAAAAAGCTTTTATACATATTAATATGTAATGTATACATGTTATTATGTAATTCATAGAAATTTTTTGGCATCTATGTGCATGAAAATTATATATAAAGCTGCACTCGTATGTCTGTGTGTGTGACTTGGCTGGCTTTTACAATGATAGACATCACTCTTACTCATTAGAAAAAGAATGTGTTCTGATAGCACACATATTGCTTAAACCTGGAGGCAAAATGCATATTCAAAAAAAGAACATTTTTCTCCTGGTGATATTATTTATTTACTTTTCCTATTGCATCTTCTGCAGATCCTGAGACACTGAATCATTTGTTTCATTATCTTTATATACTTTGCAAAATCCAAAATCCTTATCTACAGAGACTTCAATCGTATTCAAATTCTTTCTAAAAAGACTGGAACATATTGGTTTTTCTCTCATTTGTTGGACAACAGATATCACTGCTGACATCTGAATTAAAATGACTCTTTTAGGCAAAACAGCAGGACAACTTTAATTTTGTTAAGATTTTGAAGAAAGGAGATAAAAAGGCCAGATCATTTGTAGTATATTAAACAGAACATTAAAATGTGATTCTAGAATATTTTGCACATACAATTCCTTTACCTAAGGGATGAACATTGACACTATCACTGTCTTACACATTTTAAAATGGAATAAAAAAGCAGTTGTGACTATTAGTATCACAATGCTAGTAGCCATTTTTCAGTTTCCTGCTATAGCTGCTTGCATTCATTTCTCTGTGCGTGTCAAATACCAAATTAATAAATGCACAGTGATCATCATTAATAAGAAACTGGTACTTACCATAATTTCCAGTACTCACAAAGTGAGCATCTCATCTTCTAAGCATAAGGAGTTGCTGCAGTTATTGCACTGTGTGCCAAAAACTAACAGGTAATCTAGCGGTTGGATTCAGCATCACAAGTGACTCAGTTTAGGTATGCGTGTATAGCTGAGAGATAAAAATGTCTTTCAGAACCTGAAGAATAAAAAGTGTTACAAATTCCTAGACATCTGTCTCTAATACCCCCTGCCCCCCCCTCCTCGAGGTACTTACCAATTTTCCCCACACAGAAGTCAGTAAATTGGGCCTTTAAATTACAGCAATGATTATAGCAGCAGCCAGCCTGGCTGGAGGATAACTAATGTCATCCCCTTCTGAAAGAAGGTTACTCATGCCTTTCAGAAGCCATTCCAAGGCAGAGCTCGCTAATATTTTGGTTTGCTTTACAGCGCTTTCAGTAGATTTTTAGGAAATAATACTGGGAACTAGGAGGTAACAGAGGTGCTTCCAGTTTTTCATGGTTTGCCACTAAATAGAGATAAAAACTCATATACATTTTAAGTACATTTTTCTATAAGAAAATAAATATTTACTCCCTGCCCCACATAGGTCTTCCTTTTGCATTATCTTTTCCTGTTACCTCAGGACTTGTTGGAAGAAGGAGAACTTGGACAGTGATATTTTACTGTTCTAGCTACGAACTCAGTAGTCTGATCTAGGTCACTGAAGCACAGAGCTTTCCATTTTCATTTTTGTCCTCTGCTCATGGGAAAGATATAAAGAAATTAAAGGGGTCTAAATCAAAGCCCTTTGTGGGTAATAGCAGAGCTGACAACAGCTCACTTTCATAGCAACTTCTAAGGTTTGGGGATTTTTTTTCAACCACTCCATAACAAGTTGATTTTTCTGCTAATTGAAATTGTTTTGAAATGTTCATTTTGACTATAAAATGGGACCTTCTTGAGACAGGAAGCCTGCTGCTTGGTGGTCAGAGAAATGATGAGGGTTTCATGTTAAGCCCCTCTTCCCAATAATGTGGGATCAGGTCTTTCATCCTCAAACCAAATAGATCAGAAAACCAATACTTCCTTCATCCAGACCTTCAGGCAATTATGTATAAGTGGGAAATAATTTCCATTGATTCAATTGGTCTTTGAATCAAAATCATAAAAACAAATATGAGTCTCCCCCTTGATCTTTAGCATGTGAAAAAAATATTAAAACAGCAACTTCTCAATATTCATGGAGCAAGGTTTCTTTACTCAGTCTAAAGAGCTGTAGCACTAAAACCACATTGCATATTGTTTGTTACAGTACATTTTTTACTATAGGGAAGTCTCTAAATGACTTTTTTTAGTAAAATCTCTAATTGATAAAAGTATTTCATAGAACCAACTTAGAGAAAAAGTAGCAATTTTAATTTTTCAGAGTTTTTTCTTTGATGAATTTAGTGGGATTAATTTACTGACTCACAGTAATAATGTTGAGTTGTAAACCCAAATGAACATCTGGTTTGTAATCACAAAGAATTAATGATCATCTAAGACACACCTATGCAAAACCACATCAGTGTCACGCATGATGAACAGATAATGCTTTGAAAAGCCATTTTATAAATACAAACTAATTGTTGGAAATACTAAAAAGACTTATAATTGGAAGTCTTAAAAGAATAAGTAATTTTGTCTACTTTTTTTTTAGATTCTGCTATTTTGAGAAGTCTCAGTCCTGAGAATTGCTGGGAGCCTGTAAGCACAACTGTCATTGTTGGTAAAGAGTGTGCCCATAAGAGTCATCAGTCTAATATACATATATATACATATATATATATATATATATATATATATATATGTATATATATATATATATATATATATAAAAAACTTTTTTTTAGACAACTTTTCAATAACAAGTCCCCATATTCTCATAATTTTCAACCTGATTTCCAATTTACCACCATGAGGCATTTTCATATTTTGGAAGATATTTGTACATAGATGTACAGTATATAGATTACATAATTGATGTTTGTGCTGTCAGCATTGAAACAATTATGAAATGTTTTATTCAGGTATCATTGGATATTTATGTTTCACGTTGTGTAAATTCTTTTAAGAAGTAATGGTTTTATTTATTATTTACATGTGAATAAAGACACAGTGAGAACAACTAAATTTATTTATTATTTACATCTGAATTAAAGACACTTAGTGAGAACAACACTTTAACATTCAGTAGTTCAGAGTTCTTTTGCAACTACAGTATTTTGCTGTATTTAGAATAGTAGAGCCATAACTGCTGATTTTCAGAGACCTGTACTGTGTATATTGCATGCATGCACACAGCTCCCCATGACCCTCTCCATCCACCATTAAAAAATTACCATGATTATTCCCAGTTCTGTGAAAGGCTCTATATTGTACTACTCCTCTTTCCTTCTTGGAGTCTTAAACACAGCTGGATAGACTATGTAAATAGGCATTCATGTTTTCACACTCTGAATGAGCAACAGTGGACAGGAGAGTTTCACTGGCTGCTATATCAAAAGAAAACAGCCTAAAGACAGCAAATGTTCTGTTATATTTGAGCAGCATGCAGCTTAGTGAAGCCTGCAAAATAGCTCAGGGTTAAAAGATCTTGGGGTGTCTTAAGACTTTAAGCCCCATTATGTAAGAGCTAGCGATATTAAGGAGGCTTGGGGGAATGCAGTTTCTGGAAAGATCTTGGATTATAGCTCAGGCTAGAATATCAAGTTCAGGAGGGTCGATGTGAATAAATCCAAGTTTGCCAGACAGATGTAAGAGGTTTTCTCAGATCCTTTTAAACTGCAAATGTCAGCCTTCAGAGTCTCTCTACAGGATCTTCATGTCCGGGTTGTAGTTTTAATAGGGTACTTAATCACAAGAGACTGAGGAGTATCTCCTAAGTGATTCTCCTCTGTGATCCAGGAGTATTAAACCATTTCAAGACCAGAGAAAGCCACAAGCAAAACTCATAATTTAAACAAGAAAACCATTAAGACTAGACAGAGCCTTTGCCTGATATATCAGAAAGAACATGAAGAATAGGTTATGTATGTGTACCCCTCTCTTTTTATCAGAGATAAGTTTTAGAAGGACAGTTGCCATATTTCAGCGTTGACTCCTTTTTTTCCTCAGTATTCCAGTCTGTTGAAAGGTGTCTCTTTCTTCATGAAATGGCTTCAGGTGAACAATCTTTTCTCACAGCAGAGAGGGAGTCAGCATGCTAATGTAAAGCCTCTAAAACTAATCAGCACAGGTGTTGAAAGCAAATTGTTTGGCTATTGGCAACTGTACATCAACTCCTGTATGGGAGCTGCTGCACGAGATTGTTCCAGCCTTCAGATTGATACAATGGCACAGAGAAGCTTTGAAAAAGATCAACACCCATCAACACAATCTTGGTTTCAGATGTCAATCAGTCATAACACTTTGCATGAGCAGTACATAAACTGGCACATGGATTTCTTCTATAAACAGAATCAGTCCCTTTTATTTTGGGGGGGTGTTGGTGTAGTTTGTTTGTTTGTTTTGATATAATGCTTCTGTTGCAGAAAAGCCAATTTATAAAAAAACCCTTTTATTAAATTTATATATTTATCATTTATGATTTTGTAGGAGAGCCACAGTGGCACCAACTCAGATTTACAGAACTGTGTTTTGAAGTAAGCATCAAAGCAAGGGAATATGGTCAGAGCAGAGAATACTTAAATTTTTTTCTTGTTAGGAAAAAAATTCACTATACTGAATTAAAGAAGAAAATATTAAGAACAGTCCACTGATGTTATGGGAGGTGTTAAGGCAGCTTTTCTGAACTTTTATTTCTCTAGAAAATTTTGAGATATTTTTATCAACACCACAGCACTTCCTACCAAATAAAAATATGATTTTTCCCCATTTCATGTCCTATATAAGCCAAAAATTACAAACAGATTTAATTTCTAAAATGCATGCTTTGTATACATTTAAAACTCTGCTAGTTTTTTATCAAACTCGATGCAAATTCTGTGGTTTTATTTTTTGTTTCTTTTAAAAGCTAATTATCAAAAGTGGGAAACAAATGTTAACCCCAAATGTTAAGTCAATCTTTTTCTTTAAAATTAAGTAAAAGACAGAATTAACATTTCTTTAAAGCATTCACAATAGTGTTGGCATAAAAATCTAACTCACTAATGCCACTTCGAGAAAAAAGACAGGAATTCATATTTATTTTATACCCATGCAAACCCACACATGATGGTTTTTCCTAAGGATTTAATAACTTTGTGATAAATCTGTGACCCATTTATACTTAGACTCCAAGCAAAATGTGCAGTGAAAAACAAGATGCTTTGAGATGCATGCCTACTCTTCTCTTTTTTTTTAAAATCTGAGACCCATGTTGAAGGCTAATTAACCTATAAAAACTACAGTGTTCAGCTATTACATACTGACAAGCAGTTTGTTTTCATCATGAACAAGCTGCAATTAATATTTGAGTGCATATTAAATTATGGCTATTTTCATCACATCTGCAGATAATACTAGATCATTTTTGATAGGTATTACTAAGGGAGAAACAGATTCAGAATATACTTAAGAGTAAATTAATTATTTTGAAATAAATAAAAAATTTAATTTGGTTTTTTTAAATAGAACTTAACTTTTTTCTCAGTCAATCTTTTAATTATGATAACATAGTCTAATAAAATAATTAAATATGTACAGAAGAGAATAAAGGATTTATTTTTTCACACACATTTGTAGCAAAAGAAATAAAAGTGTCTTTATGAGCTAATGAATAGCTACTGGCCAGAAAAAAGGAAAACTTGAAAAAGTCGGCAATTGAGATTCAGATAGAAGTTGATCATCTGAACAACTTTCATGTCATGAAGGACAGAAAATAGGCTGTATGTTGTTTCTAGAGAAAATGGATTATTAAATGCAGTATCAAGATTTTAAGGCTCTAATTCTGCAATATTTTTTGCAAATTTTTTTGGCAATTCTGCATTTATTTTTCCTCCTTTTACAAGGAATTGCTAAAATGATTGGTTAAATTTATATACACTACATAATTTTGTTTCTTTCCAGTCTGCTAGTGTGACTAAGGTTTTCCTGCAATTGCCTTGGTCAGGAGAATTTCCTCCAGGAAAGGGGAGGATAATGTAGACAGTAAGACCAGAGCACTGCTAGGGGACTCAGAGGATGCAGATGTCATTCTTAGTTTTACAGATCTCACCTGTAACTTGAACAAATCCACTACATCTATTCCATCCCTTATTTTATTTCTGTGAAAAAAAAAATTAAAATATGTAATAGTTACAGAGAGGTAACACTTGGAAGACAGATTATTATTCTAAAATACAAGTAGATGTGGATAATCCAAAGTAATTTCTAGGTTTCACTGCCACTGAATACCTCTCAGTAGGAACACTTCAAAGGTACCATGACAAAATGTTCTTCCCTGAATAAAAATTACAAAAATTTTGTGTGTTTCTTATACTAATTTAAAAAAAAAACCCTGTTCATGACTTCTAAATGAGAGGCTGTGGGTAGTTTTGGTTTTTTTTTTTTTGTTTTGTTTTTTTTTGTGAGCAAAACAGTGCTAGAATTGCATAAGGGCTTGCTTTGCCTTGAAATCAACAGCTCTTGGGAAATGCTGTATTAGAGCTGAAGCTTCAGCTTAGCGCCTTCATGTTTTTGTAATGAGAGATAATCTGGCACACACATCTACAGAACAGAAAACCTTCATGATAGGGATGTCTGGGAGTAGATTTACTTCAGAAGTAGAACTGTATTTTCTATTTGAATCATCCACAAGGGCCCTGAGGGCACTAGATCCGGATCTGTGAGTTTTTTTTTTCTCAGCCTGACCTTGGACCTGACTTTGTCACTCTATCAGCCTTGTCCCCAGGGACCACTGAGCCTCACAGCACCCTGACATCCTGCAGGAAGGTGTCCTGCAATGTATGTCCTACAAACCCTTCAGCTGTAATTCTGGGGCAGAACATCGAGGCAGAGGAGTCCCCAAGTGTGCTTCTTCCAAGGAATGGAGATAGGACCCATATAAAGCTCTGCTAGTTACAAAATTTGTGTCAGACTGAGACAGGGAAGTATACATTAGTTTACTGTGAGTAAAAGTAGACTGCTTAAAAAGAAAAACAACAACCAAACCAGAAGTGTGCTTTTAATTGCATTTCTACTATTGTCCTTTATCTCCATTTTGGTCCCTGGAAACCATGGAAAAACTCAGGCAGCAAAGAGTATCCTTTCTGACAGACAGCTAACCAAGATGGCCTAAAGGTAGGGACAGGCTGTGCTGAGAAGAAAGGGCTGTGCAACATGAGATGAGGGCTGAGCAAAGAGCAGTGTCACAGAGCTCTACAAAACTGGACTGCTGGGAGCTGTGTGAGTAAGAACCACGTCCGTGTTCAGCAGATGGCATCAAGAGTGGGGAGAGAAGCACACAGTGATGTTGGGAACTATTTCACAGCTGTTGAGCTGTTGATACATGGCTGGGAGAGGCAGGAAAACCCCCAAAACTTCAAGACTGATGGAAAAGCAATTCCTGTTTTATTCAGCAGCAAAGGATCTGGAGTATTTGACTCCTTCATGCAATGAAGTCACACAGTTCTGACCTGGAGTGAGCAAGGAACAACAGAAAATGGTACAGCTACCAGAGCCCAGATGGTTTCCCTAGGGTTAGGCGCAGGTCATGCATGCAACCCTCATGCATTGTGACAGAAAAGCACTAAGCTTTTACAGGACAATCCAAGTAGGCCAGGCTCTTACTTTTTCACATGCACTAAGTATCAGCACAGTGTACAGCATACATACACTGGCATGTTCCCCACATCAAGACACACCTACCTCCCCTCCTCTGCAGCACAGCTACCATTCCTTGCATTCACAGCAAACACTGCATTCATTCACAGTGCACCACACTGCTGTCCTGGAACTCAGGAGAAAAATCTGAGCTGAAGCAGCTGTCCTTCCTATTGAAGGTTTGGAGGGATGCTGTGGTAGCTCCAGGGGGGGAAGGCTTGCCTCATTCATCCACAGCAGAACCAACCCTCCACTTCTTTGGCAACCGTGGAAGCAGCTTCTTTTTATCCCTTCTCTCAGGGAGCTACAAATGTGAAAAAAACCTGAGCCATCCAAAAGCATTTACTGATTAAATAGTCCTTGCTCTCTTCATCCTCCCACAGGCACACTCCTGAGCCAGGTTGGAGATGCTGGGCAGACCATGTCCTAATACCCATCTGCAAGGGATTATCTGTAAAGGGGGAAATTGTGTACCTAAGCCACATTTCGCAAAGTGGCTTCAACTCTGGAGCTGAGACTTCCATCCACAAACATTTCCTCAAGTATATACAATTGATCTTTAATGCCAGGAACATACCAATCATTTCATAAACTATAGCTGCACCCACATACATTTCAAAATGCTTTAAGAAATTAAATTATCTCAAGATCACATCCCAGATTTGAATTACACAGTCTCATCTTTTAACTATCACTTCAAAAATTGTGAAGAAATAAATTATTTCCCATCCTTAGTAATATTTTATATTTTAGTTTCCTAATAGAGACTCATAAATCCTACAGAATGTAAGTTAGTTATTTTCAAATTATATTTTTATGAGTTATTTTTCAAATAACTCATAAAAATATAATTTTTTTCCAAATGGAACAAAAAAACCATTTTCAAACTTTGCAATGTGTGCAATTGATTTTTAAATGCACATAGGAGAATTTTATCTCCTTTTGGTGAAGAAATAGGTTAATTGTGAGAAAGCAAAGATAATTTTTTTTGGTTGAGAATGAAATGGAAAAATATAATCAGTAGTTTTCTTAGGTCCTACTATTTATAGCCTATGATTTGTTACTTGTCTCTATTGAAATCTAATAGTTGATTTTAATAAATTAATTACTAAGGCAGATAATGCTGAAAATTTCCTTGAGATTAGCTACAATCCTTTGTTAAAATTTTATCCAAATTCTCTTCTAAGTTAAAAAAAACTCATTAAGGAGATGCAAGCCATTTATAGACTACCATAAATAATAACAGTACTGAACATGATATACAGGCTGTGTGTAAAATTTAGGATTAAGGAATGATATTAAGACTATGAATTTCCCAGTTTTGCTTGAGATTCTCTGCTGTTAGGTTTCAAGGCATATGGCTTTAAATTCTCCAAGCCTTGAGATGATTTTAAAAGCCCAAAATTTCAAAGTAAAAATTTATTTAGAATTTATGGAATTGCTAATATCCTGTTTACATGTGAAAGGAGGGATTTTAAGGTATAACTATATTTGGCTACAATCTGAACAAACCCCCACATTTCTTTTTGGGCCCATGTAAGCGAGAGTTTTAAGTGGGTTGACAAGAGCTCTTGAGAAACAAATCAGGGCAGCAAGGAATTTTACAGAATATAGCTGCAGAATTTTTTGGCCACCTACAGACTGTAAAAGGCTATTTTGGTCTCCATCAGTTCCCCAGTCATATTTTCAGATTACAAGCCATGGTGACAAACGACACATTATTCTATATAAGGCTGCCAGATACCGGTAGATGGAGTATTTTTGTGAAGCTTAGTTTAGACTAATTGTTGGGAAAAAAAGAAGGAATATGTTCACTGCTTTTGACATAGTTTTGTGGATTATTATCAGTCTGTGAATGGAAATTAAAACCAAAATTATATCATCAGAAATTGGGAATGTGCTCCTCATTTGCACCTTGATATAGGAAGTACCAAAGAGTTTATAGACGATCTTGTGATCCACTTTCTATGAAGTGTGACACCTGTCCTTGATGGTGTTACATTTGCTCCTCTGACTGCCATCTTTTCCAAAAGAGGATATTGAAAATAGATTAGTTCTATTCTCACAGAATCAATTAAAAACCTATCATGATGTGTTCCCAGAGGTGGTAGGATGTGTTACAGGAATGGGAAATCTAAGGTTGCAGTGATGTTGGACAAAAACCACTCTCTATTTCCCAATGCATCTTATGATCTTTCTTATATATTCATATTACTTGTCCACTACAACTGGTAGTTTCTTTTCCCGTGCACTTTTTCAAAGCCTGAGTTCTCTAACCTTTTTTTTTCACAGCACTTTCAGAGTGAGGCTTATGTATGACAGACATATGCACAAAGGTTTGGCTTCCAAATGTCAGAATCCCTGCCCACAACCCAAGTGAGCTATACATTCAGGAGAAAAAAAAATGGATGCTGTAGTAATTTTGCAAAGAGAAAGGAAGACAAATGGTCTCTTGCAGATAAGTAGTCAATACAGTTTTACCAAGGGTGTCACTCACTTGCTTGGTGGGTAAAATTCTTCCTTTCATTCTCATATTTTCTAAACAATGACAATTTATCTTCATGCTTAGCCTCTATTTCTTCCATTTTTAATGCTGTTCCTCCTTTGTCACTCCATCCTTGTTGGTGACTTGAGTGATGCCAGGCTGCTGAAGCTGAAGAATCTAAAACAGATGCCAATCTAACATCAGCTTATCAAGTGAAATTTCTTAGTTAACATAGTTCATACTACAAAAAAACAATTCTGGCTCACCTGGTCTGACTGAAAAAGTTGCTTCACATTGTTGACTACATCTTAAGTTTACCTGACATCTGATTTCTGTATATATACAAATCTTATGCTGTGTTTGTGCTGAAGCAAAAATACAACACAAATGTAACCTTCTAATTGTGTGTAAAACTGGAATGCACACTTATTTCATACAATCTGATTAATAATTACAAAAAACACTGCATACTTTTTTACCTGGCTTGGTAGGCTTCATCTTCAGCATATTCTAAGTGGTAATGAAACTTGCAACATACATGTATTTTTTTTTTAATATAGGAATAGCTTGAAAGATACTGCACTAAAATAGAACAGCTTTGTCTTGTGAAATGAAACTTCCTTTCTTGCTTCTCTTCATCATCACATAAAGAATGAAGTGGGAGGTCTCCATGAAAGATGATAGATCTTCCTACAGATGGGGGAACAGGATATGTACCAATTATTCTATAGGTGACTTTGATATTGAAAACTAAGGAGGTTGTCCCTGTTGGAATTTCAGTGTGGGACTGACTCTAGACAAAGTAACTAAAAGATCATAAAATATTATTTGTTTCCACTTTGTTTAAAAGCGTCTCTCTTGGGTGTTGACTTTGTTAGCAGGGCATGAGAAACGAGGGTTACAGTTCCAATTCACTTCTTTGATTAGTTTTTGGTTTATTACATCTCACTTATTTCAATTCTCAGAAATGTATTTCAATCATCCCAGCCCTCATATATGTATTGTTTTAATAATTTTTTTTTTCAGTCTTCTCAGGAGAACTATTAGTTCAAACGATTCAATCTTTCAGTAGAGCCACAAAAGGCCAAATAGCTTGGTTAGTTTCTAGCTGTCGAGAACTGTTGACATCAATTCAATACTAAGAAACAAAGAAAGATAAAGATCTGTACCCCAAGATGAGAACTGAAGTACAAATCTGTTAAATTAGGAATTAAATTTATCACTGCATTTTCTAATGCATTTATCAACCCAACAGTTAGCTTCATTCTTCAGAGCAACTCTCTTTGCTTTGCATTTAACTTGCATGAAGCTGTCTGTTTAAATCCTTTCCTCCCCTCAATAGCTCACTGCACATTATTGAAGGTAATATCTATTAAAAAAATGCATAAGGAACAGAAACATTTTTGTTAGCGCCAGCTTGGTTGAAGAAAAGCCCTTAACTGTAAGATGCCCGTGAAAACCACTTTTCATTACGAGAACTCTAAAGAAGTTGAAGGGAAAAGGGCTGTCGGAGGACCTACAGAAAAGCTAAGCTTTTTTTTTTTTAACCTTTTTAGTGAACTTTTAATTGTGACCACTCTCCCTGACACCCTCAGCCTAACTGCAGAGAAACATTCCCAAGAGCAGGAGGGGGTCCCAAAGTATGCGGGTGGGACCACTGCTGCTCCACGCACTCTCAATTCAGCAAAAGCCCCACCACAGCCGGGCTCTCCCCCGCACCGAGGAGGCGCAGAGGGATTCCCTGCCCGCAGCTCTCCGCAGCGCCGGCGGGCGGCGAGCCCGGCTGCCGGCATCGCGCGGGGAGCCCGGTGCCGAGAGGAGACTCCGGTGGCGGCTCCCCTCGGGCTCTCTCTCCTGCTGCTTTTTCCTGCTGCGTTAATTCTCCACCTGCCTTCGCCGTGGCAGGTCGACTTCTGGCAGCCCCGTCCGCGGGGAGATGCGGCTTTCCCGCGGCGGCCGCCTGTGCGTACGGGGGTGTGTTCATAAGAGTACATATATATTTATGCATTATATATATATGGGTGTGCCTGTGTGAGTGACTGATAGCTGCGTTAAAACGTGTCATTGCAGCGCTGTCCGACGGGGAGGGCCATGCCTGCGGGGCACCTCCGGCAGGGTGCCGTGCGCGCTGCTGGAAGCACGAACGTGGGGAACAGGAGGGCGAGGACCACGCAGGGCTTTCGGGAGGCACAGGACAGCTTGTCCCTCACTCCTTTTGCTCCCTTTGGGCCCCGTCCTCGTCCGAGCAGCCCGGAAAAGCGGCGCTGGCTGTGCGCCGGTGGCGATGGTCGCCGCAAAGCCGTGCTCTGGGTTAGAGGCTGGGAGACGGGCCGGGGAGAAGGCAGCGCCGCTGCCGCGCCAAGCCAGCCAGGCAAAGTGATAGAACTGGCACCAAATTTCTTCCCTACACGGGGGGTCGATGTACGTTCCCGCTGGCGAGCGGCCAGCCGAAACCCAGTCACACAGCTGGCAGAAAGGGCTGCCCGGGCAGCTGAGCAAAAGCAGAGTCTGAGTGAGGCAGGAGAGGAGCGGATAACTTTCCTGCCGGGCACGGGGTGAGCGGGCAGCCGCAGCTCCCTAGGACCGGGGAGAGCTCCGCGGGCTACGGGCGAGCGGGCCCTCCCGCGGCCCGGGGAAACACCGCCTCTCCCGGGTGGCTCGGTAGCTCCAGCACCGCGCCCGGGACCGCGCTGTCCCTGCGCGCCGGAGGTCGCGCTCACCCGGTGGTCCCAGCTCACCCTCCCGCTGCCCGCGGGAAGCGGCTCCCGGCTCCCGCCTCGCCGCCCGCTCGCCCCTCTCCGGCACGGGGGCCGGCCCGGGGGAGGGCTGCGCGTCACCGGATCTGGTGGCGCCGGCAGCGGGGCGGCGTTACGGAGCGCCCCGGGAGCGGTGGGGGGGGCGGGCGGGGGTCCCGGGCGGGGCCGGCATCGCCGCGCCTGGCTGCGGCCGCGGTGGCGGCGCCGCGCCGCCTCGCCTCCCCTCGCCTCGCCGCGCCTCGCCTCGCCTGGCCGCTCGCCGCCGCGGAGGGGCGGCGCTGCTCCCCGCACGCCCCCGCCCGGCGCCCCCGCTCCGTCTCCGGGAAGGGCGCGGGGAGCCCCACGCTCCCCCTCAGCGCGGCGGCGGAGTTCGAGCCGGCGGCGGCGGCCGGGGTGCGATGCCGTGTTAGCCGGCGGCCCGCCCCGAGGTAGCGCCGGCGGGAAGGAGCGCGAGTTGCCGGGGCTGTGGCTGACACCATGGGCACCGGGCGGGGGGGCGAGGCGGCCGGGCTCCCTGCGCTCCTCGGCTGAGCCCGGGGATGTGCCGGTGCCCGGAGGAATTATTTTGGAACTAGCACGGAGCGGTGGGAGGAGGACGAGCGACACAGCGTTTCACAGCTGCGAGCAGCTTGTCCGGCGGTGCTGTATAGGCAAGTAAGCTCTTGCTTCCTTTTTACTGCGTTTCCTTCGTCTCGAGTGACTTTTTTTTTTTGCAGCTGCTGGTCGCTTGCTGCCAGTTCGGAGGCAGGATGGTCGGCGGCGCCAGCAGCAGTTCTCGGGGGTTGAGGTGCGGGGGTTGGTGGCCAGGATTGCAGGGGAGCCCCGCTCCAACTCTGCCGGAGTCCGCCGCGGGCGGACCACTGGTGCGGTGCTCCGGTGCATAGCCGGGAAGGAAGCTCCGTGTCCCAATGCTTCCCATTTCTGCAGCTGTAAGAGATGATGCCTTTTTCCAGGCATTTCATAATGTAAAATGCATTCTCCTCTTTGCTGAGCTCTAACTAAATTGTAGGAGTCCCTTAATTGCTTTCCATCAGTGCTTCTTGTGGGAGAGAGGCAAGAAGCATGCTAGCCTTTCATCCCCACTTATGGATTCAGATAGTGAACCCGGAGTTTTGATTTTTATGCCCTTAACTTTCTTATGCCCTGCCTGGTGTTCTTCCTTGAGATGCTCTTGCTGTGAGGTTCTGGTTCGTCCAGCCTTGTTTGTTTGCTTTTAGCCTGTGGATATTTATTGCTACACTTGACATGGCAATGAAGGGAAAAGTTGACTGTAATTTATTTCAGTGTATGGAGGACAGGTTGCAGGCAGGGGACTAATGCTTCTCTCAGAGGAACTCCACTTCAAAGGAAGAGGCCCATGGGGCTGTAATCTGTAGCTGAAAACTCGGAGAGCTCAGAGCAGCACGGTCACGCTGCAAAGAGCGAGTTCTGTTCACCTTTCAGCGGTGATAGCGTTTAAGCTGAGCTGCCTGCCTTCCCGTACCTGTGAAAAGACCTGACTCTGAAATGCAGGGAATAGAGATGTGGATGCTGAGCAGGTTTGGGAGAAGGCAGAACTTTAGACACTGCTTAATTAAGTTTGCTGTTACTGATTTCCTCAGTATCTTCTCTATGAGCCTGAAAACTGCAATCTGTTACAGTGACCTTGATGCATGTTGTATTCTAACATGAAAGCAGCACAGAATAAAAGTATTTACACATATTTGCAGCTAAGCTCTGATGTTTCACTAGGAGCTCATTCAGTTTCAGTGAATGTGGTAGTTTCAGCAGGGGCACTGGGCTTGGTATGTGTGTAGGAAATAACTTGGGAAAATAACTTGCTAATAGTGATGAAAGTAAAAGTTGAAGTGTTGGAAACGTATGTTTCTGCAGAAATGCCACTGTGTGTGAAATGTCTGTTGAGTTTTGGATATTTTGTTTTCTAATCAGTGAGATTTGTACTGAAAGGAGTGTGTGGGTGTGTGTGGAAATCTCAAGGCTTCCCAGGTTAATGCACTTTGAGTTGTCAGCAGCAAGAGATCTTTTTACGCACTGAAATACACATTTTTACTTAGATGCAAGATTGACATGGTAAGATTAAAAAATGTTAGGATGTCAGTATGGTGAATGTGTAGCTAACTCAAGTTTATAGCTGAGAGATAAACTAATCTTTTCCCTTAATGGTGGAAGGTGATCTGCCTGAGGGGAGTGTCGTTTGTTTCAGTGCAGTTTATGGAGAATGTTCATATTTCTGTCTCTTGGATGAAGCTGTGAAACACAATTAGAATAACTGCTGCTAGACAGTGGGATGCAAACCTATCCATTACTTAAAACACTCAGCTTATTCTGCCTCATATCAAAAAAAGTATAGTTTCTGGCAAAGTCTGCCTATGGTTCTGTTGTAGTAATTCCTTCCTCTGTTGCAGAGTGGCAGGCTTTCACTAGGCATGTGCAAGGGAGAACATGAAACACTGAAGCATGCACTAATCTGGAATTCATTTGGGCTGTGTATTACATTCGAGGTTTCCACAGTTAGCATAAGTAAGTGCTTGTGCCTGATTATATGAATAAACGGGGTTTAAGAATTGTATTAGCTTTGTCACTTGTGATGCATATTGCAGACTCCTCTTCTTCCTTTTTGGTCTCTCAAACTAATCTAATGCTATACTCACTCTTTGCCTGGAGAAGAAGAAAACATAATTTAATAATTTATCATTTGGCTTTTGCCATGTCTTGTCCCATAGCTATGAGATAATCTAATGAAGGCTCCCATCACTGAATTAAAGGACATGGTGCTCTAGATTTTCACTTACAGTTAGATTTCCCCTCTTTTACGTGGCTAAAGAACCGAGTTTTAACAAGGTCTGAGGAAAAAAAAATAAATGTTTTTTCTGTTCGAAACTCGAAAGGGGAAGGTAAGACTTGAGGTCTTTAAAGACATCATTAAAAACATCCACTTTTAAGGTATTAATCAACCTCCTTTACCTTCACACATTTCTTTATATTTTTTACTTGGTACTTGTCAGAAAGCCTTCCTGCATATTAATACTTTATTTTACAATGTGTGTTGTTCTTAATTTTCAAAATTCAAGAGTGGCTATCACACACTTCATTGTGAGGCTATTCTAGAATCCTGTTTAATGTTCTGTATTCCACTTGGCTTGTATCTTTTGAATTGGACATTTCCAAAGTACATTGTATTCAACTTTATAGTATGCATTTTTGTTTTAATTCTGTGTAAATCTCTTTACTAGAGAAGATTGTTGACCTTGATTCAGAAATTTCAGGGCAAGTTCAGAAGTTATTTTTCTTTCCTAATTTTTTCATGTTTTCTCAGTCATGCTTTTTTGGGCATAGCTTTCGTGAACTGACAGAAGACCTGTAAGCAAAATTAAAACCATCAACAGTTAAATGTTATTTTTCTAGTTAGCCCAACCCCAGTTGAGTGTGTAATTTATATTTATTCGTCTTAGATTGAATATTAAGACAAACAAGAGCTGTAGTCTGCTCTCAGTTCTTCCATCTGAAGTGCTCAAGTACCATTTCTTCATTCTTGTAACTTAGCACTGGTCCTTGTGCCTGAGCTGTCATAATTTCTTTCTGATAGTTATCACCAGGTCTGCTTGCATTCACTGTTAAAAAGCTAAAGGGTTGTAGTGAATGATAAGAAACATCAAATGGATTTAATGTGTCATGTTTCTTAGCCCTTCCTATGGCTATGCTTTCAGTTCAGGTTTCCAGAGAGAGGCCTAAATGTGGTTGGGTTGAATCCCAGCGGGAGTCTGCTACATGAAGGTGTACCTCTGGCAGCATGATTACACAGACAAACTTCTGTATTTGCTCAGTTTTGTCTGCCATAACTGGAAGAGTCAGAAAGCTGTACTGTTGTTGTGGCCAACCTAGATTTTCTGCACTCTTGCTGCAGATCAGAGGAAAGAGAGGAAGCATACATTAAAAAACCAAAAAACCCAGAACTTAAAAAGGTCATGCTTCAAAGATATAGCTATAATCAACACCAGTGAATGTGGTGGAGACACATCCAGGGAAATTCACACATGTATTTAATTATCCAAGGAGGAAATTATTATTCATCTCGATAGATTGATTTAGTAGGTGATGTGCCTACCCCTTATGAAGAAGAGGAGCTACGTGTTCCAGAAACAAAGCTTTTTTCCACTGCACACTTCAGTTGTGGCTGTCACTGTCGTTGGGGACTCTAAGCCTTCTCTTCAGTAATTAGCTCAAATTGGCCAAAAGAGGTGGAACACTCTGTTGTGGGATGAAGATGGTGCTGCAGCAGCCAAGGGCTGGGTTGTTTCCTGGGGATTTGCTCTCTTCAATTTATTAAAGTAATGAGTAGAGGAAAACTAATCAAGAAGAGTGTTTGGGATGAGATTAATTTTATGGTTCGTTCTCTGGTTTATTTTGGGGTAATGATGGGCAAAACCATAAAAGTTCTTCACTGTGATACTTATGTGAGGGTAGCAACAGTTTTGACTGACATATATAAATATATGTAATATATTTATTTATTTATTTAACATAAATAAATGTTCTATAAACTGGGATTAAGGTTTTGCGTATGAGGTGAGAACATGGATAAATGAAACTGCTGGACACAGTTTGCTGTGCCACTCAGGCACTTCAGAGATAAGGAATGGATGGTTTATGAAAGGCTGTGCTGGATCTTCTGCTGTGAAGAGCAGGAGGTCCCCCATGCCAGGAACTGAGCACAGCTGAAACAGTCATGCCCTGAGGGTGGCAGTGGATGTTCCCAGTGTGGAATAAAACTTGGAGTAGAGCAAACTCCCACACTGGTGTTCAGAGGGTGCTTTTCAACAGCCACTGAAATTCCTGTGTAAGATGTGGTTGAGTGAAGGCACTGGTGCTTTACTGCTTTAATAGTGGCATGGATACTGAGTCTGTGAAAGAACTCATGGCTTCGAGGGTTCCTTTGGGTGCAGTTGATTGATTGCTCAATTCTCCAGGTGATTATCATCTGGAACAGGGATGAATTTTTAATTTTTTCTATGAAGTTTGTTCCTTGCTCTTAGATTTGGGTGTTCATTCCTTGGTTGGAAGAGATTTTGGTTCAAAGGTGTGCTCTTAAAGCTGACAAACATCAAGCACTTCTGAAGTGTTCATTGTTTGGAGTGCTTGGAGTTTTTGAGATAACACCAGAGGAAGAACAATTTATTCATCAGATTATTCTGAAATTTGGCTTTAATTTTTTTTTTTTTTATTCTCAAAGTGTTTTTTTTCAAATAGTGAACAATGTACTTGGTTTCATGCTGAAGATGTTAGAAATAGCATTTTAAGTAAATTTTATATTGCTTTTTGGTCAAATATTCAAATAGACTCAGATATAAGTGTGAATAATAGCTATTTTAGTAAAAAAAAAAACAACACATGCCTTTTTCCCTCCACTTTTTGTATTAGATTTATTTTAAAAACAGCTAACGATAAAGAAGTGAGAATGAGAGTGCTGTTTATGACATTCATATTTCTTCTGCTTTCTGTCAAAAACTAAAGGAAATTTCATCATCTTGTACAAATGATAGACTATCATGAGTGATAGTAATCATGTCCTCTGATTCTTTCTTGGTGTAAACACTATTTTGCTAATTTTTTAAGATTTAGTGTAAAAATATGATTGATTTCAACAGGTATAATACTAAGAACTTGGGGATATGTAAAAATCTTTTTAAATTTTGGTAGTCATACCTATTGCAGCTGTTAATATTTGTCTTAATATAAAGCACTGATTCTTAATTACAGAATTGTTTCTAAAATACTTTGCTGTTTTGCATTTGCTAAATATATATTCATTCATAATTATGTGAGATAGCTTTTTCTAGTTTCTCTGTATGCCAAAATGTTTTGATTGACTCTTTTAACAGTTCTGAATAATGAACTGTATGCTTCAGCTTCAACAACACAAATGGGCATTGATTTTCTTTGACTTGCTTTTGACCCCTAAAGAAGTAAAGTCATTAGAATTATGCTTGAAAGAGCTTTGCTCTATCTCCTATAATTTTATAGATATTATAAACAGGCCTTGGGAACTAATCTATGCTAATCAGATTTTTTTTCAAGTGAAAAAGGAGGGGAAAATCATCAGCTCTACAGTTGTCTTGCAGCTCTAGGTTTCATCGCTCACAGCTGTCTGCCTGTATCCATTAGCAGTTGGTATTGCAGTTGTACGTCCCTGAATGCAGCAGAATTCACAAACAGTTCTTCTCACAACTGTCTAATTGGTTGTTAAATGGCAAACATTTATGTGAAGAGTTTGGTCAGTGCAGTGCAGTTTTTTTTCAAGTAATAAAACATGCAGTGATGCATGTGTAGAGTTCCTCTCTGAAGACTGGTTTTGAGAAAAGTCAGCATCAGATCTGTGTCTCTACAGGTTTTGATGTCTGGAGTGCTTTCATTCTCATTCTGTGAGTTATATGGTTTACTTCTTTATGAAACAACTTTGTGGACGCAGAATGCAAAGGTAAAATGTAAAAGATAAAAAGGTAAAACATGGAAGTAGTCTTTTCAAAGTCAGCTGGAGAAATGGATGCAAGAGCAAATTGGGTTTACAGTGCAGAGGAGCTGGCAGGGTTGACACATTATGAATGGGGCAAGATAGGGCCCTTCCAGGGGTTCTGATCCTGGTGGGGCTCCCTGTCCCTAAACTAAGCAACTCCATTAACCCAAATGCAGAAATAGCCACTCTGATGCTTTTTCAGCTGGAGCACCTTCTCTTTCAAATACAGTGACATTGATGAAGGAGTTTTATTGGAGGAAGCATGCTGCAACTGTGCTAGAGGCGTTTCCAAGCAAAGTGTATAGAAATCATCACAGCATCTGATGATGATCACCTGTCATTTTATTTAAACTCCCTGAGATAAGAAAGGACCTTCCTGGATAACTGAATGCACAAGGAGACAGTTTCTTTCTACACTGTGTCAATAGTCTTTCAGCTAGTTAATTCTTAAGCATTATTAGTAATAGTTCATCATATGCTTTTTTTCCACAACTGCAGTTGTGATGCTGTCTGGGCTGGTTCCTTGGGGTGTCTTAATTAAAATTGCTTATATTTCAGCTTATTAATATGTTTCATTCATCAGGTTTCCTTTTCACTACATTAAATAGCTTACCTAACCTCCAAAGGGAGAGCTGATCTTACTGATCAGTGATTGTATATTGTATTATTCTCCATGTTTTCAATTTATGTTTGCAAAGTTTTCTTAATTTAGAAAAACCCTAAATCTCCTGATCTTTGGTAGGTGGATCAGAGTACTCATTGCATGCTTTGATTAATGGACAAATCCATTTATTAACAGTGATTTGATATTGCTGTTTGTCACTATGCTCCTGCACAATGTGCCCTTTCGTGCACGTCTTGCTGCCTTTTTTTAACCTCTTCATGATGTGTCTTCAGTACTTCTTTCTGAAATGAAAATCCTAAGGTTATCTCAAGCATTATTCCCTCACATGATACATCCTATACCCAGTTGATTGTTTTCTCAGGTCTAAGATTCTGTAGTTTCTGTATTTTTTTGTGCTGTGCTTCCATGTGTCTATGTACAGCTTAACTTCATTGAGTTTAATATACAATTCTTTATAAACCCTGTTTCATGTTTAAACCCATGACTTTTTCTTTTTGAAATGAGACTTGGTTTTTGGTTTTACTGTTAACTCTTTACTATTATGTATTAGCTGTATTTGTCTAACTGCAGCAAAAGCATTTTTTGGGGGGAAAAAAACCCCAACATTTTGGGAAATGAAAAGTAAAATATTTGGGTATCATTTTTCTTTTGGAAAATTACAAGAAAATTATCTATCATCTTCCTTTTAGTCTAGAGAGTATGAAAAGACACAACATTTCCCCTACTAGTTACTGCATGATAGTACTGACCACTATGTGTATACTCCTTTATGCCTTCTCTACAGGTTTTTGATGGCTGCAGAACTGTGAGCCTGAGATCACAAGTAGCTGGGGTCATAAAGGTCTAGCCAGACTGCATGAAAGAAGGCAGTAAAATGTAGTGGGTTTGCTTTTTCATTCTTGATGCTGTGATAGAAAGAGGATATGTATGACCCTTGAAAAGAGGAAAAGGTGAATAGTTGCATTTCTAGACAAAGCACAGGAGAACTGCAAGAAAGACAGAGGCAAGATATTTGATGAAAGAGCTTCTGTCTGTGTTTTTGAGGGAAAAGAGGTGCTTTCTAAGACAGCAATTGTTCAGTAATCTTCAGAATTGCATCCTTTAAATACAGACCTGCTGCTTTTGAAGAGTTCTGCTATAAAAGTATTCCCTTTCTGTGTGAGAAATGTCTGGGTAAGGCTGTATTTGTGTCATTTTTCTCCAAAATTTCCATGAATTCCCCATATTTAAAGCAGGAACTCATGTACAAGGATTCAATTGCATCCTTAGATGGACTACTTCCTTCTGCAGGTACATCTGTGGATTTAGTTGAGAAGCTCTGGCTTTTTGGGCTGTCTGAGGTTGGCCTCAAAGTGCACAAGAAGCAACAAGGAAATCATTGAGGTTCTTCTGTTGCCTCATGTTAGGAGAGACACAAAAGTGGTGTAATCAAATTTTCTCATTCTCTTTGCCCTGCAATAAATACATAAACATACATGTATCTCTGTCTTATGGTGAAGTCTGTCATAAATTTGGCTTCCTACACCCACCTGTTTTAAAAATAGATTCTAGAGTATTCAGAAGTTGATGGAGACTACATGGAGTAATGAACTTCATTTCACAATTCTAGTTTCTTTTTTAGGAAAGTTGTCTGGGCACCTTTCCAGCAAGTAGATTGGGAAAAAAACAACTGGAAGTACCTCTAGGGGCAACTCTAAAAATATAAAAATAAGATTCTGTGCCTTTTAAATACTAATTCTGCTTCAGAGAAAGTAGATGAGAGGAGGCTGCTTTCATGGATCAAGTGTCAATATTACTTGAGTTACAAAGCAATACACCAACTTAACTTACATTCCTCCTTTTATGGCAGCAGAATTGTCTTTTCTGGATGGCAGGAAGTATCTTAGATCTTCCTACGTATAATATCTCTCTCTGGAGGCATTTAAAGTGCTGAAAAAACCTCTGCACAAAAGCTTGCAAAAAACGTGAAGTACTTTGAAGTTCTGCAATTATGGCTAAATGTCACTTTCTGCAAGTTTATGGCATTTAAGTAGCTGGAGATGCTACTGTGGGAAAAGCTAGTCCTTCATCTTTAAAAAAAACACCTCATAGAAGTAACCTGTGTTTATGAGTGTACAAACTGTCCCACTGTGTGTTTGAAACCTGTGGTCAAAACTTATCTGTTTATCAAAGCTTTTTGTTAGCTTAAAAAGAAGGTTGAATTATATAAATACCATCTTTTATTTGAAAGATTTTCTTACCACCATATGTCTGAAATACTATTCTTGGATTTAGAAATCATGATAAACAACCTGAAAACATTCCTCTAAGTACTACAGTGTAATGCTAGACATAAAATTATGGTCTCTAATACAAGGCAGTTGTTTTTACAGTACTGGGGACCATTTGGGGTGAAGATTAGGGACAGTGTTTGACTTTTTGATTTCAGATTATGCAAATTTACTCAGCATAGTAAGTGCTCTCGATTAGGAATAACTGTGTATACTAATAACACATATCTAGGCAGCCTTCAATTTAGGATGAGGGTTCCTCTAGAGTCTGCAAATCTAATCTTCAGAATGACATTTAAAACTTTAAAATAATGGGAAGTAAAAATCCATGAAGCAGTAATTTATTAAAATAACTTGGTGTGTTACATGCAGCGATGTCTAAAGGGTGCTGCTGCTCACAGTCTGAAGGCTTCTGGAGGTACTGCTGCTCAGAATCTGTAGCCGCTGGAAAAGATACACTGTATGTTGTTCTCTGTTTAGAGGAATTGTTTTGGGGTAATGCTCATGGCAGTTTTATTGCTGATTTCCATAGCAGCCTGCCTACAGCTGCTTGGAAGAAGAGTGCAGGTGTTTTACAGGACAGGCATGATGTGTGACTGAATCAGCTCCTTCCTCAGCCATGGGGAGGATGTTCTTCCATCAGTCTGGGAAGCCTTTGATTTACTGAAATACTCATGGCAGCTTTTGAAGTGTGAAATTACTTGTTTGATGGTCCCTTTTGTGTAAGGCCTTGCTGAAGTGCTCCTGTAAAAAGCCTGGACACAATATTTCTGCTACAGGTTGTGGTTGTATTGAGGATGGGTGAATAAAGCCACATAAGCTCCGAAGTCTTGAAGGCAAAATGCCAAGTTTATTAGAAACCACACATTCTATTTATAGACAATTATGATAAAGGTGAACCTGACTGGTTCTTAATCAACACCCTCACACCACTGGCTAAGTAGGAACAACATCCCTCTTGTAAGCATCTTACAAGAAACAAGTTCAAAACACCAGCTGCAGGATTGTTTTAATTCTTCCTCTGAGCTTTCTCAAAATCTCCCAGAGTAATATCTGGAAAAGTCCATCTGACTTTCTTCTCTGGACAGTTCTCAGCATCCACAACAGGTCAGTGAACGTGCTGTAGGTGGTTGCTTGTGGCAAACCCCATGTTTGGGGTGGGTGTTCTGCCCCAAAAAGCTTGGGCTCTGTTTGCCCTCGCTGCCCTCATTGCTGATGTCTCTTCCTATCTCCCATGTTGCATGTTGTAGCCCATCGTGTCAGTTGCTCCTGTGTTTGCAATATGCCAGCACCAGGAAGGCTATGCATTAAGTTTTTCCTGGCCATCTACTTGGTTGGTATCTTGCAGGAAAGCATGGAATTAATCATGGTTATTTATGAGATTCATCGTTCTGAGACTTACTTTTGGGAAGCCTATGAGATCTTCAGCATAATAATCCTATAGTGGTGTGATTCAGTGATATAAAAGTACCTCATTCAGGGAAGAAGTGGTACGTGGGTAATTTTCTTTGTTGTTTGTATGTACAGCAATGAGCATATGTGGCACCTCTTTGAGATAAAGGTGGCATCATGATAGAAGTGACATAATAGAGAAGACTTATCAACTCATCTGTAAAACTTCAGGAGTAACATTTGTTTCTTTTTTCCTGTTAGTGATACATTCATACAGAGAATATATTTCTTTTATATAGCCATAAGGCATGATTTCTGCTTTTCAGCCAGTTTTTCCCTGAAGGAAAGACAAAATTGGCAATTTGAAAACAGCTTATTCTGATACTTCTGAGAATAGTCTATAGTTAGAGCTTCACACCTATGATTCCCCCCCACAATATTTGTGTTGTATCCTTTACTGGCTTCCAGCTTGGACAGCGTGTGTTTTCCACATATTTGTGTGCATACATGCTTTCAGAGAAGATAAATGTCTGTAGCAGATAAATATCATATATGTGTCAAATATGATATACTATGTGCTCTTCAGCCTTGGTAGCCCTAGAATTTGGAAATTTGTAATAAAACCATCTTTGGTCATGAGAGCAGCCACATTACATGGCTGGATGTTTTTGTGGCTTCTGTTACACCTATGTAAAGTAGAGAGTGGCCTGTGCTTGTACAGGGATTGACCCTCTTTCAGATAATCTTTCTCAGTCTGCATGCCCTTCTCAAATCTATTCAGAAATACAAGTGAGGATCATCTTCCTGGCCTGTTCAATATTCTCTTTACATGCCTCTGCTAGTTCTTCCTCCCTCACATCAAACTGAACCTCTTTTTTGTTTTCAAAGGTTTTGTTTAGTGAAGCCAAGCATTAGGTGCTGTATTTAGCAGCTTACTGAGGTTTTTGTTCTTACCACTGGCCCATTGCTCTCTGAATTGCTTTAAATTTCCACAATACATATTTTTCTGTGCCTTATGGAAGTAAAAAAATCTCTACTTGAAAATCTGCCTTGATGACATTTGGTTGTCATCTTAACTTCTACTAGGATCCTTGCAGAAAATTTCCACCTGGAACTGATTTCAAGCCTAAATGAGAAGTTTTTTTCAATGGATCATTTTCAATAGTTTTGTAGGAATAGCTTTATACAATTCAGTGAGATATAATGCCTATTTCTTTTAATATTGGAAATTGTTTCTTTCAAATTTTTGTTCTGTTAATCCAATAATAGTATCTACTGTTTGTATACTGCTGTGTATTAATATATCCTGGCTCAGGGCAGGAAAATAGTGTTTCTTGTTTCAATAACGACACTTGACTACTTAATTTTAAACTATTTAATATTCATTTCTTTGGTGAAATTGCAGATACTTGATGTGAATATTTTTATACATCTGCCTTTATGCCACACATAACAGACAAGGGCAGATTACCTGGAAATTTATTTTCAGTTTGATAAGACATCCCTGTTTTCTTTATAGAGGAGTCTTCAGCATTTGGTGGCAGTTGTGGCAGTGTTAGGTTCCTGGACTTAGATCTGTTTCCATTTGTTCAGCAACAGAAAGTTCAAAGTGTCAAGAGTTTAGTTTAAAAATAAAGGGAAAGTATTTAATAATGAACTGCTTGATCAGGAGAAATTATGTGTTAGTTTGAATGTACAGTGAATTAAAAAATGCAGTGAATTAGTGAAGAGATGTCTTGCTCTTGAATCCAGACTGTGAAGATGTGAAGTGTGGGGAGACCCAAAAAAGAAGGCATGGAAGACATAGATTGTGGTGTTCACGGGCTCCTCTCTGAGTCACCATCATGCCCATGAAATACTGGGTTGGGCAGTGCGCATTCCAACGAGTGGGCAGTGCTGGATGACTGCACAGCTGACCTGCCTCCTTCTTGGAAAACAGGAGCAGGCAGGTCAGCTCCTTGTTATACTCTATACTCTCTTCCTCAGATGTTGCAGTCCAAAAATAATATAATAACCAACTGTACTGCTGGAAAAAAGGAGTGGTGAACCTGTTTTAACTAAAGAGAGGTGAGTAGGTGTGGTTCGTAGGCTGGGCAGAAGCAGTGTGAAAAACTGGTTGTTAAACTGGTCTGTTACAAATTTTTTCAAATTGTCTTATCTATATTGTAGAATCTTACCTCAAGCTTTTCTCTGTGTAATACTTTTGTTACTGAAGTTTAAGAAAATTTCAGAAGGGTAAGTTTTAATTTAAGCCTACTTTTTTCAGTTTGGCAATGCCAAGCGTAGGGAATAGAGCATGGTCTCAACAGTGAAGTGGAACTCTGAATTGGAATTACTCTGTGATCATCACACAGACTTGTGCACATTGCATAAATTTCTTTTGGTTCATTTATCTCACTTAGCTTAAATTCACACTTTGCACACATGGTTAGTACTTTGAGACTTCATTAACGAATGGTTACATAAAGGTTCATTTTCAGTAGTTAGAGACAGTGGATGCATATAGTGTGCTAGATATTGATTTACATGTGCTTTTGGTTTCTCAGAATGTTTTTTATGATCTCATAGCAAATTACTGTATACTTGGTCACTACTTTCTCTGATGTATTAGTTTTTGGAAGAACATTACACAAACCTGGAAAATAATTTGATTTGTTGTAGGAGCCTTTAAAATAGATTTGCCTAAATCTATTCTTGACATCAATTGAATTTATTATGAAGTCATATTTGCTCATTTAGCAGTCTGTGTCTTAACTAATGCATTGTAAGGAAGAACACTTGGAAGTCTTAGAATTCATGTAGTGGAATAAACACTTGAAGTGATCTCTCTGCAACCATTTTGTCTGTGAATAGAGCCACAACTGCTGAATAAGTGTTTTATTTTTCTACTACAGCACTGTAAAAGGAAATAGTGGATTATTATTTAGAGAGCTGTAAATTCCCAAAATAAATTGCATTTTTGTTAGTATTTAAAAAAACCACAGCTGAACAGATGGGAAAGTAGCCCATGCTGCTACTCAAATTCTGACTTTAAAAAAAATCTTTTCCCACATCAGTATTTGATTTCAAAACTGCTCTGTGGGCAAATGGGCAAATCTGTATATGAATTTATTATTACGATTTTCATGTTATCACAATAATTAAAATAAAACTGAAATATAGGAATAATTTGAATGAAAGTAGAAAGATAACATAGTATGAAGCCAGCTAGAAAATACTGTCAAACCAGTTATTAACATTTGCTTTAGGATCACTTCACCATCTTACTAAATACTCATGTTCTGGCAAGGCCTCTAATGTATGAAGCATGTGCATGTAGGCTTAATGGTGTAAATAGCATGGTAGAAACACTCCAAGTTATCCCTTTAAAGTAGAGAGAGGAGTACTGATTCAGTCTGTCCCACAACACCTCGACAGCTACTTACTCTGTAAGATGAATCAGCAAGCAAGTGTATTCATTGCTGATCTGAGACATTAACCACTTACAATTTATGTTTTGCTATCCTAGTATTAAACAGATGCCTTTTAGGAAAGATTTGTCTCTGCTTTACTTTGAGGTTGTGGGTTATCTATCAAGAATAAAAGCTCACATCCCTGGTGCATGTGTTAATTGACAGATGGATTAATAATGGGGACTGTGTTATCCAGCTTAGTGTTTGCAGAAAACCTTTAGGAACTCTCATTTTCAGTACAGCTCCTTGTATGACACATTTTGCTGCAATTGAGTATGGGGAAAAGACTGCAGACATGTAAAAGCTTCAGGCAAACAACTGTTGCCCACCCTTTACCCTTGTGTGGGTACATATGTGCAGCATGATAGCAGAAACTTTATTTTCCTGGGCAACCAAATTTAAAAACAATCACCTCTATGCCAATATGTCCTTAGGTTTTTTGTTACTCTCTGGATGTTTGGCCTGCTGTGTTGTATTTCAGAATAAAATTCTGTGTTTATAGAAAACGTATTGTGAGTCCTAGTTAAAGCTTATTTTGGCCAAATTGGTTATTATGATGCAACTGGGAAAGGCAGCTCATTAACATAGATTGGGATGTGAGACATAGGCTTCCATTAATTTGTCTGAGTACTTTTTAAATTATGGCTGGGGGACTGTGAAATTTACTTTAGTGTTCAACAAATGGGCTAAGAGAAAAAGTGATCAGTGGCAGAAGGCATTTTGCACAGAAACTGGATGGATGGATGGATGAAAGGCTCATGCTGCATAGTTCCAGCTCTGCAGTTCATCATTATTCAGTCACAAAGATTAAAGCAAATTAGAGCTTAAAAACTATGAACCAAGAGCTGCCCAGCAAAATGTCCAAAGTCACAGGGGAGCAGTACAAACTGATTCAAATGCACAGGGATCATTTCCAGAAACCCTATTTGTGTTTAAATATTTATTACCACTTGAACTTTTTATTTGCCTATGACATATGTCTCTTTGCCATGCCAGATTTCCAGTCTTTGAAAGAACAGTAAACATTTCTCTCTTGCAAAAGGAAGAGTCATTTGGTATTCTCTCATTCCTGTGGCAGTAACAAGGGATTTTACTTTGAAACATTATACTTACTGATTGGAATTTTTTTTCACTAATGAGTATTTATTGTTTGGGTTTGGTTTTCTTTTCCTTATTTATTTATTATTTTTTTTTTTTAATGTGATAACTAACCCTCCAAGGAACTTGTTACAAAGTTTATTTATTTCCCCTGCATTTTTGGGGAGCAGGAATACCTAAAGTTACTCAGATCTTCCCATGTCCATGCAGTGTTCTTGAAAACTGAATGTAGCATTCAGACCTGCATTTTTAAACCATGTTAAACAAATTGCCCATAGAACTGAGGGAGAAACATCTCGTTGCTGGCAAAATTGGCACAATTTGTAAACTGGCTTAATGTGTCTGTTGGTTTCTATTCAAATGAAAGGTGTGAAACATTTTTGTCTAGCTGAGTGTATTTTCTATGAAAAGACTAAAATTTTACGGAGATAAATTCTAGTAAAAGTTTGCTCCTGGCAAAATATTGGTGCATGCATGCTATGGATCCCCAGGAAACTGTGAGTTTTATGCTGAATTGGACTTGGGAGTACTGAAAAACATTTGTTTTACTGAAAGGCATTTTTGGAAGTGCAAAACCATCTATGTCAGTATAGTGTGTGCTTCAGAGGCTTTTCATATCCTGCAAAGAAGGGAAATATCCTAATATATCTTAGAGGTTGGGGTAAAGAGCAAAAGAGAAATCTGACAGATCCATAATTCACCTTGGCTGTTTCAGTGCTGTGTAAAAACTGAATGCAAATCTCTAGCAGAATGAGGTGAAGAAAGTGGTCACATGCACTCTTTTCATGCATTCTAAGACTGTTACTCTGAAAGGCTAGTTCTGAACTAGCAGCAGGAACAGTATGCAGAAAATCTCATAAACACATGCATGTAATTTAAAAAAAAATTTTTTTAGCAAGAAGACTTTTTTAAAACTCATGTTCAGTACCAAAACACAGTGGTGGATTTAGATCTCATGTCTTCACATGATTAACCTGGTTTGCTGATAACATTGTTTATCTTTCTCAAATTTTTCATCCTCTTCTAGTGGACATGTGCTTTATATTGAATATACTCAGGGTGCCTTATATTCAACTAGACAAAAACCCAACTTAATCTGGTGGCGTCAACCAGGCAGAGAACTGTTATGCTAAAGCAACTTTCCTTTACCAGGGGTTGACAGATCACAACTCTAAAGCAGGAGAACAAGTCAGAGAAGTTTATATCACAAATGAAAATAGTGAGGTATGTCTAATAAATTTGTAACTCAATGAAATAAGATAAATTGGGCTCATTGGGTCTAAAGCCAAGAGCATTGCTACAGGGAGAATATAATGCTCTGATATAATTTCCAGTAGTAGCTTTATGAATAAGGGATTGAACATATAGAACTATTCACACAGTAAAAAATTGTCTGTAGTGGGCACTATGAAAATAGGTAAAAAAAACCTGAGGAGAGACAATGAATAGTAGAAGCTCATGTGTGATGGATAGGCTCCTACTCTTGAGAGCTCCCTTGATCAGAGTTCCTGTTTCTTCTCCTTTGTTGTGAATAACCGGTGAACTTCTGGAAGCTGGCAAGAATTTTTCTGGCAGACTGAGAGAATGCCGCCATCCAGGAAAGTCTTCTTTTCTTTGCTGCAGTCTTAATAAGTTATTTTTTTTTTTTTTTTTTATTTTGTTTTAATCACAGAAATGGACTACATTTGCTAAATGAAAACTGAAACTTTAAGTGATGGGCCTTAGTACATTTTGGACAGCACTGTGGAAGAAATTTTCCTTGCCACAGCTAGGGACCAGGTGGTCTTTTCTTTCGGATCTTCTGCTTTGATAAACAGTAAATCTCTGCATATTAGGTGCTCGTGAGCCTTTAAAACTGACTTTTTTATTTTTACAATAAAATAAAAAATTCTTGCAATATGTCCCCAAGGAGGGCTTCAACCCTATTTATTCAGTTCCCTTAATTACAATACTTTTTTACTGATTTGATGGTGTTGACTTAGGTAGTCACAAAGGGTCAGAGCAAGTGTTAATTGTGACAAGGGACGTGGGACATAAAGCTGATGCTAGAGGGGCAGTATTTTAGGAAGGGGATGGTACATGGAGGAGGTGGTGGTGGTGGCTGTGTTACTCTGAGTTTGGAGGTGGCAGGAGCAGCTACACCAGGAGAGCTGCATGTGCTGCCAGTGCCCTGCTGCCTTCCTGGCCACACGGTGGGAATGAGAGGGAAGCTGTCTGGTGGGAGCTGTGCTGGGGACACTGCAGGTACCAGGGTTGTTCTTGCCCTCAGTGGCTCTGCTGGCTGCACCACCCTCTGCATCCAGCCTGCTTGAGCACAGCTGGGAAGTGTCAGGGCAGATGGCTGGTCCCAGCTTCACTGCTGCCTGCTTTGCTGGCTTCCTTCCTCATCAGGGTGGATGAATGTAAGGCCTTGATCCTGCATCCATTGGTATGCACCAATAGTTGCTTAAAGGACAGTGTTTGGGTATGATTCAGTCACAGTCATGTGGTCCCTTTATACACTAAGCTAATAGTATCCTTAACTCACAATTAACAGTTCCTTTCTTGCGCTCTTATCTTATTCTCTATTTTTCCTGGTTATACTATGAGTAGTCCTTTGGAATCTGCTTGTCAACTCAACTGAAGCACAGATGATAAGTTATCTAATGTCTTTTTGTGTACTGTTTGACATTCTGTTCTTGTAAATAATTTATTAGCAGAGAAATTGCAATGAAAGTTTGACTCTGGCTTCATTCAGATGTTCATCTTGACAATTTATGATCTTTCACAAAATATTTATCTTCCGTTCAGGAAGAAAAATGAACCAAGAGACAGATTTGAGATTGCATCAGTGGGTTCATTCCACTTTTACATGTTTTTCAGTAAAAGAGGTTTGAATCCCAGCTAATCAAAGTTGAATCAGCTCAGATGAAATGTTAAGAAGCCTTAAGCTGTGAAGGCAGCATGAAAGAGCAGGAGTGCAGAGTCAGTGAGGGAGGTTACCATTGAAGCTGTCTGGAAACTCAGTTTGTTACAAAGACTGTGCAGTGTAACCTGTTTCATGTTTGAGACACTGAAGTATCAGGGACAATCAGAACTCCCTACAGCCCATTTTAAAGGTATTGGAAATCTTTATCAGTTGCTTTGAACGTTTTCACAGTTATTTTAGTTTCTACAAAGCAATGTGAAAAGAGTAAGTTGTGATTTATCTGTGAAATATTTTGAGATAATTTATTTCCATGTTCCTAATAGAAATTCACATTCTGCAGAGTGACAAAGAGGCCAATTTTCCTCCCAACAACCACCTTTACATTACTCTCTCTTTACATATAATACATATCAATAACAATTTTTTCTTTTTTTTTTTTTTTTAGTCTGGCTCTTAAACTGAATTTTCAGTCTACAGCCTGACTTCATCAAGATCATGCTTTTGGAATTTCTGCATTCCCTGGTTTTAGAGCTAAAAGGAAAAAAACAGAAGTTGCTTCTGCACATAATTCACTCCTGATGAAATATGTGGTTTAACACTGCATTCATTAAGCTGAATCAAAGTTGTCTGCTGTGTTGTATAGCAGTGTACTGGTGATGACCATGCTAAATGGCTTTTTAGCTGCCTTGTGTCTGCAAAATACTGTCTGTGCAGGAATTAATGTTATTCTTAAGAGATGTTTTAAAGTCTAGTGCAGCCTGGGTGTCAGGTTGGCCCTTATTCTCAGATACTTTGCTTTTGAAGTAGTAGTTTATCCCTTCACTGAGAAGAGCATCATTTGCTGCCTCTCAGAGTGCTGTCGTGCTGTACTGGTGACATTGACACATGTCAGCCTACAGAGGTTAAAATAGATTCCCTTCCCCACATTAGCTGGTGAGTGAATGCATTAGTTAAGGTAACACCTCTGAGCTTTGTTCTGGAAAATACTCTGGAATTCTAACACTGAGTGGAATAACATTGCCTGGGTGTAGCATAAGATCATGGATGATCTGATCGACGTGGATAAGCTCAGCAGTGAGTTAGTTGTTGAATCTGTACACCAAGTTTTGCTGCCCTAGTAATACTGTTGCTGTTTTACTTGCTGCACTGGGTGTGTGCAGAGTGGTAATTTGACCCAGGCAGTTTTTATTGCTGTCTTTCCAGATCTCCTTGGTGTGCTGTCTTTAGGCTCCCTCTCCAAAGCTCTTGCTCTGCTCACACAGTGCAAAACCAGGGTGGATTTTTGAGTGCACTATTCAGCCAGAGAAAATGTGCCCAAGACCTGTTCAAGGAGGTTCCTGCTTGTCCTTTGTGACTGTTTTGTGATGTATCAGTTTGTCTAGCATAGAAGATAAGGTAAAGCACCTTTGAAAAATAGAGACTTTAAAAAAATGTGTTAGCTTTGACAACGACCAAGCAAAATATAAGCAGAATATAATTCAATATAAATGTCTACCACTTCTGGAAACTCAGATAACTTCAGGAATTAAATGAAATATTGAAATGACTTTTCCTGCATGTATGTTTTAGCATATCAAGAGGTTTTTTTCTCAACATAAAACCTGTACCTGGACATGCTCTTATGCCTTTTGCATTTCTGGTTTTCTTCCTTTTAAATTTATACCTATATCTTGGGAACCTTACTCAATTTTTAAACAAAATATGTTTTACTGTCATTTTTGCAAAAGTTTTACCCAGCTTAGCCATCTGTAGTTCTCCTGTGCACGTGTTGTCGCAGGATGCAATTCCTGTCCCTGCAGAGAAGCCACATTCTGAGTTTTGTATTTCAGATAAACCTAATTCTTCCATGAGCAGTCTCTCCCTGGTTGTTCACTGAAGCTGATCGCCACACCTGTCCACTTCTAAGATTTTTCCTTCAGCATTCAGTGGTGACATTGCAAAGAAAGAAATTCTAGGAGTAACATTGAAGGAGGTACAGCAGCTGCCAATGTTAATAAATCAAGATCTTTTAAAATGTCCACTCTTCTGAGTAATTAAGGCCAGCAGAAGATGTATATCAAGGCAAAAAAAAAAAAAACAAAACCCAAAAAACAAACACTACACCCCCCACTTCTCCCAGGCCCCTTTGTGAGTCCACAATTTTCCTCTGTTTCTATGCCAGGTGGCTTAATTTGACTATGTTCAGAAGCCAGAAATTTCCTTCTGGGAGGATTACTTTATTAGTCCAGTTTACAGGTAAGATTGTTGAAGTTCCTCATTCTGTTTGTTTTCATAGCCAAGAATAAGTTCCCAGGTCTTGTGTTCAGATATCCACATTTACACAGCATCGCTCTGCACGGTTTGTGGTGTGGATTGAACTCACTTCATCTCCAGGCAAGAAACCCATGGAGCAAAGCACAGTGTCTCTGGCATCTTGTGGGACCACATTCCAGTAATCACAGGAGACAGATTCTCTGTGCATATAAATGATGTGTGTACAACAAGAAAATTACCATTGCATTTCAGTTACCAAATAATCTTCCTAATAATATTATAGTGTACTTGCATTTTTTACAGCATGGTGACTTTGGGGCTTTTTAAGCTTTGAAACTCAACATCAGGAATAAACTTTGAAATTATATATACTCCTACTTTTTTTCAATAATTTTTCCATAGAAAAAGGGCAGAACATGCTTTAATTACTTACTGCTTTGATTTTTGATCCTTTGCTTGTAAATAATCAGTATTCATCTGACTACAGCACTAGTAAGGACACAAGTATTAAAGAAAAAGTCTTTTAACTTTTTTTACTGTTACACTTTGAAAAGATAAATGAAATAACCTTTCATACTAATTTCAAAACATCAAGGGTTTTTTTGTGTTTGTTGAAAATATTTTCAGATATTTTGCATGGTCAAACTCGTGAAGTTACATTTCTTTAATTTTTGAAAGATTAGTTTTTTTAGAATCCTTTTATCTATCTTTTGGGTGAGACGTAGTTCTTCTGATGACAGCAGCATTTTTCAGTTCATTTTTTTTCCTGTTTATGTAGGCATTTTTATGTTTATCCAGCCATGAAATGTATATTAGCAGTGCTTCAGACACCTGGGAAGTTAGATTATGTTTTTTTTGACTGGTAGGAAAAAGCAAATAAAAATGATGGTTCTTGTTCACAAACCTCTCTCAGAAAGTGCAATGCCCATTCCAATTTCTTTTGTCTATGCACCAGGAATAAAGTTGCGTGCAGCAAAAGTTTTGGTTAACTCTCTTGTATTACCATTTGCCAGAAATAAGGATATGTGTGATTTTCTTTTCCTTTGTGGATGGCCTTTGATGGTACATCTGGGTTCATGCACCCTGTACTTTAGTTGCTGAAGGAGTTGGGTAGGGCAAGAACTGGTTTATCAGCTTGATAAATGAGTTTGAACAGATACATGCCAAAACCTTTTTTTGATAGTTTTACTGTCTAGAAATTAGAAGTACAGCTTATGATATCTGAAGTGAGCTATGCATTCTGAACTGCTCTTTTAATCCTTTATTGAACAGGTGGACGGTTTTGCTGGTCTGTCCTCATTTTTACTAGGTTATGGACAAGTTTTCAGTGTGGCAGCAAAATACCTTTTCTTGCTTCTTCAGGTATTTTTAGAAAATACCTGATATTATCTGGTACTGGAAAGCAGACAGTTTAGGATTAGAGAGTTATGAACTCTGTATATGCACTATTGCCCTATTAACCAAAGGATAGGACACCTGCTATAGAATTTCTGGTATGTACAGATGCCAATTGCATTAAACAGTCTTTAAAGTGTTGGAGCAAGCTGAAAATGCCAAACCAAAAAAAAGAAAGACATTGGAACACCTAATGGAATCTAAGACAATAAATACTTATCTAGGAAGAAACAAACTTGAGAACTGGAACCTGAAAGCAGGCTATAGTGAGGTGGGTGTTGGTCCCTTCTCCCATGTAAAAAGTGATAGGACAAAAGGAAATGGCCTCAGGATGCACCAGGGGAGGTTTAGACTGGATATGAGGCAACATTTTTTCACTGCAAGGTTTGTCAGGTATTGGAACAGGCTGCCCAGGGAAGCTGGTGAGTCGCATCTCGGGAAGTATTTGAAAGATATGTAGATGTGGTGCTTAAGGACATGATTTAGTAGTGGACTTGACAGTGTTAGGTTTATGGTTGGACTGGACGACCTTTAAGGTCTTTTACATCTTAAATGATCCTAAGATTCTGTATTTCTATGGCTTAATATACCACAACTCTGAAGCATAACTTGAGTACACTGGGAACTTTCATTGTCTGAACAGAATGAGCTGAGTCTGTGTCAGATTGTCTGACTAAGACAAATAGGAGAGCTGAAACATCTCTGAGTAATCCTTTCTTTTAATGCATGAGCAGCTTTTGGTTTTCCTTTTTAATTATGGGTTTTTGTAGATGAATCAGCTTTGTTTGGGAGGCCTTTTCCACCTTTGCTGTTTTCTGCTGAATATTGGAGCTAAACAGTTTATTTGTCCATGCTAGATTAACTTCCTATATTCTCTTCTTCCCTCAGTTTCCCCGTCTTCCATTCACACAGAAGACACCCTGAAAGAGAATAAAGCCCAGGTTTAGTCGCTGGAACCTAGCACAAACATTAGGGCAGACTGCAGAGGGAGACAAAAGTGAAGAATCTGGACAGAACAGGTCCAGAGAACCTGGAGAATAAAATGCTGAGAGACAGACACAATGAGAAGGGTCCTGCAGAGGGGCTGGGCTGGGGAGAGCAGGACAGGTCTGGCAGAGCTTGGCAGGCTGGAGGACTAAACTGGGAGCTGGCATCTACACATGTGATCTCAGTAATGAGGGAGGGGATGCAGGTTTTTGCAATTAACTGACTGATTTATTAGCTAACCTGCTAATCTGCCTCAGCTCCCTCTTCTCTAAGATACTGACAGCTATCTTCAATTACCTCACACAAGCAGTAATTAGTCTCTATTTCACTGTTGGTTCCTGAGGTATTCACTGCATGTAACTATATTGTAGTCAGGTGAATTAAAGATATGGATGCTCTCTTTTGCTGTGGCATAGATGGGTTTGTATCTATATTTAGTACAGTGTGTGCTTTCTATTTGAAACATATTTCTGTACTTACATTCTGCTAATAAAAAACTAGGGCTTTTTGAGTTAATGGAACTACATACTTACAGTAGTTTTTCCCTCTATCCCTCTGAAATCAAAGCATTGCAAAAACTCAAATAATTCCAGAATTGAGCTTTATAGGGAAAAATGTCCATTTAGAAGAGCTCTGAGTTACAGTAAATGACTAAAGCTAGAGCTTGACTCGTTTAAAGTCAGTATAGGGAGACTAGCAAGCTCACTCAGAGATTCCCTTGAAAGTAATATGCCAATTCAGGAAATAGAAATCAAATACATCTATTCACCAATGGAGTTCTTCATAGTCATGAATTGAATTTAATGTCAGTTCCAATTTGTTGTGAAATTTTTGATGCATTTCCCAACAGATGGGGCTTCAGTGATTTAGTTTTTGTTATCAACTGAAGTGCTCATTTTTTCCTGGGTAGCACTTATTCACTGCTCTTGAGATTTGTTTCCTGCTGTTTTGAAGCATGTCCTGTCTTGCTTTGGCTGAAGATGTTGCTCAGTTGAGTGCTGATTTTCTGTGGGAAAAATGTAAGGAGAATGTAGTGTAGGATAGAGTTTCTGAAGTCTTGCAAACCTCTGGCATAGAGGCCTGATGGGGGCTCTTAGTGACCAGAGGAAGCTTTCTCTACATGGAATATTTTTGTGTACATGTAGGTTTTACAGTTGACTTTACTAAATGGTCGGCAGAAGTTTCTTTCTTGTGTCATACTTGTTCTTTTTGCTTCCAGTAGGACTTAACTGGCCCAGAAATAACTTTACTTCTTGATGTAATTTGTAATACTTGATTACCTAAATGTTCAGAAGCTATAATGAATACTTGCATTTCTATGCCTTCATAGCTTATTTATTTAATGGATATTTTTAAAATACAGCTTAACCTTCTCTGTTGAAAATTGAATATGTAGATCTTTGCTTTGCAATTTAGTATGTAGGCCTTAGCTTTTGCATTACAGTATTACTTTCTTCCATCTCCTTTGTTAAATAATTGCTGGGAACCGTCAATTTATGGACATTCAATTAAGTAATTTGTTTCTCATAATTAAATAATGAACCACAGCAACCAACCAAGTAAACACGCTCAGAAATGATGTCTGAAATATTTTTCCGTAAGTCTGACATGAATTCAATGGCTGTATCTCGGGTAATAAAACTGATTTATTGTATTAGATAATTTGATCAGTCCAACCCAGTCAAGGATGGCCCTGATTGCTGCTAAATGGCCTAATTATGATGGCATATGTTGTCATTAAGGCTTTGTTGGTCAACCATGGTTATTAAAAATGCTTTTCTTTAAGCTACAGATTTGTTTATTGCAGTGGATTCCACAGAATAACAATACAATAACAATAACAATCAATAACAATTAATTGGCCTTCTGCTTCCATGAGATGACATAGAAACTTAATTTTTATTTCAGGAAGGAGAGAAGAAATAACAACTTAAGTTCCCATCTGAATGAGTTTGTGTTGCCTGCTGCCCATGTTTAGTGAATCCTGAATATACTTCCAGTGGAGTAGCAAACATTTGATTTCAGCACTGTGTGAATGCATAAATGTGCTTATGCCCATCAATAAATGGAATAAATCGAATATTTAAGGTTTCTATGTGGGGAATATCAGGGGAAAGGCAACTTATTTCTGACTGAAAATTCTTACTCGTCATTATAGTGCTTTTAGCATCCCTTTAATACAAAAAGCTGTTTCTGCCTCTCCTCCCAGATCTCAGCTGTTCTGCTCCAGCACAGTGGACCAGATCATCTTCCCTGTCAGAAGAAGGTGCTCTTTAGGCTTCACCACTGAATGGCATTTCACTTGCAGTTTTTAATTTCATGAGGATGTTGGAAAGAGGAAAGGTGGAGCCATGACCTTCATTCTGCAAAGCTTCTCTGGTTAGGAAAGGAAATAGCCCCTGTGATGTGTGAAAATGGGTGTTAATTTGCTGCCTTACAGACTGGCCTGTGTCCATATTGCTTTGCTTAGTCCCTGAAACAAGGACAGGGCCAAGCCCAATCTCACCCTGTTGCTATCTTCATTTTCTTATGTGCTTTGCAATAGTTCTGTACATCACCATGTTTACTTGAAGGGCTTACATTTTCAACCATTCCCTTTTCTTCTGACTTTGCAAATAAGCTTTTAAAGACCTGGAAAGTGTCTGCAGCTTGTACACAGAAACTGCTTCCTATCCCATTCTAGCCTCCAGAGCAAGCAGAGTTACTGAAAGATGAGCATTATGTTCAAGCATAGCTTTACTGGTTTGGCACACAGCTGTTTCAGAAGTGCATTATACCTCAAAGGAGCATATTATTATTTGAAATGTGTGTTACAAAACAGAGATGAAGCAAAACCTAACGTTTTCTGCATATTTAAGGAACATGGTGATTCTAACTACCAAAAAATGATAGGGCTGGATTTTAATGCAGAAACTATGAGAGTCTTGGGGGAGATGTTTTGACTGTTACAGAATGTAAGGAGTATCTGTCAAGGACAAGTTTACACAGAAGCATTTACATTAATCGGTTTGTACTTGCTAGGGAAAAACACAGCGGTTCAAGGGTGAGGAAACACCATGAGACCATTGAGAAGATGATGCTTTGAAAGGAGATTTTTGCAGTGTTTCAGTTTAAAACTGGATTATGTTGCACAATTCAATAGTACATAAATAAATTCTTTTAGGAAAGCTGCAACATTGATACCTTCTCCAAAAGGACAGAGATGATGATGATAAAATACTATTCGAGTAGGTAAATGTGCTTTTTGTTTTATTTACTGTCATCTATGCAATGATGCAACAAAGAGATAAATAAGATTTTTAAGTCATGTGTGAAAGATTTACCTGCAGTATTTTGTAGGAACACTTGAAGTGTGAACTCTCACAAAGTGACGACACTTTGCTCCATGTTTCTGCAGGCAGTACTCTGAATAGTGAATGAATTTGATAAGATTAATATAAATATAGGGTGGAGTTGTATGATTATTGGTTATTGACTCTTATTTATGCTTCAGTGAGGTTTTAAAATCTCTGTTTCTGCATATGAAAGATTATTTTGGGTTTTGATCAGATCTGAAAACCTTTCTGAAATTTTTGCTAACTCATCCACTCCATACGAAAATCTGTTGTATGCCTCAAATGTTTAGTGAAATATTTTCTCCCGAAAAGAAAAATATTTTGAAATAAATCATACATTAAAAAAATGCCTTACAGACTGTCTTAAAGGCCTTAAAGCTTATTTTGAAGTTATCCTGGTGGAATAGTATTTTTCTTGTCATGTTTGTTGAGAGTAAGATGATAACTGATACTTATTATTCAGTAGGATTGACAAAGAACAATCAATCTGTGATTTCCTTTGATGGATTTTTATCATGTTCAGAGGAAGAATCTTGCTCAGTGGCTGTAGCTACAATTTAATCAGTAGAGAATATAAATTTGCTGCTTTGACAGCCTAATGATGTAGAAAACTCTAAGGAAGAAGTAGTCAATAAAGAGGTAGATGCTTACTAATCCTACCCTTCCTCAAAGGAAAATCTTACACTGTGTTAGGTTTTGATTTTAATGGTGCAACAGCTACCTTAAGTGCTGAGTAACACAACTTGTCTATTAAAATAAATTTTAAAAACGTTTAACCATGTAAACATGTAAAAACAAGTTTTTATATATATAATGAAGGGATTGTCCATTGCCTTGAACTATCAGCAATGTAGTCGAAATGCTATATTACTCATTTGTGTAGTTCATGTTGTAAAAAATAGATATTTACGGTGAAGATACTTCTTTGTTTTCCATTCATATTCGTTTTTTTAAAAATTTAAATGCAAAACTAGTTTTTCCTGGCTTTTCCCAGTAAGGACTAATATTCTTGCAGCTGCTTTCAACTTCATCAAAAGCCTGCAATTTTTTTTTTAAATAAAACTGTCTTACTGATTTTATGGTTAATTTTCCTATTCAACATAAGAGGAGCGTGGTGAATACTTTATCTCATGATGGATTTTTAAAGAAAGTGTTCAGTTCTACCCCAAACAGAACAGTGAAGACTTTGACTTCCAGTTTCTTGGAGTCGTTTTTCCATTTGGAAACAAAGGAGTGTAATTTTGAGAATTATGATGTTACTGCTAGAATGAAGTCAAGCAGAAATAAATAAAATGTTGGTGAGAGTCATTACCTTTTTACAGTGTAATAGGAACTTGAAAATTTGCAGGTGGTGTAATTTACTGGTAAGCTCTGCATCCCATAAGTATTACCAGAGACCAGCTAGGGATACAGTTGCAAGCCCCAGTCACTTGGCTGAAAGGTTAAATCAGTGTCCTTTTCATTGTCTTATCATTGTATTATCAGTGCCCTTTTCATTGGCTTATCAAGAAAAATACACAATACAAGCAGTTACTCTGTCAAATAAAAAACCCAAAATGTATTTTTAGGCATTTTGTGTTAGACACCATCTGGATTATATGTAATTTTAGGATTGCATTAATACAGTACTTGGGGTTTTACAACTTCAGAATTATGGAAATCTAACCCACATTTTAAAGTAAGGCAGGTGAGAGAGCTTTACTGTTTCAGAAACAACATAATTTATTGGGGTTGGTTCTCTCTTAGCTAAATTTGTTATTTTGAGAAATGATACGGTTCCTATTAAAAGGATGTAGTATATATACAACTATATAGTATATACACCACTTTTGTATATAGTTTTAAATGTGTAAACTTGATAACATGTTTCTTATACCATTGCTTCTTGTGACCTCAGGGGGTATTTAGATGTCTAAATCAGGACCTCCTCTCACACTCAGTGTATGGCAAGTGTAGATTTCTGCAGCATTTCAGAACACCTAAATTAGACTCATCCCTAATAGCTCTGAAGAAATCTCTCTGTATCTGTTGCTTTTGTAAAGAAGCTTACAGTCTGTAATGATCCTGCTTAAGCATCTAGTATGCTTTTAATGTTTGCTGATGTGAATGCTCTTGTGTGTTTTCTTGAAAGTGTGCTGCTTAACTGATTCAACACACCAGATTAGGGTTTGATGCCTGAAGAAAAACTTGGAGTGTAGGTAGGCTAAAAAGGTATCTCTTCACCTCAATTGTAAAGGTTGTCCCATAAAGCACAGGTTGTCCCTTCTTTAAAGCACATTGAGATTTCATGTGTCACAACTATTTGGAGATTTTGTATGATGATAAAGTAAATGTCATTACAACTGTTATTTGAATTTTTTTTAAAAATAAATCAATAAATGCTGTGCTGGAAAGGGTATAATTTTAAAAAAAAGATGAAAAACACAAAACAAAAAGGGAGAAAACCGTATTTTTTTTCTATTTGAAAAGCAAAGTATTCATACTAACAACAAGCTTAAAATGTTTTAAAAACAAGTCCAGTTTTAATGCAACTGAAAGAATGGCAAAAGGACATTTAATCCAGAATAAAAGACAGAATGGAAACCTGCAAGTCTGGAGGATACACTGATGGGGTTAGTTAAGTAATCAGTTGCTGGGTATCACCATGTCAAGCAAAACCCACCAGGCAGTGTTCCAGTCTAATCTGTCAGCCTAAGAATAGGTTCTTTGTAGGCATCATACAGTATAATTAAAGTTTAGGAAAAATGTTTCAATCCATGTCTCCTTAAATAGTGACAATTCTAATTTTGGAAGGTGCTTTACCCTCAAATTTGAATGCTTGCATCCTTTCAAGAACAAAGTAAGTTCAATCAAAAACCAAAACCTTAAAACTAAAAAAAACCAAATCCCAAACAATACTTTTTTTTAAAGTGTGCATGAACATCTCTATATATGCATGACAGGTTCAAATTGATTGTGCCAAATGATGCATTGCAACTAGTACTGGGGAAAAGCAGAACACTGTTCTGTCTACCTGACTTGTAAATTGCTCACTCCCTAGCAATGCCAGTGACATTTCTGGTGCTACTATAGGAAGAAATTAAATGTCCTGAAATATTTTAATGACAGAAGCCTTAGCTTCTCTGAACTTCATTACCTCTGAAAATTTGCTGCCTGTGTTTTGCACACAGTACCTCAAGCAGAAACCCTTGCTGTGTGCATATTCATGTTGAGTGCTGGAAGGATACTGTCTCAAGCATGGTGCTGAAGGACTTGCCATGCTTTCTCTCCAGTGTTTCACCTGTAGTGGGCATGCTAAGGCATATGACAATTTGAAATCAAACACAGAACAGTGTTCACACTGATATTTTTCAGCTCTTTGAGCATATGATTGGCTCAGCAGAATCAGACTAGGCTGCCTAAGCAAATTCAGTCTCCTTCCCCCTGGATGTTGTTACTCTGGCAAAGTCCACGTGGGCCACGTCCTTTCATGTATTTGCAGTGGGTAGCTAGTAGGTTTTTGAGCTCCCAATCTTAGAGAGTAAGATATGTAATGTACCCTCATACCTGCCAACTCCCATTCAATTTTGTGGGCACAAGGGTTCCCAGATTTTTGTATGGTTGATCACATTTCCATCCAGCCTGCTGCTTGGGCCACCTGCCCTTTCTTGGCAAATATAGTTCAGGGGAACTGGAGCAACTAGCTCCTGAGGAGTGTCTTTAGTTGATGGAGTTTTTTAGTAAAGGTTAGCAGCTGGAAATAAGGAAGAAAAAAAACCAAAGCAGAATAATTTTACCTATTGGTGAAGAAATTTGTAGAGCACGTGGTCTTGGCTCACCATGCAAGAAAACCTCTGACCATTTCCCAGCAGTGTAATTTCTTTCAATGTTCTGTTCTACATCCATGCGTGAAAAACAGGAAAGCAGAGATTCCCGTGCTCATGCCTGTCCAGCGATTTTGTGATGAGCAGAAATAGTTCTTGCCTTTAGAGAAGTTCAGGGCCAAGAGTGGAGTACCCAAGTTGCAGTACTGCTGTTAGGCAGGACTGAGATGTACCCAGGGTCACTCAGCCTGCCCTCTGTGCTAGCAGTGGTAGCCTCCATTGGACTGAGGTGCCAGCTGACCAGAGCTTTGTTACCTGGTTGAAACTGCAGTTGGAACCAGAGCTGTTTCTGGACTGGGAACCTGTCCTGGAAGATGGACTATTTTTAACAGGAAGCTTTGTGAATGTTAAAAGAAGAAGATACTTTTTACTGAGTGGGCCTACAGGACACTTTTCTTTTAAGAAATTGTTTTTGTTATTAATTATTTGGTTTTCAGTGAGGATTTCCAAAGAAAGTCCTTTCAGGCTCAGTTGGAGATTGAGGTGTATACTTAGCCTTAAATTTGAAAAAACTTCTACTGAATTATTGATTGATAACTGCTACTGAGATCTTAACCTAACATAGGTTCATGAAAAGGCTGTGCTCAGACTCCAAAGAAACCTGTATTTGTAAAATATTTTAATAATAAATATTAATTAAACAAATAAAGTAAACATTAAATTTTAATATCAATCCATATTAAATAAATATATTAATAAGGTATCTTCTGTAGTTACTTTAAATTTTATTTAATACAGGATTGTGTATGTAGCTTAAGTGTATTTGCAGTGACCTGAAATGGTGTCTGCTAAGGATGCTCACTTGAGTTTGTGGGCTCCTGTGGTGGTGGTTTAAGTTAGACTGTTATGTTCATCAGAGTGGTAGGAGGACATGGAGGAAAAAAAGATTGTTTTGTAAAGACTTGTAAAATCAGTTGTGAGTGACAAAACTGATTTGGAGTGGGAGGACTCAAGGAAATGAGACTGGAGGAGAGGAGCATTTCTTCCTTTCAATTAAGGCACCAGGAGCAATTTTCTGAAAACCCAGCCAACCAAAAAACAAAAATGTCAGACTAACTCCCACATTTCTATAACGGAAGGTATGCCTTACAAGCCCATGTAGATTTATTTATATTTGTATACTGATTTTTTGGAGTTCTATGAGTAGATAGAAATATACTCTCGAGATGCTGATCAGTCAGTTATGATATAGAGATTACTGCATTTTTAATTTATTTTCCTTTTATTTATCTAGATTTATTTTCTTATTATGTTGACTAGTCAGTGTAATTTTGTACAAGTGATTTGATATCCATGTTCCTCACTTTCCTGACTGATTTTAAGTTAGAAAAATATTATTTCCCTCTTTTAGAAGCCATTCAGTGTCAAATACTTTAAGGAATGTGACAGATTAAATTTTTATGGCTATAGTGGTCATACATATACCTTGTTATAGCTGTGCTCCACAGAAAAAGATGAGAATATTTTGATGTTTCCTCTGTTTCTGAATTGGAAAACAATACAGGTGCTGCATTATCAGGATAATGGAAATTGACATAATACTTAGTTTTATGTATTAGGAATCTGTTCTTAATGTCTTTGCTTGACTGTCACAGAAAAGGAGAATTTGCAGCAGAAGCCATGGAAAGATTCCTGTAGTGTTGACAGTATGTCTAGAATTTTTGTTCAATGCTGTGTTTGCTTAATAAAGATATGTTTGTGCATGAACTTCTCTCTATATAGATGCATCACTAAATGCAATTTAAATATGTTTCAAAAGATGTATTTACAAGTAAAATGTTGTAACAATAAAAGTATTTAAATGTAATTACCCTGTTATTATTTCTGTCAATGAAAATATAATAAATTGTAATAAAAATACCAAGTAGTAATAATTTTGAAATTTCTATGTTCTTTGCATTTAAAAAAAACATTTTTCGAGTTCCTTTTTTAGGTTCTTTCATGGTTTAGAATTGTAGTTCAGTTCTTAGGGCTTTGTTATCTAGCTTTCCTTGTTCTTGGGTCTCTCTTTTATGTAAGAAAGCAACTGTGTCAGTTAGGTTCACTGAGCCTTAGTATTTATTAAATATTGTTGTTACTGAGGAATATCTTTCCCATCAATGTTTGAAACACAGGTTCAAACTTTCCTGCTTCTGTTGTATGCTGCATTTAACTCTCCAAAGGAAAAGTTGCTTTAGGTGCACAGTGTATTGTTTTGTTCTGCATCATAATCCAAGACTAGATTCAGTAAAGTAGGCTATAAGTACTTTTCATATTTTTGATTTAATTCGCTTTTCTCTCAACAAATTTTACTTTTTGGGATTTTTTTGGTTGTTTTTTTGTTTTTTTTTTTCCTTCTGGCATGTTCAAGGTCTCTGGCACACAGCTGAAGCTTGTAGCTTGTGGGTTTGAAGGCTTTTCATTGAAGTCCTTCATAGCTAACTTGTGGTAGCCTTATAACTTGAGGTTTGAAGTTTCCTGCCTTTGGAGGGTGACTGAAGCCTGAAAGAATTTCTTTAGTTTGTTGTCTGCTGCTGAAAACTCTCTTTATTCCTTGTAATTCAATTCTACATTTTTAACAGAGAACCCACGTTAAGGACTCAGTCTTTGGACTGATCTCAAGTACAATAGTTTATTCAATGTTTGTTGTTAAGTGTAGAGGAAACCACTAGTGAAACATTGGTTGGTGATTGTAACTCAAATGAAAATGGTAGATCAGAAGGTCTTGCTTCCTTTCACTAGGTCTGACTTGTTGGCACTTTTGTGGGTTCCACCTGGTCTCATTCATCTTGCAAACTGTAGAGTCCTTAGAGGAAATGGGTGATAGAACAAAGGTACTTGTTGAAAGAGAAAGTGCCTTTTAAACACTGATTTAATTTGGGAGCATGAGTACTAAAGTCCAATTAAAAATAATACTGTTACTGACAGATGAAGCACAAGGTAGCATTAAAGTTTTCCACATGCCTATTGCATTCTTTAGAATCACTCGGAGTAGCTATTTGCAATCATTTGGTGAATCATTATCATGACCTGTTCACAATACTTGCGAGGTTCTCAGTCATAGCCACGGCAGATATCATGAGACCATGATGAAGTTTTTCGAGTTTAAATGATAGATCTACACATTTTTTTAACCTTCTGTTTCAGATTTAAATCTGCTCAGTTAGTATTCACAAGGCATGCTCAGAGCTGTAAGAGAGACATCAGTATATGTTCTCTCCCATACTAATATTAAATAAATATTTGCAAAGTCACTCCTACATTGGTAAACTTCTTGTATGAGCTCCCTTCTGGTCTTTTGGCAGTGTTACAGCAGCTATTCATCACCCTGTTAAGGATTTCCATTTTTATTCTACTGACATGTATTAACATTGTGTTATGATTTTAGGTGTTGACAGTGTTTCTAAATTTGTATGTTCCTGTTTTCTTTGCGATATCTGGAGTTGTAGAAACACTGCATCATGTACAGTGATTGCCTAACAAGTAGTCAGGGTGAACATTTAATTTAGAGAGTTAGCCATTAAATTTGCATAGTTTAATAATTTAAGTATTTGGTTTATTGATACCAACCACACATTCATAAATTTTTGTAGGTGAATCTACAGATTCACCTTTAATAATTTAAATATTTGTATTAAATAATGCCTCTATTTAAGTATATTGTTATTTTTATTGATTTAGCAGCTTCAGTGCTTGTGGTGCATATGGTGTCTAGACTGACTTTATATCACAGCCAGCTATGTTTTGATGATCAAATTTGGTTAAATTTTTTCAGGTAGAAATGCTTTCCCTGAAAATGTAATTTTCAATAGTTTGAAATTTGAAATACTGTTTGAAAATTTCAGTAAAACTGGTTTTGCAATCCCCAGAATCTGTCAGAACTTTATATTCTGTAAGAGAAAAAAATCTCTAAAGGTTTTCAGTATGAGTATGATAATGTATGTAAGAAGTATAGTCTGTGAATCTGTAGATTTTTAAAATAGAAATTATATGGTTTGTAAATTGAAACAGTTTCAAAATTATTTTTCTGGCTATTTTTTTTTTTGTTGCTTTGTCTTTGAAATATTTTGTTTGTTTTTTAATTGTATTTATCAAGTATTTTAGCCCTTGATCTAACTTCTCTGCTGGGTTTATTTGCAGGGGTTTCAGAATTCAATGGTATTAACAGGAATGACACACATATACATTGTTGAATTGGAAAAAAGTTTAATGTATCTGGTATGTGTTTTGTAAAGTGCCAGTAATATGGCTGTAGTGCATGGCACGTACTCATACATGCTACTGAAATGTAAAGAAATAAAAATGGATAAGAACTATGTGTTTGTTTTCACTCTGATCCTTTTTTTTCTTAATTATTAGCCATATTAATAAATCCCCCAATAATCAGGTCTTTGAAAGTCTGTAGATCTGTTTTTTTTGCAAGTAATCTCAGGAAAAAAAAATCAGAATTTAGAAAAAACCACCAAAAATATATATCTTTTTTCTTGCAAGATAAATGAAGCACATCATGGGTTAGGGTCTAAAAAGAAAGAAGGGGCCTCAGACCCCCAGTTTTGTAGGGTACCTCAGGATTTTGGAAATTGCAGAAGTTTTAAACTGTCATGGAAGAAATGATCTAACTAGCGTAACAGACCTCTGATACCAAAATTTGAGTTTCTGTTGAAGCTTTGTGAAAGAGCAACACAAAAGCAATCATACAAAAGGCACGTTGCTGCCTAGGTATTATCAGCACATCAGCCATCAATTGCAATCATCCACTGAGGTCAAGGGCACATGAGTACTTTGTAGTTTGAAGCAGAATGTTTCCTGAGGGTGAGTTGGTTTCATGAGTAATGATCCTGCTGATGGGATGGGACAGCATTATTGCAGAAAGAATACTTTTAGGTATTAATCATTGGCCTCTTACACATATTGTGCTACAATACTCTCTAGTAAAAAAAGTCTTCATTTGCAATGACACACTGGATTGAAATGTTACCATATTCTTTTTGTTGAAGTGAATGTTTAAACACCTGTTTTTAACCTCAGAAATAACTGTATTTTTTGTTTAAAACACATAAACAAGATCGCTCTTTGAGCAGGTTTAAATCTTGTTATGTTATGCAGCATTTTAGAGGGAACTGGTTCTCCCTCCAGCACAGTAGTCAACTGGGTAGTAGTCTTTTCAATAGTAGATTTCAAGAGTACAAAGTCATATATAACTGTAAAGGCTATTTAGTTTAGAATAAGCAAGAGAGATATTACTATTTCTGATGCAGATTAATTGATCTGAAAATAAGGTACAAAGCTAAAAAAGAAAAAACAACTGGAAAGTGTTGAAAACAACAACAACTGAAAAGAATACTGAAGAAAACCCATGCTACATTATTACTGTAATATCAAATTTATATTACGAGATAATTCCAAAGATTGGTGAAGATTCAGTGAATTAAACCTACAGCAGGCAATAGATCTTTCCAGGCATAAACACCCTATGTAATTTGCAAATTAATGAGTTAGGAGTGTGCGTAGCACTTCATTTTATAAACTGGTAACAAGAAGTTCTGTATGGAAATACACTGCCAGTATTGCATTAATTACATCTGCTGTGTAAATTATTTTCATTAAGTGTTAGTGGAGGATCTGGTCAAAGAGCTTTAAGAGCAACATAACAGGATAGGGAGGGGTCTGTGGTGAAGAAAAACATCATCCAAAGTCATTTGTCTGTAGCTAGCTTTTAAACAACTCTCAGGTTTTCTCACTGATCATGCAGGAAGTCTTTACATTTAGCCTTTTAGTACTATGGACTTGTTTGAGGGGAAAAAAAGCCCTGCCATATCTTTATTATGGAGAAAAAAAAAAGTTGAAGATAGGTTCTGGAACTAAGTAAAACCAAATATTGATGCACACTTTTCAGAGAGAAACAATTATTAAAGAACAAAAGCACACATCTTGAAAATCACAAAAAATCTTTGAGAGATGATTTGATAAATACAGAAGGGATTATTCAAACATAATCGCTAACAAGCGATTAATTAGTGGAGTGTGTACAGCCAATGCAGATGTACACTGCAGAAAACCATCCTGATAGACAGATGTGGATGTACTAATCACTTAATGTGGGTAAGTGGTGATTAGAAAATTTGGAAGGGGGACTTCACTACCAGAATTTGTCTACTTCATTTGGGTTACGATAATGCTGTCCAGTGCTATAGGATTGGGGCAGAGTGGCTGGAAAGCTGCCCAGCAGAAAAGGACCTGGGGATGCTGGTCAGCAGCAGGTGAACATGAGCCAGTGTGTGCCCAGATGGCCATGAAGGCCAGTGGCATCCTGGCCTGTGTCAGCAATAGCGTGGCCAGCAGGACCAGGGCAGTGATTGTCCCACTGCACTTGGCAGTGGTGGGGTCACACACTTAATCCTGTGTTCAGTTCTGGGCCTCTCTCTATTGAGACATTGAGGTGCTGGGGTGTGTCCAGAGAGAGTCAACGGAGCTGGCGGAGGGTCTGAAGTGCAAACCTGATAAATAGCTCCTGAGAGAGCTGGGATTGTTTATCCTGGAGAAAAGGAGGCTCAGGGGTGACCTTATCGCTCTCTACATCTGCCTGAAAGAAGGCTGTACCAGGTGAGGGTTGGTTTTCTAACCGGCGATAAGATGAGATGAAATGGCCTTGAGTTGCACCAGGGGGGAGTTAATGTGTTAGGAGAACTTTCTACACCCAAAGGTTTGTGAAGCATTGGAACTGGCTGCCTAGGGAAGTGGAATCACCATCCATGGGTGCCTTCAGAAGGCATGTGGATATGGAACTTGGAGATCTGGTTTAATGAAGAACACAATGCTGTTAGGTTTATAGTTGGACTCCATGATTTTCAAGGTCTTTCCCAACCTTAACGATTCTATTATTCTAATTGTTGCTGGGTTTCTCAGAGCTAAGTGTTGATTCTGTCATGGGAGATGTAAAAAGTAGGACAATCACACTGTGCAGGAGCTCATGCAAACACCTCTTACTTCAGATAGGAAAATATTGTCTGTACTGTGCTATGATTTCTTTTACTGTGTGATGAGTTTCAGTGACACATCATAGGAAAAAACTTTAATGGAAGTATACTAGAATATATCAAGGAATAATTTAAAAATGCTATTGAGCAGGAAAGAAAGTGAACAGCACAATGGAGATTTGTTCTTTTTTATCCATTACTGGGATATTGTTTTAAAAGAACCCCAAAAAATGAATGTATTTGAAGTGTTGTTAATTTGCATTCAACATACAAATATGTGAAAATACTTACTATACGTCTATCAAGGTATTGCAGCATATTTACTGAGAGTGTGTAGTTCTTCCTGTCAGTTTAACTGATCATCTCCAATCAAATAAAACATCACTTTTAAAACATGCATTCAATACAACACCATCCAAGTTTGAGAGGCTACATAACATACACTTGCACATTTAGGAATAGTTTCTCCTTGCAAAGTTTGATAATATTTAATGAATTTGTCTTTTAAAATGGAAATGACATTTCCATATGGAAGACTTTATATTAAATTCCATTTGATCTTTTAAAATAGTTTTGATTTTTCTGTGTATTTTCCCTTGTGGTAATTAACAGTAAATTCATTTGTTCAGCTGTGAATTTCTCTCATGATTTGTTTTAAACCAGGTCTGCCTTGCACATCCCACTAATACATGCATTTAAAAAAATACTATGAGTTGCAAGTGTAAACTGCACATAAAAACCTTTTCAATTACTTTGCAAACAGATTCAGTTTCTGTAAATATGTTTACCAAGCTGTACTGAAGTATATTGAGAACTTCCTATTCTAAGTTGTTATAACTGGAATACTGTCTGCAGCTGAAAATGTGTAGTTTATGTCTTTTGTGTATGTCTGGGAAAAGAAGGGCTTGTTTTTGCACTCTTACAAAGTCATGCATGTTTCTGTATCTAGCAAGAAGTATTGGTTTGGGATTTATTTTTCCTGAAATTGGCAGATTGCAGCAAGTCATTGCTTTGTCGGATCCAGTGTTTATGAAAGTTATCGGTGCCATAGGCTTGAGGTGTAGTTGCGAAATGTTGGAGTCATGTAAACATAGTTCAGCTTCCATAATCAAGAGTCATTCTTAAAATAGCTGTTTGGTGTTTAACTTTTTTTTAAAATTTTTTTTTTTTAAATTTAGCTAATGACATTTTTATTTAGAATTACAGAACTATGTAGCTATATTTGCACTTTAAAAAATAGTTTGCACAGAGATGACTATGCATGAGTTTTAAATTGGTTAACACCTCACAAAAGGCTGGATACTTTTTTGGATACTTTGTAATATCATAGGACATTTCTGAGAATAATTGCTATTTTCTGCTTCTTTCTTTCCTCCTTCCAAGTGGAAAAATTTTACTCTTTTAAGTAATTTGAGATTTTACAGATCCTGTAATAATTTTTGCTCTGGATCACCATGTTGAAAAGTTTAATGTAACGTGCCCATCCTAGGTAGTACAATTGAGATGCTTTAATGGCTGGTATGCTGTGAATGAGTTCAGATTCTGTGCTGTCTGTCTGTAAAATAGCAGGGCAGGAGCTGGATAAGGATCTAGTTGTGGTTCCTCAACTTTGCCTGGAGTCCTCATATTGTCCTTGATAAGCACTGACAGATGGGAATGGCTGGCTCTGTACTCCATCATATCCCTTAGGCTACATCTCCCCCTTGTTTTCTCTGTGATTCTGATCCTTCCCTCTCCTCTTGTGCATACTGGAAGCTATTCACTGTTCAAGGTCTGAGAGGAGATACTGAAACTTCCATTGCTGGTCCTGCGCTTGGTCAGGCTTCTTGTGCCCAGCACAAATGAAACAGAGCATGCAGGGGACAGCTGCTACAACTGATCAAAGCAGAGTGGTGAAACATGCTGGTGCCAAGTTAGGGAGGCATGATGAGTTGTTCAGGAAACTTGGACACAGTGGGAAGTCCCTTAGGGAAAATGTGTTTTTTACTTTAGCGCCAAATTTAGAGTTTCTGGAAGTATTCTGTAAGTATGTATGTGTTTACCCTACATGCATTACCATTTCATATAGTCTAATTGATTTATGTCTTCTGACTGTTCAAAGGAGTGGAAAGCAGACTTGTGGAATGCAGGCAGAGTTAAGAAGGGCTGAGGAGTATGACAGCTTTCTTGGAGTCAGTTTTGAAAGGAAGAATCATGCATCATAAAATTCAGTATTTTAGCTGTGTGGAATAATGAAAAAAGTCTAGGTGGGAATACAGCTCTGAAGATTGTATGGTCCAACTTTATGTTGAAAGCAAGGCTTCAGATTAGTCTATCAACAGCCCTGTCAAGCTGAGTCTTGAATATTTCCAGTGAGGCAGATTGCACCACTTGTCTGGCAGCCTGTTTCCAATGTTCAGTTGTTGAGGAATACATTCTGTGCCAATGTCTCTGTGAGCAGGGTTGGAGCTGCAGGTTGAGCTCTGGGTGTTGAGAGCCCCAGGCGAGAGGCCATGAAGTGCCAATCCTTTGCAGAACAAAGGGCATAAGGACCTGTGGCCCAGCCAGGGGTTTGGGTACTCAGGGAACATGGCAGGAGCTGATGGCTCCAGACTTTGGTGCACTTATACTGTGAGATTATAGAGCCCAGGGTTTCCTTTGTTGAGAGTCCCTGCTCAGAGGCACACGGCTTGAGCTGTTATTTTGATATTGCACCATGACTAAAGTATTTTAAGCATCCAGACAACTGAAACTCTGCTTTGGAAAACCTTGTCTGAATGCTTGAGTGTGGGGTGTGTAGGGAGCCAAGCAGGGCACCCATCAGGTCTCTGGAGCTGCCTGGTGTGAAGGGGCTTTGATCCCAGCTCAGGTGCTCTGAGTGTGACTGCCCGAGTGTCTCCTGGATGGCTGGACAGGAAGATTTCCATAAAACAGTGATCCTCCCAGTATGGGGTTTATTTTTTATTATTATTATTATATGAGGTTGGCAGTTTCACTGTTTTTGTTTCTGCCTGTTGCTTCTAGTTGTGTCATTATTGATTCTTATATAGAGTGTACTTCCATCTGCACTATCAACTGCCTTTTAAATGTTAGAAGCCGTCTCTTCTGTAGGCTGAGTAACCCAAAATACTTTAACTATGTTTATTATGTTGCATTCTTCAATGCTTTACTCATCTTGGAGACCTTCCACTTTTGTGGAGCACATTTGGTGACCCCTATTTTTTTCGTTGTTGTTCTTGAACTGATGTTACCAAAGTAATGCCAATGAAACATACTGAAATTGTGGTCTACTAGGTACTGAAGTAAAGCTGGGGAATCAAATAGGATAGAATGGGGAAAAGGAGGATTAATTTACAATGTGGTATTAACAATACGTAAAAATGTGCCCTTCTCTTGTGTTGTGTATTTGTGTTTTGGAAACAGTGCCTGCCCCCATCCCTTCTCAGCTGATGTGTAAATTATTGTGGTTTTTTCTATGCTTTTTAAGGAATCTTGTTCAGAGCGGGTTTTCTCAGCATGTCATGAAACCTGTGTTAGCAGACCATTCCTACAGAGGATCGTGATCTTTTTGTTATTAAAACTGTGATAGTCAGGGTATTTTATTAAACCAGCAATCATGTGATTCAAACAAGCATGGCCCCCTGTCACCAGAACCTGTTATTTATCATGCAGATACTGCCTGAGCAACCTTGAAAGACAGTACACTGGAAGTCTAGTCCTTTCTGATGTTCTTGGAGACCTCTGTCCTTGGAGTTCTTGATAATATGTGAATTCATGCTGCTTCAGAGACACTCAATGCAATGTCTTTTGACCAGGACAGAAGGCAGTATTTACAAACAAGTGTGCCTAATATGATGTGGAAGAAGGTGCTTCCAGCTCATAGTCTTTAGTAATGGGTTACTTGTCAAGAGAGAAAGAAATACACTAAAATAGTCAAAAATATTTTTATTAGCAACCTGCTAATAAAAGTAATTGTGGTGGCTTGTATCACATAGAAGTCAATGTCTCTGTGTGCTGTTGTCTCATTTCTTTTTTGCTTGAAAAGCTCTCAATGTCTTTGTCAGTTCCACTGCCTGTTGTATTGCCCTAAACATTTATTATTTGTGATAATTCTTAAGAAAAAACCCAACATTTGTCTGTCAAACACTGTATTTGGTCCATGTAATATTCATGGTTCATGGAACATGACAGATAGTAGGTGAACATCTCTTGGTTAAAAACAAAGTAAAAAGCACAATCTCTTCTACAAGCAGGGAAATCAACAGAAGGTAAAAACTGAAATAATAAATGAACAGTCAGAGTTCCAATTTTTCAATCTTCTCTACATTAGTGTAGAACTGTGTTCTAAGTGAAAACCACTAGAAAAATAACACGCTAGCTCTTTTTTGTTGCCCCGTTCCACAATATCGAGAGAGTACTGGGTTCCTTAATTGATTGGTTTTCTTTGTTTAAAATCATAGGGGGAAAAAAAACCCTGGGATACATTTGCATTATGAGACTTTAGATCCAGGTGACCAACCTTTCTGGAACGGAAGGCCTGTGTTCCTTCTTCAGTGCTGGGAAGCTTTGCTTTGCAAAGCTTGCCTTCCAGAAACACATCTTTACAGTGAGATAATTCAGCAGTATTTTCCTCTTCTCTTTTCATATGAGTAAGAAAAATGCTGGTAGTATTTTCAGGGCTACCTCTGAATCTATCATAATATAGAAGAATGTTCAATCATTAATTATATTCCCTATTCAAAATGCTTGTTCATTTGTTTAGATAAGTCTGCCCGCCATCAGGGCACACTTTTATATGGGGGAAAAAACCCCAACAAATTCAAATAGACCTTATGTCACCTTAATATAATTCAAAGTTCCCCAAACACTAAGAGATGCTGAACAGTTGCTTGGTTATTGAAAAGGATCAGGCATTAAAGTAGAGGGTAGGAATAATCCCTGGTCCTTCAGGCTAGAGGAAAAGCAGTTGGCAGGTTATTTTTGCCATGCTTCCTAGTCCAAAAAGATTGTGTCCTAGAAAATTCCTTGTAAACTTAGACGTACACATAAACCCACCAATATTTCATTGTTCTCATGTCTAAATTCCTATACTTAGGAGTGGTACCCATCTCTCATAGATTGGGATACTTATATACACTTATAACAAACCCCTGTGTGTTACTACCTAGCTGTGTGTTGGGATAAGTTCCAAGTATGTGCTGTGTTTTTCTCATGTGTTACAATTCCCTTTGAAGACTTCTGTGCATAAAGCAGGGAAGGAGCTAAAAGATGTAATGCAGGTACCAGGGTTACTTAGTGCTCTGTAGAGTGTTTCTGCACCACAGTTTACGTGTACATAGTGTATATAATCCATCTTTTGTGGTATAATAAGATTGTTGTGGAACACACAGCTAATGTGTGGGAGCCCAGCGAACTAGGGACATTTGAAATCCCTTGTGCTCTTGGCAAGATCACAACAGCAGAATCTATGGATTCCAAAAGGAAAGATGTTTATTGTGGGCAGGAGAGAAATAATCTGACAACATTTAGAATTAGAAGCAGTCCCACTGTGAAGAAGCTAGACAATGTTTAAGATAAACTTCTGGAACATTTTCATCCCCTGCTCTTGTCAGGCAAGTCAGTGGAGCTAAGATGGATGAGGTGTTTGTGTAGTGAGCATTGTGCTCTTGTAGGTCCCACTGTTCTGAATACACATGAAGATAAATTTTCTGCAGTCTGAATGGGGTGCAGCAGTACCTTTTATCCATACCTTTTGATGGGCATTTGGGTCTGTGCTTTATTCTGGCTTTCACTTTCACCAAAGGCTGGATCCCACAGTGCAGTTTTATACCACTAAAACAAGCACTGGCACTTTGGTTACCCAGGGGTAGGGATGTACCCTTACCAAAAGCTCCATATTTGTAAGAGATGGATAGTTGAAAATAAAGTTATTTCTGGTCTGTTAAATCAACTTAATATTTTTCCTCTGTGGCATCTATTACTTATTACTACCACAGCTGTTTCAAACCAGCAGTGTTTGAGGTGGTCACCATGTGGTAAAAAGTTAAAGCAGAACCTTGGTAATTGTATAGCAAGGAAAAGTGCCAGAAACTGACTGTAATATTTCGTTTTAATACTATAAATACTGAGTATGATGATTTTAATCCCTTTCTAGTTAGTTGTAATTCTTGAGAACTGAAAAAATGTCAGTCTCCAGCTGGAACTGTCTCCAGCTACTTCTGAACTCTTTTTCTGTGGCTGTCTAAGTCTGTATGATCTGTATGGATTTCAGTGATGGATGTGGATTTCTCGTTTAGACACAGGGAAGGCAGTTATTGGATTGCTTTTATACTCAGTGATGATAACTTCACCCCATGTTGCTTTTCCAATTATTTTTCTGTGATACTTGGGTTGCACAATGAGTCTATTTTATGAAGTTTGGGAAATCAACCCACAATATTTTCAGAATTTATCTGTTTTGCTTTCTGACAACCCACAGTAATCTTGTGGATAGCTTTGATTGCTGTCTGTGGAGTGTAACAGGTTCTTGCTGAGTATAATGCACAAGGGCTTTTTTTTTTTCTTTTTACATGAGTTTTAAAAGTATATAAGAGAAAAGAAAGAGTAATGGAGACTAATTATATGTATTAAAAAACAAAACAAAACAAAAAACCAGAACCAGAGATTGCTTTATAATGTCAATGTATTTTTAAATGGTCTACAGGTGGTATCTTGAATAAAGATATATAATTTTGACAGACCTGCTACCTCACTGTGCTTGGTACAGATGCATTCAGCTTTTTCTGTGTATTTAGGGAAAAAATAGTACTACTTTCCCAGAAACAGTGCTTCTAAATCAAATCAAACTTTCTAGAAGTAATATGTAATACTTCCCTCTTACACACACACAGTCAAGAATTGAAACACATACACGGGGTAAAATAATTCAAAGTCACAGGCTCTGTCTCAAAACAATTGAGTTTCTTACACCATCCTCTTTACTTCGTTTCAAACAAAGCAAGAATGATCCACTTTATATTTATATTTTAAATACAATGGTAACTGGTTGTTCCGTGCTTCCATATATTTGAAAGGGGAGGTATTGCAATATTTCCAAAAAAAGTATATATTTTTTCCATACTTAAGTGAGATGCAGAGAAATTTTATAGACAGTATCTTCACTCTGTTGAATTGACAGTTTCTCAATTACAGTTGTTTTGAAAAATAGAAAACCAAAAAAAAAAAAACAACCAGAAAACAAACAACCTGCAAAATCAGGAAAAGTTTACACATGGTTTCCTAACTTATTAAGAGAGAAATTTAAATGCAATTCATACACTTAAAAACTGAAGAAATGAACAGCCACAGTTCTTAGTAGCTGTATACACCACAGGCCTATCTGGTACATGCACGATCACATTCCTAATTAATTGCTGCCTGAATATATTTGATCATTTTTTGTCTCAAGAATATTAGGGCTGAGGTTCCACTTAGAAAAATGTCCTGTCCTTGACAGTGGCTAATCACAGATAATAAAATGGAAAATGCAGCAAAGTCACTGATAACTTCTATGGCATGAAACATCCAAAGGTAAAAATACCAAATAGAGACATTAACTTTGTAAGTTATTGACTTAAGCTCTTAGGCTTAAAGGATTTTTTGAGGGTTATGAGGATTTAGAGATTTCTGTGATTGTGTCTTCATTTTATCTAATGTGGCTTTAATTGATGATTTGGGAGTTTAATTATTAATTAAATTTAATCTTGGTAGTTATCATGAATGTATCTTTAATACAATTTTTTTCCTTTTTTTTTTTTACATTCCTACTAATGTAACAATACTCCTTTGTGCTGGAATACCTGTTATTTATTGATATACTTTAATACTGATTCTGTTATACAGTAGCTATAGCCATAGATCCCTAATTGATACTTTATTGCACTAAAAGACCTGAAAAATTTAATAAACTTTTTTCCTTTATGTGTAGTAGGGCTCTGCATGAGTAGTCTGACTGTGATTTTGTTTACATTTTTTCAAGCAAGAAGCTATGTGATTTTTCTTCTTTTATTTTTCTTTTTATTTTTATGGATGTTGTAGTTTACAAGAAACCAATGCTAAAGATCTGGTGGATTTATTCTAACAAAAAGGCAATCTACACAAGTGAGAAAAAATTAAATTAGAGTGTATATACAATCCCACAGCATAGGATAGGCCTTAGAACAATATTGGTTTAAACTGCTCCATTACCTTCTCTGAGAAAGAATGGATAAAAACACCCTTGTGTCTCATTGTCTCTGCTTATGGTCAGGCTTGCTTTGCTGCTTTAATATTTCATTAGTTGCTTTGTTTTGGAAGTGTGTTGTTTTTAACTGTAAGGCATATGAATTGCTCAGCCCCCTGAACACCTCGTGGGAAAGGAAAGCACAATCTCAGTTTTTGCTGTTATCATGATGTACTCAAAGCGAGTTAAAGCACGTTGTGGCATAGAAATTACACAGCAGAAATAAATTTGTAAGGAGTACAAGACATTTATGTCTGTGCTCTGGCTACCTTGTTATTCCTTTAGGCATCTTGTTACTAAGTCTAGCTGCCCTCAAGTTTTATAACCCAATTAATTTGGTAACCAGCTTAAAGTTATATGAACAGACACGCTGCATGTCACTGAGCACGAATGTTTTCAGTGGCCTTTGCCTAACTCCTCCTTAAGCAGATCAGGCTGTCCTGCTGGAACCTGAGACATGTATCTGTTGTTTCTGGAGTTGTATCTGGAATATGTACTCCACAAGTTTGTTGTCATAGTTCCCATACAGGCATCTGAGGAGGAAAGGAGTTGATCCTTTGCCTTTTGGTTGGAATTTCTTAGAGGTCAGGTGCAGTCCTCTGTTATAAGTGGCACTTCGCTTTCACTTTGTGCTTAGCAAAAAGCTTTTTTGTGTGTAGTTGATTTCTCTTCTGTTCTGTTCTATGAAAAATAGGCTAAAATATCTGTTGTTCCATGCTGTCCAATATTCATTCATTTCAAAGACATACAGAAAAAATTTGCCCCAGACTCACTTCCAGCAGTGACCAGAGTTCTTGAAGTGACCTTGCCCTATGATTTTTACTGGTAGTGGCAGCTGCCGCCTGCATCTACTGTCTGCCCTTTCCTGTAATCACCTACTTATGATCTACTCAAGTAACATTTCTTCTTAAAAACAAGAGCTTGTACTAGACAGTGCCTGTTGGAACCACCGATTGCATTCTAGGCAAGAAAATTGTGCTGAGGAAAGGATAGAGCTCCATGTTTAGGATGGTCAGGGCAGTGCAGTTTAGGCATAAAAATAAGCTTAGACAGCACTTGTCCTTAGTGTTAGAGAAGAGACAGGTTCCCATATTTTCCTGCCAGACCAATAAGAGGTTTGGTGATGGGAGGAGGAGGCATTTTATCAAAATTTCACTGTGGCTTTTCTCTACTTTAATAGCTTGGACAGGTTTTGGTTTTATTTTTTGTTTATTTGTTTGTTTTTATCTGCTTGGGTTTTTTATTGTTTCTTTTCTCTTGAATCCTTTGTGTTTTCTTGACTCTATCTGCCTGTAGAAAATGAACATTGTTTGCTTTATTGGTAGGGCCTGAGTGAGGCTGCAGAATCTCCATAAAATGTGGCGAAACATTATCTAATCACAGATCAATATGACCTCAGTAACTAATGAAATTTTATGGAACAGAATTGTACTAAAACCTCATTATCCTTGGACCTGACGTAAGTAATTGAATATCCTGAATTGTTCTTGTGAGTGTTATACACCACAGGTAGGAGAAACTGTCAGTCTGCTCTAGAAAGGAATACTTGTAATCTGAAAGTTGCATAAAGTGGTTTAACTAGACTTACATCCTTTGCACTTACATTTCTCATTCTGTGAACTGAAATAGAATTAGACTGCTCCTTTTAAATACAGGGTTTAAAAAAAAAAATCCTAAAAGGATGCAGGCTTTTAATGAAACTTTTAAAGGTTTTTTACCAGCATGTTTACTTTTATTCGTTATGACCTGGCTTCAAAAAATTATTCTGCCTTGTCAAGTTTGTTGTCTGCCTCTGTAAACATCTTGAAATGATAAGGTATTTTAGTCCATCTTTAGAATGGACTCACATATGGCACGTCACTCAGGACTGCAGGGATATTGTCAAAGGGAATTACACATTTATTTGTAAGGGAGATCTAGCAGTCTAGGAGGTACAGAAAATGCCTGTTAGTTTTCATTCTCTCAACAAGCAAGTTTTGTAAAAGAACTGTTCCCCCTTGAGGTAATTAAAGAAGTTTAAAAAGGTTTGGAGAATGGCTCAAGAAAAGTTGTAGTCTTCAGTGTTTAACAACTGCATTTGCTTCTTAGACTTGAGATTCTTAATCCATCAGATTTTTAACCCCGAGAAGTGTTCATGCCAGCTCAAGGTTTTAATTCAACTGTTATCCTTGTGTGCTTGTCACTGCTCACCGCCCTACCCCAAAGATGACTGCAGGACTCCGTTACATTAATTCTCTTTCACATTCTCTGCAGTCATTGATGGTAATGCAAGACAAAAATAGGTTGGAAATCCATGCCAAAAGTGAAAATGCCCCAAGATTAATGTCTTGGCAGAAGGATCTGTCTTTTAGTTGGTCTGCAGAAATGAAGATAAAAATAGGGCAGGGAAGGCTAGAGACCAGCACTACTGAGGAGGGAACTGCTGAAGGGAAAAAGCAAATGCATAGGCAGTGTAAAGTAGGGCAGATAACCTGGGAGGAGTTTAGAGATGAAGTTCACTTGTGTAGGGATGAGGTAAGGAAGGCCAAGGCAAAGCCAGAATTGAACCTGGCAAGGGATGCAAAAATTAACAAGCGCTTCTACAGGAATGTCAGCCAGTCAAGGAAGGTGTGCCCCCAGTAAAGAATGCAGGAAAAGTGGTAACAATGAATTGAGAAGTCTGAGGCACCCAACAACTTTTTTTGCCTCAGTCTTCAATGTTAACTTCTCTTTCCAGACTTCTTGAGGGATGGGACAGTAGGGTGAGGACTTGGGGAGTAAAGTCCCTTTCACTGTAAATAAAAATCAGGTTCATAACGACTTGAGGAACTTAAATATCAGGGACCCAATGAGGTGTATTCCAGAACCCTAGGGAAATTGGCTGATGTAAGTTGCCAAGCCACTCTCCATGATATTTGAGAGGTCATGACAGTGAAGTCCCAGGTGACTGGAAGAAGAGCAATATTGTAGGCATCTTGAAGAAGGGCAGAAAGGAGGGCCCTGGGATCTACCAACCTGGATTGCTGAATCCAGGTCTGGATACACCAACATAGGAAGGACATGGATCTGTTGGAGCAAGTCCAGAAGAGGCCACCAATATGGTCAGAGGGATGGAGAGCCTCTCCTGTGAAGACAGACTGAGAAAATTCAGATTGTTCAGTTTGGGAAAGAGAAGACTTTAAAGCTACCTAATTGTGGCCTTCCAGCATCTGAAGGAAGTCTACAAGAAAGATGGAGAGAGCCTGTTTACAAGGGCATGTGATGACAGGACAAGAAGTGGATTTTGATTAGATATTAGTAAAAAGTTTTTCTCTGTGAGGGTGGTGAGGCACTGTAATAGGTTATGGAACATTTCCTTGGGAAGTGTTCAAGGCCAGGCTGGATGAGGCTCTGAGCAACATGGTCTAGTGGGAGATGTCCTTTCCCATTCTGGGGAGGTTGGAATTAGATTGTCTTTAAGGTCTCTTCCAACACAAGCCATTCTATGGGTCTGTGATTCTTGTGTCTATCTTACTTTGTGTAATCTTCCATATGTGCCTGATGTTTTTTAGACAGTTGGTACTGCCCAAATTCCTTTTTTGTTTTAAAATGCTTAACCACTTGGATGTCACAAATTTCAGCTCTCCTTTATATTGTTTTTCTCTGTTTCACTTACCATATTGTGTCAAAAGGTTGTTGTTGATAAGTGCTAAACAAACACTGAAGAAGAGATTATACGGTGGCTGTCTTTTGCAAGCAATGTGGTAAATCCTGCTTATAGTAGCTATGTTTGTGTTCCAAGCCATCAATTAGTATAGAAACTGCCAAAACTCATTTTTGCTTTAGAAATATTAATCCTTTTTCTGGGATTTTTCCTCTGTCTCTGGGTTTTTATAAAGGTAACACAGAGCTAGTAAAATGCCTGCTGCTCGCTTCCTATTGGGTTATCCTTACCTCTAAGGAATGGTGAATCTCAGAATATAGGACCATGAAGATGTATCTTGAAGGCTCTCATTTCTCTTTACAAAATGAGAGATACTTTCAGTACCTCAGTTCAATTTTCTCTTGGCTTCATTTTCAGCTTTTGCAGGCTTTCTTTAATGCACTTGTGCTGCCAGTTCCATAGCTGTTTAATATTTGAATTATATCAGTATGAAAAAGTGGAATTTATCCTTTCATTATTCAGCACTTATAAATATGATTATTTGCTTTGTTTCCATAAGGAGGGAAAATCTCTGTGCTGAAACTGTCCTTTTGGGGGTAACAGAAATGTACAGGTCTTACTGCATCAGTGAAAAACAATTCTGTACACACTTTTGGTGTATACAAAATTGTTTAAATGTGCATATGAATTAATGAAATTTTGTGTGTGTGCAAACTGTATTATTTCACAGGCCAGTTTGTTTTAATTTCAAATAAATAATACTTTGTTTGCTGATAAAACTGTTGTATGCTACTGATAATTTCACTTGGTTTATGGATTCCAAGGATAAAATGCTCTGTGATTTCTGAGCTGAAAATAGTACACATTGGTTGTGCTGTCCCAAGATTGTCTACACAATGGAAGTTCTTCTGATGTCAAACTTTTGCTTCATCACCTTTTATCTTCTGTGTTTTTCAGAACTGTGTTCCAAAGTACAACTTCAGGGATATTTATCTGTCCAAGGGCTCCCATTCACCTTCATAGGGATTGTGCAAATTCAGTTTTCTTAGGGCAGTGATGGATTTTCAGTGTTCAGGTCCTTTGAAATAAATGAGTATTGCTGAATGTACACCTCTGCTATTAATATATTTTCTGGTAAATTAAACATTTTATCTGTTTTACAGATAACATTAGGTGGAAAAATTCATTGATTCCTTAAGTTTATAGAAGAGAATAATTTATAAAAATATTTCTAGAGTAGGTGTTACAGATAGAAATCCTGGTGCAGCTATTAATAGAAGGGTGGTTTTTAAATTGAATTTCAAGGGGGAAATATGCCTTTCTAAATATATAGCAAGTTTCTGAAACAAGTATTTTTTCAGTTGTATAGTTCCTGGCAACCTGCATTATAAATTAAGGTTGAAGAGAAAATATATTTTTATCCATTTGGTAAACAGAAGTTCTACTTGGTTTACTTAAGGCATCTGTTGTGGTAATAGACCAACTTCCATGATGTAGACAGTGTGTATGAAGTCTGTGTCATAAGCTGTGTTATCGGGAGAAAAAGGAAGAGAGGAAAGACATGCAGATCTTAAGTGCACATAGTGAGACCTGTGCACAGTCTGACACCTTTATATCATGATAAAACATAAGCAAACCCTTTATATTAGTGGTTTTTCCTTATTTTTTTTAAGGTTCCTGATATACATGTGGTGTTACCTTTGTATCATTAAACCAGTTTTCTTAGTCAGATTAATTTGGCATCATAATTGTTCCTGTCTGGAAAATGTTTTCACAACACATGCCATTGTATAAACAATAGCCACAGAAATCTACCTATTTAAGAGAAGTTTTGTTTTAATGAATTTAAGAATTTATACAGCTTTTCTGTTTTTGTTTGCTTTTTTGGTTTTGTTTTTTAATAAGATACGACTCTATCTTTGGGCACTTACTGGCTCCTCACTGATGGACCGGTGAAAGCAGTAGAAAAGACCTTGAGGCCGTTCAAGGGCTTCTCAGCAGTAACAAAAACATCTCTGTGTTAGCAACACTGTTTTCAGTTCAAATCCAAAGCATAATGCCATAGCTGACACTGTGTAGAAAATTAACTCTATCCCAGCCTAAATCATTAGAGATAGGAAGTCCCAACACCTGCAGCACTCCAGTTAAGCTAAATCTATGATCAGAATTTCACCAAGATCTGTGAAAATGTAGGTTTCACTGAAACACCCTTCATTTTTCTTTTGGCTTTAGTGAAAATTTTGGGCACACTACATTCACTATTCTGAACCTGCTATAGATGTCAGATATGAAACCCAAACAGCTATTTAATCTGTAAAGGATTGATTTATGGAACGCAATTTATCCTTAAAGGAAGAATGTATAGTGTTACTTAAGTGTCCGTAGATCAGTGTAAAGCAGGGTCTCTGCATTTAAAAAATAAAAATTATTATTAGGAATTTCCCCATTAAATAGACATTATTTTTTATATACCATATCTATACAACACCATTAGTGATGCTTTTTTCAGACATTTTAAAAATAGCATGGATCACCATTGAGTATTTGGTTTTGCTTCAGCCTGACAGTAAAAAGCATTTTCAGCCAATAATTCCTGCATCAAAAAAGTAATGGCAGATCAGTGAGGAATGCTCCTTCTGGGACGACACCAAATCTTGCTTCCAAGACTTAGAATGAAGACTGTATTGCATTCTTGATAAAACAATAGTTTCATAGTTCAACAGATATAGACTAATTATTTATTTTAATCTGTTTGGCTTTGGTGTACAGACACTGGATGTTAAAAATTTATTGTTTATCAGATAATGATTATTTTACAGTAAGGAAGTGAGTTAATCTCAATTACATGGTGACTGGATGCACCTTATCTGCCTTCAGTTGGATCTGTATTGCGCTGAGAAAGGGAGATAAAAATTGCTGTCCATATATCACAGTTCTATAGTTTGCATGTTGTGACTTTAAAATGTGCAATCACATTGTGTGGGTGCTGTTTAGGAACAGCTGTTTGTGACCAATTCAATTTCTTTAAGTGAGATAGATTACAGAAACAGCTGGCTATCACATTATTAGAGATTAAGTCTTAAAGACACTGCAATTAAAATAATTATGTTATTGTTTCTTTCTGGCTGCAGAAATGCTTCTGGGGCTATGGAGATTAGTCTTGTTCATAATGACTCTATATTTAGAAATGACTGACTTGTTTAAATGGTGAAAGAAAAATATGCAACTTCAGTATAGCTTTTTTAATGTTAATAGAACATTATAAAAAGAAATATATTTTTCTTCTTCGTTTCCTGTTTGACTGAGGAAGCCTGCCACCCTTGGAGCACTTTTAAAATCCTGTGCTCAGGGCAAGTGTAGAGCCATTGAGGACTGCAGTTCGGGAAGCTTTGACTCTTCTCTGCTTCCACTAAAGTGAATGAAATGCCATACAGAATTTGGATTATATCATGAGGTTGTCAGTGCTATCTTCACCATCACATTGGTTTTAATTGATGTCAGACCTCAGGTACTTTCACTAACAGTCATGAGGAAACTTATCTTAAAGCTTACATAATCACTCAGCCACCATCCTCTTCTGTGCTGCTCATGGGGATTGAGTCATCCCCCCAAAATAACCCTGCAGAGATCGTGTCTCTTGCATCCTCGGAATTCTTTGGGACAGCTGTGTTGTTCGATTTTTGAGTTTAAGTGAAAATATTAGACACACACCTCTCAATATGCATAGAGGCGGTTTTCCTTACAGCGCCAGGCAATTTACATTTCCCTCAGGAGTTTTGTCTTCAGCTCCATCTCTTGTTTTATTTTTGGTACAGCCCAAGACAGTCTGTAGCGTGCTTTGGAGGGAGAAGGTGCAGGAAGAGTGCTTTCACTCTGCTTCCAGAGAGTGAATAAATTATTTGATTGTTCCCTGGAGAGCAAAGCAGCGTGGCCTGCCAGTGAGCTCCAAGGCGCCCGCGGGACCTTGGGAGCGAGACCAGATGGGCTGGGAAGGTGCCCAAGCCCTGGCTCCCGTGCGCTGGCTGCTCCCGCCAGCCGGCCTGCTGCGCCCCCAGCTCCAAGCATCCTGCAGTGAGGATCCTGCTCCAAGGCCAGCCCTAAGGCAAGCCAGCCTCTGAGCCTATTTCTAACAGGCTAACTAGGCCCTTGGGTCTCCTGGCCATCCTTAGCGCTTTCTGGAACAGTAAGGGAGGCATAAATCATTCATAGAGGTGAAAGCTGCTGCTTCTCTGGGCTGGTAGGAGAGGCTGGTTCTAAAGCCCTCGTCACTCACAAGTGATGCTGAAAAGTGCTACAATGTCATGATTTCCTGTTGTTCTGAATTCTGATATAGGGGTCTTATCAGATAGTCTGGGGAGGAAACAAAAAGTAACAAGGACAAAAAAAATAATCTTGTGAGATGACAAAGGCTTTTTGAATAACCATCATGATTTTTCAGATGCAAAATGTCAGTCTTCATTCTGTCTGTGTTACCAGGCACGTTTTAGCACACGTTTAGATTAGAGTGTTTGTTTGTAGCTCTGAACTGTGACAGAAATATGGGATCAATATTTAGCTAGTGCAACTGTAATTCCTCATCTGATGAAAGTAAAATTATAAGAAATGAAAGATATTTTACTAACTGGAAATATTTTCCCTTGCCATCTAAAAGTCAGTTTTCTACCAAGGCCCTTCTCACAGGGCTCCCTCATATGACCTCTGGTTGTGCCTGAGTTACCAAAGTGCTTTGGTTAAGTTGGAATGATGATGGGTGTTCAGAGATCCCACAGATGGTGGGCTGAGGATGTGTATCCATGTAGTCTGGCTACTCCTGTCTGGCTGTCCAGGTATTTCCATCCCACAGCAAACAAACTTTTGAAGATGGTTGTATTAGGTCTGGCTGAGGTGTTCGTTTTCCCACAGCAGCCCTCAAAGTGCTGTGCTTTGCATTGGTCCCTAGAAAGGGGGACACACAGCATACCCAGTGTTTTGGCTACTCCTGAACAACACTGGCACACCAACAGTGATGTGTCTCAACATCTCCACCCCCCCCATGTCAAGGGGCTGGTGGGCAAGAACCTGGGAAGGGACACAACTAAGCCAGCTGATGCCAAATTAACCAAAGGGGTATTCCATACAATATGACATCAGCTCAGATATAAAAGCTGAGAGAGGGAAGATAAATAGGGGAGTATTTCTTATTTACAGTGTTTGCCCTCTGAAGCAACCACTCTGCATGTGAAAGCCCTGCTTCCCGGGAAGTGTCTGAACATTGTGGGCTGATGGGAAGTAGAAAATAAACTTCTTTTTCCTCTCTGCTTATATGCACGCAAAATTTTGCTCTCACTTTAGTAAACTGCTTTACCTCCAACTTGTTGGAGTTGTTTTCCATCTCGTTTTCTCTCTCCTGTCCAACTAGGAAGGGGAGTGGTAAACTGGCTTGGAGGGCATCTGGTGTCCAACCAAGATCAACCCACCAGAACAGTGTATGCAAAATAGATAAAGTAACAGCTTAAATAACTGTGACACCAAGTCAAATGATTGAACACCAAATTTTCAGAAAGTGCACTCAAAAAGAGTGGAGGCAGTATTTAATGATGGAGTCAAAGCACATGGGAAATAAATGCTGGTTCCACAAGTCACAACAGAATTGCATGGGAATGCAGTAGTAGAGCTATTCTTAAAGTTCTGCTGCTATTTCTGAAGCTAGAGAACACTTCTGCTCCAATTAGGCTAAAATGAAGTAGATGCCTAAGACAGTATGGTGAAAACTGTGGATATGTTCTGTAATTATCCAAGGAGAGTCATATTTAATAATTATTGAAGTAAACAGTGGAAAATATTTGAAGTGCTCCTGTGCAAGAAGCCACATAACATATGGCAGTCATCACCAAGGCACAGTTGAATGACTGTAGGAGGACTGTGAATGACACATTTTGTGTCCTTCTAGGATAACATATTTTCTTTATACATATTCAGTCCTTTGGGTTTTTATGGAATTTTGAACCTGAACATCAAGTTTGGATTGAGCAGTGAAAAGTCTTAGAGGCTGAAGGGTACAGGTGCATCATTTGCCATGAAGTGTTCTGAGGATTAGTACCAACATGGGTAAGCTGGAGTGTAGCAGATCTGTGCTGTACAGTGGGTTCATGGGGAGAAACCTCGAGTTAATGCAGGCCCCAACTGATATACGTGCATGCTACAACACAGAAAAAGTTAGACTGAGCGTGGCACTGCCTTGCTGTGATCAAGGACCACATAAGTTTGCTGTGTCTTTTCCATCCTACTATATGGCATGCAGAGGCATTCTGTAAGAATGTAATAAATCTGGAGCTATTTGGGATCCTTGAAGGAGCTTGGGTATCCCCCTAATAGCCTATGTAAACTAGATGTTCATTGCTTCAGAATTGCTGCTTTTATTGCACTGAGATTTGTCCTTGCTGATTTTTTTTAAGCTAGTTAGTGTGCGATATTTACAGAATGGCTTTGAGTATGAACAGAAAAGCTGCAATATTTATACCAAGACTGGAGTTAAATATAACAGGCCTTTGTGTTGTCTCTCTTTCCACCAGTTGATCTCCTTCACCATTGCATCCAGTGGATGTACAGTTGTCTGTCTTTCACTGCTTACCCATCTTACCCACTCATGCACCTCTTTTAACCTGCTTCAAATCCCAACCTGCTGTGGCCTCATTCCCTCTGCAGGCAGGTACTTGGCTCCTGCTGAGGTGGGTGTGTGTGCTGAACAGCCCACTGACCCTGGCAGTGACCTCAGTGGTGATGTATTGTCTCTGTGAGCCGCATCTCCTGCCTGGTTTTCTGATCCTGAATAAACCAAAGGTCAGATACAAACTTAGGCACCCCTTTAGGCACCAAAAAGTCTTTCAGCAAAAATTTTCATTTTGTCTCATATGTATATAGCTTTTAAGAAGAGAATTTTTTGGAGCTGTTAAACACAGCCTGTTTCCTCAGAGAGCATAGATGCAGGGATCTGAAGAAAATCTCTTTTTGATTATTTGGTAGTCTTTTGTGGCACAGGGAAGACTCAGTTTAAAATGGGAATCATATCATCTGCTCAAAAGAAAAGAAAACATGAATGAAAACGCAAGGGAGCAGCACTTCACCTGCCTTAAAAACGTGAATAGTCCTCTCTTGTTGGGCTCACCTCATTACAGATTGAGTTTATATTCTTTTTGATTTATGTTGGTTACTTTGGAAATAGACTTTTATGTATTCCCTTCCTTTTAGACAGAAGTCTTTCTTCCACTGGGTAAAACTTGAATTATATTTTTCTGCAAATGCTGACAAGAAGTAGTTCATACTCGGGTGAGCCATTTTGCTCTTTATCCATCACGGTGTTCTTGCAAACCTGAAATACTATTTTAGAGCATGCTTATAATAAAGGAAGGAGTGCTCAGAACTCTTCCTGCAGTGACCTGTTGCCTTTGGCAAACCTAATTTAAAAAGGCTGTGAACACCTTTCTTGAGAGGCTCTCTGTTCTTTCAAAAGAACATGTTAATCAAGATGTGATGCTACTCATTTTTTGGCAGAACTCTCTTTAGATGTTCATGGTGTTGAAAGGGTTTTCCTGCTTTAATAATTTGCAGCTTTTGAAGGTTTTTCTCATCTCAGTTAGATGGAATGTCAGGCATAATTTTTTTAACCAGCTGGTTGGTTAGAATAAAGAAAAAAGCATTTTGTTTTCAACGTTTAATTTTAAACTGTTGTATAAACAGAAAAAGCTAAATCCAATTGTTTTAAAGTTAAAATATTCCTGTTTTGTTTTAACTCTTCAAACAGAACATTTTAACAAAACTGTTTCCTTTGCCTTGAAATCTAAATGTTAATTGTAGCACACAGAACAAAGGGTTCTCAAGAACAGTTTTAGTTTACACTGTCTGATTTAAGTTAGGGTAATCTATGCTGGGAATTTCTGGCAGTGGGGTACTAAGCAAGGCATAAGTAATTCTAGTTTAACAGGTTTGGCACTTTGTGTGGCAGTGATTTCAGAGAAGCCTTCTCAAGATGTGCCTCTGGAACCACAGCCGTGTAATTACTTATTCCTTGCTTAGGAATAGTGCTTATGGCACAAGGCAAGGAATAAACAATAGTTGAACTCTTGGGTATAGGACAGCTAGAAAACTTGTTTCAATTCCATGGTGTAGGTCTACTTTTTATAAATTAATGGAGATCAGGGTCAAGCAAAAATAAATCAAGCAAACCCAAAAGACTTCTGAAAATTAATTCTAGTAATTATCACTAAGCATTCTCCACATCACAACAGAGAATTTAACAATACGAATACAGAAGTAAATTCTATTAAAATCTTTCTGTTGTAGCATTCAGTAACCATAGTAATGATCAGAGTATGAATTCCCTCATCATTATAGGACACTATACTGGCAGTAGTATGACAGTAGATGTTGGCAGCTGCTCTTCAAACATGCAGCAGATAAGCAGGGAGCTGGTGAAGGTTATTCTATAGCTAATAGTATTGCCAAGTCACAGAGCTTTGTGCTGTGATTCATGAGGTATGGCAGTGATGTCAGGGAAGTCTTTTCAGTCTCCTTAAGACATGTTTCTGGAACCATAGCTCAGTAGATACAGAAGCAGCATATGTCCAAGAGGGAGGCAGTAGGTTGCCATAGTGAATGTAAATGCTGAACTGGTGTTTGTCCTCAACTAAGCTGCTTTAATGGTTTTACTCACTATAGAAGTTCTATATGTCTTTCTATAAACAAAAATTACAGCATGATTGTTCTTTGTCTTCATAATAAATCCGATTTTAAAGACTCTATATTCTGTGGATTTTGACCATTCTTGTGTATTGGGATGAATTTTTGGTGTATTTTTTTTTCCACTGACTGAGCTGTGTGATTTCCAGCACATTTAATGATGCAGATCTTTAGCTCTGATAGAAAAGAACATGGAACAGCTGTCACCACATAGCTGGGTCTGTGCTCCCTGGTTCCTGCCAAGACCAGAAGAACAAAACTGCTGAGTTTATGCCTGTTACCCATGACCCAGATGAGGTTAAAAGTGCTGTCAGTGATTGTGCTAGTAGCAGGGACCTGAGGTGACAGAGGAGTTGTCATAGAAACTCCATGGGATGAAAATTCTAACTTTGTTTTTCACACTCAAATTTAAATTTCTGATCAGGCTTCCTGGTTAGATTTGACCTTTGGAACAACCTCTCTCTGTTTTATTGTACAGGGGTTGTTTCATATTTCCTGTAATCTTTTTTCACCTTTGAATTGTGGGTAACCTGATGAGTGCTGCTGTCAAGGTTACCTGAAAATGTCACAAACAAAAGAAAGAAAAATACCTTGGCTAATGACTGGTGCCTACAAATCCTGCCTTCCTGCCTCTTCATTGTCCTTGTGTCTCTATGTCTATTGGGTTTTATGTAAAAATGTTTCTGAAAACCAAGTACTTGACTAGGAAAAGAGTAAGACATCACATTTTTTCCCATAGTTTTGTAAATTTATCATGTCTGTTGCTTTTCCAGTGTGAAGGTTTGGGGTTTAGAGGAAAGAGAGCATTACTACCAGAGAAACAGAAATGCTATTTCAGTTTTTAAATACTTGGTGTAGTTCAACTTCAGTTGTTCTCACAGCCTCACATCCAGCTGCATGGAAACTGATAAGCATTCAAATTAAACACAAATACAGATTCTATTATTTAATACCCTTCCTTGTGTCTCTCATCTGGTTTCAGTGGTTCTGTGTCAAGGGGTCTATATATTTTGTTCTTGTTTTCTTGTTGGTTTTTGATTTTTAATAAAATATTTAGGCTTCTTTGTTCTTTATTTCAAGAGCAAATCTAAATAATTTCATCTTGAGGCACTTGTCTGACAAGGCATTCATGTCCCACTTTTTACTGGGCTGTTTTAAAATCTTACCCCTAAAGAATGCAAGTATTTACTACAGTTAGGCTTTCTTTGTTTTGTTCCAGTGTGGTCCTGAAGGCTTTCTGGCTTTGAGGGATTTGTCAAGGTTAAATAAAGGAAGAGTGATTTTCAGGCGTTATGTTGCACTGTTTCTGAAGACACTCTGTGGATGTTTTTGTTTGTCAGCTTTGTAACTGCTTTTGAAATCTCTCTTCACATTTGTCCTGAGCAGCTGTATCAAAAGGCTGAGATAAACTTCATTACAATGAAATACTGGCAAGATGGAATATTGGAAGAAAGAATGAATTAAAAAGAATAATCTCAGTGTGTCTTAGGATAGTGCTCACCTCGTAAAATTTTGCTTCTCTTTTGTCACTTTAAACTGATTGGATGTGGTGGTTACAAAAGCTCCCTTAAACTTTCAAGCCTGGTGAAATCATCTGAGAGTGCTAGCTTGAAGAATTTGGTTATGAAAATGAATGACTATCTACAGATGGACAAAAAGATTTTGTGATGCAGATGTTCTTCTTTCACTGCCTTTCACTGTTGTCTCTGCTGTATTTCAAGGGTACAGATGATAAAGAAATTTTGCTCTTTACTGGATATCACTGGGCTGTCTTACGTCTTTTGGGGAAATGGAAATCTCTGCTTTCAGTAGAGGGATGTTTGATGCTGTGAATGCAAGTGGGAGTCTAAAATTACTAATGGGAATCTTCTGTGAATTACCCTTATTGATGTAGACATGAGCTAAATCACATATCCTTAAAACTGTGACTTGACATAGATTCTCAGAGGAATGTGTGCATAACTGCATAAAATGCCTGGGAAAGAAAGATTTCCCTAGGATGCAGAAAGAAAAGTAGAGTGGAAGTAGGGATGGTAGAATGAATTATCTCACCTCAGTGCTTTACACCCTGCAGGCTCGTCAGAGTAACAGTTCCAAAATAGAAGTATCAAAACTTAATATTGTAGATGGTACTGCAGAGTTGAAACCTGGAAATCATTTAGTCTCAAAGAAATTTTGAATCCTTCTGTGTTAATCCAAAGCGACAAAATATTCTGAGTTAGCCAGCCTCACTTGAAGATCTGTATATAGCAAGCTGCCTCACAAGCTTTTTGTTTTCTCTTGATCCCATGAAAGCTGAAAATGGAATGAAAACAGATGTTATTTTTTATTTAAGCTTTTAATTTGTATTCCCAAGGTGCAAAGGAAGATGAGAATTAAGAAAAAAGGAAGAGATTGGGACTGCCCAGAAGAGTTGTTTGAGTTTTGGGATTTACTGATTCATAGATACAAACATAGTTGTAATTGTCAACTGTGTCAACTGATGTTTTTAATGTCTGTTTTGAGGACTCTAAATTAACACCTCACATTTTTCATGTGAGCAGCTTTGTAAATAAACATTTTTGTCCATATATTCTTGAGCAACATAAACACTTTTAAAAGCTGTTTGAGGCTATTTGAGCCTCACAGTCCAGATTAAAAATATTTGGTTATTTTTTCCTTCTCCTCTGTGTAAAGGTTATTTTGCCGACATTTTGAAATTAGGTGAGTCCATTGCCTCTTTCTTTAAAATAAACTCATCTGAAGAATCTCTGTTTTATTCACAGATCTTATCCCTATTTCTTAATCAAAATATTTTCTCTGTCTCACCAATACCCAGTTCTTTTCAATACAGTTATCAAAGTCTGAGTACAGATCAAGGTTCTTTCCATTTTCCAAACCTGACTTTTGTTGGAGTATGGCTAAAACTGGTATCAAGGTCATCATAAGTACAACTCCTGCAGTTCTCCTAAACTTTATGGATTTCTTCTTGGAATAGCTTTCCCATGATTTTATATTCAGTTTTGATAGCAAATAGGCAGTTTGTGGAAGTTTCCTTTTCTAGGCCATCAGGAAAACAGCTCTGATCTGTCTTTTCAGTGTTTATAGGAAGGTAAAATGTGTCAGAAGTCAGCGTGTATAATATTTCAATCTTGTCAAAAGATTAAAAATTTAAAATATAATTTCATTTGTTTTTGAGAAACTGTTTAATGTCATGAATTTCTGGCATGCCTAGAATTCTTCCTTGAGTTTTTTTAATTTCAATTAGCTTGTGTTTCTAGCTAACACTGGAAAAATAAATGAGTCAGATGAATGTGCTTGTGGCGATGAGTCAAGATTACTATCTAGAATGCAGGCTCAAGAGAGCAGGAGGATAATGGTGATTTCAGAATGGTTATTAATGTGTTAATGAGTGAAACTCACAACTTACTTCATCTAAATCAAGAAACACCTGTCAGATAGTAATGTATTTTTGGTTTTATGCCACTTGGGCAGATTTGAACATGCTAGTAGCAATGTGCTCTTTATGCATCCCATATTCTTTTTATGATATTCCATTTTTTACAGAGAACTGAAAATTGGGGCAAAAAACATTACATGCTGCTATAAATGATTGATTTCTTGGTCTTGAAAATCCAGAAGTGATCATTTGTCAATTTATATGACTCAAAGTGCAAAAGTAGCTGAATTTACAGGTTACATTTTAATATAGCTGCCATTTTGTATGGCACTCAGGTCCCTTTAAATAATACCTTTCCTTTTGGTACTAAATGGAAGATTCCAATAAATTCTGTATTTGCAAGGTTATCCTGAGAAATGAATACATTAATATAGACATGTGAACATGTGAGTGGATATAGTTGTGAGCTTCTATGTAATGTGCACAGCAGTGTATTCTTGAATAGACAAATAAGAATGCAGATTAATTTTTGTTTTTTTTACTCAAAACTATGGAAAAGACAATTTCAAAATATAGGATTGCATGAATAAATAGTTCATCTCTTGTATTTATACAAACTGTACAATTAATCCACATACACTGAATTTCACTTTGCAATAGCTAATTTCTTCACTGAAGACTGATGCACCTAAATGTTAGGAGTATTTTCCCCTTCCAAAGTGTAGTATCAGGAAAGCACATTCTCTTTTTTAGAAACATAGTTTTTAGAGACACATATATTTTTTCTGTATTGGTAAACTCAATATGAAAATATTTTCTGGCATCTGACATCTGCATATGTTATGATAGTATAAGTGGAAGTGTTTTTGCTTTTACTTACTTGAATGGAGGTGTGGAATCTTCATGCTTATAGGTGAAAACTTCACTCAAGAAGGCTTTGAGCAGATCAGCTTATGTTGAAGTTGGATCTGACATTGTATCTGCCCCAGCTTTGAGTAATGGTTTCCTAATCCTTCAGACTGTCACTTCCAACCTTTGTATGACTGATGAAAAAAGAAAAAAAGGGAGGAAAAAGAAAAAAAAAAAAAAAAAAGCTAAATGCTTATAAAAAGCTTGAAAGCTTGCTGCTTGCTCTGTGTTTACATTCAAGAGATTTTAGCTTCTTTGATGCCCTTTCGTGGGCAAATATACAAATCCTTGGGTTTAAAATGTACTGCAAAAGAAAGTGAATATTATTATCTCTAAGTCAGTTATTTTGTGATAGTTTTCTAAGAAAATAAATCTTGCCTTTGGTGACACTAGGTAAGCATAATCTCTTTGTAACAAACACAATTCTTGAAATTAAATCACTCTTGATTTCCATCTATGCAGCCATCCAAGATACCATGTAGAAAACTGTGTTGCACTGTCTCAGGGATTTATTCCTATTTCTGTGATACTAGAGATAAAATTATGAAAGAAGATGGTTTTTCCAGGTAATATAAGAAGTCTCTGAAAAACAACTGTAAATTTTATCTCAATAAAATTTTCAGTGTGGTGAATTAGTGGCCAAACGTGCTGCATAGGAACACAGAATGCATTGAAAATGTTTTCTGGTATTTTTGTGGTTAGAACAAACATGTAATACACTCTCAACATTTAGCTGAGACTGTATAAGACATGTTTGGAGCTCAACATTGCAAAGATTTCAAAAGATGCGGCCTCAGGTGTCTGTGGGCAGGTAGTGGGAGACGTGCAACAAGATTTTATTCTTTAAAAGCTGCAGGGGAGCAAAAAAGTACCTTTATAGATACAGCTTAACAAAAAGAGAGGGCAGTAAAGCCAGAACTTCTGTGTCAAAATAGGAGTTGAAGGAAGCACAGTCTGTGGGAAAATGTCATCTGAGTGCTTATTTGAGTTGCCAGCCTTTGTGTGTTTTGAATCTGGGTCCTGGAGAATTAAACAGGTCTAAGTTACTCTTCTGTGTCACTTGAAGTAGATAAATGAGTCTCTGATGCGAGAAACTAAGTGCCCCCCAAGAGATGGGAGACACAGAGGCAGGGATCCTGCAGAGGGTAATCATCAGATAACCCTGCTGGAAGATGCTGTGTTGACAAAGGAAGACAGCAGGTATATTGGAGGGATTCTGTTGAAGTGGAAAATCACGTTAGTAGATGCAGAAACTCATTTTTCTGCAGGTTAAGTTGGAGACATGGAGGCATACAAATAATGTCACAGATTCAAGCTCACTTGAACTGTCAGCAAAGGTCAGCGTGTGCACAGCTGCGATGCTGTTAGTGAAGCCTCTGTGAAACTGATTCCAGCTGATGGGGAGAAGTGGACTGAAGAGGTAGGAGTGTTCTTGCAAGGTGTATGTCTCAGTGCCATGAGCTGCTCAGATCCTGCATACCAGAACTGGCCAGATAGCATAAGATAGAAAGAAATAAAATTTAAGTAAAAAGGACGTTGGTATTGACAAGTTCCAGTTAAATAGGTCATGTGGGAAGACACATATCTGAAACCAAGTGTAACGTGCTGACATGTGACCTTTGATCAGAGGAAATCACAAGGAGAAATCTCAGACCATTTACTATTTCATTCGATGACAGGAAAGACATTGCATGCTGCATTTAGGTAAAATGAACACTTGGCACAAAGTCTGCTGAGACTGAAGCCGTGTTCTCTTTTTGAGTGTGCCTATTTAAGGCTGTGGTACAAGGTAATTGTCTGTGCACATTGTATCTGTTATTAAGAAAGATCTCTGTTAATGGAAACTTGCAGGCTTCTGATTCAGCATTTCACGTTCCCCTTAGGAATTCCGTTATATTGACATATTAATGATAGAAAATAATAATTAGTGGAAATGTCCTTGTGAACACTTAAAAATAAAGAACTAGAGAATCCATTTGTTACTGTGTATATACTTCTTGATGAAAAGAGATATGCTCAAGTTATTACTTTTAGCCGACAAATCTCTAAAATTCAAGAAAAGCAATGATGCAGTACAGATAAAGTGCATAAATATAATGGAATTGCCAAAACTATATTCAGGAGATATTGTCCTTACTATAAAACTCTATTAATTCAGCAAATGAATAGAGGGTTGTACTCACTTCATTGAGCAGGAGGCAAAATTGCAGAAAAAAGTCATTGTGAAACTGGGTCAATGGAGTCTTATGAAGATTAAAAATGAACAATCGAGCTGAATTAAAAAGAACCTTAATTTCACATTATGATATTTACATCTTAATTTCCGCTTCAGCTCCTCATTTCTGACTACCTGACAACAGAGAAATGCAAAGATGTCTTGAGACAGGATTTCTGAAATAACTTAGAGGTCTGTGAAAACTAAGGAAAAAACCCAAAAACCTGGATCTTGAGACAACTGAAACTTTATTAGTGGTTTTTTACTAACTTTGGAAGCTGTTAATCATAGTGGACTAAATCATAGACTAGAATCACTCAGATTGGAAAAGACCTTCAAGATCATCGAGTCCAGCTAGGCGTGTAGCACTGTCAAGTCCACCACTAAACCATGTCCCTAACTGCCATATCTGGACATCTCTAACATGCCTTTAGGGATGGTGACTCAACCACTTCCCTGGGCAGCCTCTTCGCGTGCTTAGCAACCCTTTTGGTGAAGAAATTTTCCTTAATATCCAATTTAAACCTCCCCTGGTGCAACTAAAAGCTTCCCTGTTGAAATTGAGGGCTGGAATGGGAGAAGTAACTGGAAGGTATATAAGCAGTGAAGGCAATTAGAAGGGGAATTACAGAAACAACAAAGCCAGTGAGTTACCTGCTGCTTTCTGTGCAGTCATATTTGGTGCCAGAGCACAGCTGGCTGCACATTAGTCCAGCACATTAGTCTCATCTTCCCAATTCTATTCACTGATATTTAGAAACCCAGATACAGGCAGATAAAAGCAAGGCAAGAGAAAACTCCCAGGGCAGGGAAAGTGATTGTTTTATTAAAGGAGACCCAAGAGGATATTCCTGCACTCTGCAGGAGTCCCGCCTGAGGGTGCCTGTGCAGAGCCAGTCAGGGTTGGGCAGCTCTGCCCTCTCCCAGCCATGTCCATCAGCTGTGCTGTGTTAGGTCAGCTCTGAGCCACAGGCACTGAGCTTTTCTGGGGTATCTGTATCAAGTATAGGACTCTGTGTGTTGGTGAGTCAGGAACTGCTTACTGGGTTTGCTGTTCAGCACTTGGGTAGAAGCTATGTTTAAAAATATATCAAATAACTTTAGAGGAGCAGGGTTTAAACAAGCCAGTTGTGGCACAAGAAAAGATTTATTGAAAACTTAGGAAGAAAAAAGAAAGTGGGAGAGTGGAGTTCTGAAACATTTTTTTAATGAGGGAAGGAACCAAAGGCAGTTCAAGATGTGTTTGTACAATGGTCTTGGGCACATGGTGTGACTCTTGGGGATGGTCAGGGGCAGAAGTGTGACTCAATGATCTTTGTGCATCCCTTCCAACTCAGAATATTCTGTGATTCTGTAAAAAGCTCAAGCTTTTGAAGTGGTGCTTGGGATAATAAGAAGTTGGATTTGATGTTACAGTGGCTCCCTTCCATCCATCCTTGTGACCTTTGCAACCTATGTGTGAAGACGCACTGTGCACGATGAATACTGGACCAACTGGAACTGATTATATAAATCATTAGTATTTCACTGCCTCTCTGGTAGCTGGAGAGAGTTTGTTCCAGAGAGCCCAGCTGTGGGACTGTATCTGTTCTTCTGTCCAGTTGTGGATGTGGAGGCAGCTAAATGTAGTGTATGAAAGGACAGGTAGCTTTTACTTAGAAATTTTTTCTGCATAACTGATCTCAGAAGTGAGGGGCTTTTTAAAAGTCATCCAAATTTCAAAACCTTCTGATTGAAATAAAAGATTATGATTTTGTAAGCAATCATAATTGCTCAACATAATTGCTCAACAAGCATTTTGTTGCCTAAATGCTAATTATTTTACCTGTTTGCTGTCTCTGCACCTAGCTGCCAGACAAGATGCTTGGTGGATTGTGGGTTTTATTGTTCCTTCTCCTCCAAGAGGTGATGAAGTGCTGGTTTATATGGAGGTAGATCTTTCAGGCATTGGAACTGCTATCTGAAGAGTTTGTGGGAGCAATGCTAAAGAAGAGAAAATGTGAAATAAAGATGCTTTTCTAGGATGTCTCCTGCTTTAGAGAGGAAGATTGTAGGGAGTGCTGGGTATGTTTTCTATTAACAGAGCTGTGCTTTAGCTTCTCATATTTTTCTGTGCCTGTTGTCCTGAACAACAATACCCATTTTTCAGTTTAATGAGCACTAAAACTCCTGCCAGTTTTGTTTAAAAGAAATAAAATCTTGAAAATATATTTCTTGTAAGTAGTGCAGATTCCATATGAGTCACTTTATGTTGACAAACTTTTCTCTTTGAGTGTGGATGGGTAAATGTTTTATGTACTTAGCTCTTCATTATTTGAATACAAGTTTCTTCTTCAGTTTTTTAAGTTCTCTTCCTCTTTTGTTTTTCCTCATGCTAAATGGAAGATATGTACCGTAGCTTTGTAATGTAATTATGTGGACTTACAGTACCACTGTACTTCCAGATACATATACTCATAAATGCATATTACGTGTTATAATTTTCAAGAGAAAAAAGGGGAATTTTGAGGATGTTACGGTGTTCCTTTTAGACAAAGAAAATAGCTCTCTTCAACCTGATTCTATAATGGTGTTGTGGTAATCTGATCATCAGACTGCCAAGGGAAAAGAGTCTTACAGAACCATGTTATGTGGGAACTAATGAGTGAGAAACTTCAGGGGATTTAGTTGCTTTTACAATTACAGGTAATTACAGTGAATGAATTAATTACAATTAATAAGCTACATAATTGGGATTCATGGACATGACAGTAATACGGTTATTTGTAAAACAAGCACACAAAGCAGTCTTCTCCCCAAATTCATTTTATAATCTGAAAATTATTTAGTTGGTATTATTAAGATTATACCCAGGCTTAATTTCTAGTTTTAATCTCCAGTGTCCTCAAAGTATTAGAGGCTTTTTGATACACTGTGATCTCCCCCATTGTAAGATTAGAAAAAAGCTGTCATGCTCATTTTGTGTTTATGTAAGGCCATAGATGCTCATAATAAGGTGGATATTTCCTTTTTTCTAGAAGTTCTTTGGTGAAGTTAGATAAAGTGGACAGAGCTCAGTTACAAAGGAGTTGAATGCAGTGCATCTTACTGAATTCACTTACAGAAGATTTCACAGGAGAGGATTCACACCTTAATACATTAAGATTGTGTGAATTCTTTCAGAATACCAGGAAATAAAAACAATATAACATCAGGGATAGCTTTGGATGGAGTGATTTGGACAGTAAGAGGTGAGAGGTCTCAAGAAAACTTTTTGTTCTATATATGATTTCTACATGGTTTATCTTCTTAAATACAATTAGAAAGTAACAAGTATTGTGTAATTGTGCCTTCTTAGACTTGCAGTATTTACAATTCACAACATTCTCCTTAGGTATCCGTGGGGAACTGTGATTTTATTGCACTGTAGTACAGAATTCTATAGTGGCTTTACAATGCTAAGCCTGATTCTTACCAGACTACTTCTACAGTTTCCAATTAAAATATCAATAGCATTTAAGACCTGTTGCTACTGCTGAGTAGTTACCCGAAGCTGATAATTAAATACCAAATGTGAGTTTCAGCACACTGAATTTACCTATTGATCCTATTAAAAGGATATAAACATTTACTAAAACAACTAAGTACAATGTTGACTAATTAGCTTTTGGAGCAATTTTCTATCTTGTGCTGCTAAAGAATATCCAAAGGTCTTTTAATAGTAGCTTACTGGTTTATAAATGAGAACCATTTTTTCCTTTGATTTTCTTTGTCATTGAATCAGAGAATGATTTAGGTTGGAGGAGATCTTTGAAGACAATCTAGTCTTTCTGTCATGGGCAGAGGCACTCTCCACTAGACCAGGTTGCTCAAAGCCCTGTTCAAGCTGGCCCTCAGCCTTGCCCAGGGACCTTGCAAGCCTCACCCTCCTCGGCATGTGGCAACTACTGCTGCTGCTGGCATGGGCTTCCTGCTGCTTCTCAAACTAATGCTTTTCTCTCCTAACTGTTTTGAACAGCTGGAAGTTTATAATAAGAACCGGCTAGAAGAATGTAACTTCTAAAGTCAGCAATAATGTGACATTGTTATTAATAACAAGTCATTCCCAAAGGTGTTCCTGCTCCTCTTCCAACAAAGAGAAAACTTTCAAAAATACATTTATTTCCAGATTCATCAACAAAATCTTTGTCATAACTGTGTATTACTCTCATTTAAGAAGAAAAATAAAAATTATGAATCTTTGTGGGAAAGAAAAAGTGACTGTAAATAACAATGTCTTTTCTAATGAAGGACACCAGGTATTTTTCGCTTTTAGATTTGCTGGTACTCATCCTCGTATATAATGAGAAACTTCTAGAGGAAAATAATTTTGTTTGGGGTATTTTATCATGGTGATTTTCAAAGAATTTTTTTCTCCCTTTTATTGTAAAAATTCAGTAAGAAACATGTTTAAAAACAACCACATTTTTATGAGTCTGTATTCTGAAACTCAAATACAATGTTGCCAAATGTTGGCTGAGTGTCTTTAATCTTTTATATATCAGAGTGGCTCTTTGTTTCTCCCATTAAAACAAGCTCCCTAGAATGAGATGAAATGTGATAAATGCTTCAAGGGGAGATCATGCATCCAGGTTACTCATGCAGCACCCCAAAAAAGTGACATTTTTGTGTTTACATCTGTACTGAGTACCCTATGATATGTCACAAGAAACTAATTTCAATACTCAGCTTTTTATCTTGCCTCTGGGAGTTTGGATTGTGGTTCACCATGCTCATTAATTTCTGGTGCTTTTATGGTTCCTTCAGCCCAGTGGAGCTTAGTGGTTGAGCAGTGCTTTATGAAATACTTTTTGTTGCTTCAAAGCCAAACTTCTGATTTGTATTAAAAAATAATAAGCAGGGTAGTAAAAGCAGAATATGAAAATAAGGCTGTTTCTTGAGCTGTGATAATATTATTTGGATAAAAATATTTTTCAGCATTTTTATTTAATGCTCTGGGAAAAAAAAAGAAAAAACTTTGAAGTTAAATGTAAGCAAGCATCTCACAACTGAAGTCAACTGGCATCTGTTCAACACAGTTTTAGACTTTAAAATATGGATTTCCCTCTTTTTTCTTGCTTATATTTGCCCCTGTAGAGAAAATTGCTGCAACTTCATCCAGCTGTTATTCCAGAAATGGATAAATAATGTCCTTCCTATTTGTTGAGCAAATGCCAAATTTACAGAGATCTGGGCTCATGTCACAGTATATGTAAATCTGCAAAGAACTATTTTGACTTCTACTACCAAATAAATGTTTTTATTAACGTAAATGAATTTTTTTTTTTGTTCATACAACAATACTTTGGCAATTTTAATCGGTTGTATACTTATCCTAAGTTATAGCCCACAGGTGGTGTCTTACTGGAAAGAGATAAAAAGGGTTTTGCTGCAGATCACCTGGGAAGTTTGTGTAGCAGTGAAAGCAGATCTCTGGACTGAAACTCCTTGTGCTGTGCAGTAACCCTTCCTGTGTAAGAATGAAGGATGCCAGAAGGGATCTAGTACCTACAGGTAAAGCAGATTATTTGATGTGTTAAAAAAACACCATCGCTTCCAGAAAATAAAACTTGGAATTTACCTCTGCAAAGATTCTCTCAGATATTTGCCCCCTGTTAGTCTCTTAGTTTACCTTCTGGCATCAAGTAATATGAAGATTTTATCTCAAGATGTCAGTAGTGCTTGTCTCATGTTTTAAAGATTAACCAACTCAAATCCCTGAATATATTTGTCATGGTAATTTTTTTTTGAGCCATGTAAAATTGCTAAATTTTGTTCCAAGTGTTTTTTTCAAATATTTTTTTCAAAATGTAGGAAGACATAAATTCTTCTTTTCCTTCAAAGACCATTTTCTTATCTTGTAATTCCAAGCCGATGTTTGAATAAGATTATTTAAAAGGAAAATTAGACTGATACAGTCTTTCAGATGCTAATCCTATGAAATCTACTGCCTTTGACGTTTTTCCTGAGTGAATTCTCACCTTTTCCTGACACATTTGTTTTAAAAGAGAAGTAATTTCCTATCAAGCATTCTAAAGGTGAACTTCTTTGTTATTTTTAACTGCCAGGTTTTTCTAGGTCCTTTTCCACACTACAAGAGTTTCTAACCTTAAGGCAAGGTGGGGACAGATGCCTTTGAATGAGTAAGTAGGAACGGGGACTTAAATGTTCCTGTATGATCTTGCCAAGTGTATAGTATAAGTATATAAGTCTGGGGGCCTTGAGGAAACATTAGTCTGTGGTAAATGTTAAGCTGATGCTGTGGCTCCAAAGTCTCTTCCTAGGCGAGCTGCCCAAAGGAGGGGGAGCTGTGGAGTGCTGGAGGGCTTTGCAGAGGGAGCCCCATGCCTGAAGTAAGCACCACTGCACCTGGGCTTTTAGCAGGGTGCCTGTGAAAGCTTCAGAGCCGAAGATCTTCTCACTCAGCAGGTAATGCTGAGACACAGTCTGACACGATCTTGCTTCTCAGGGTGAAGAGGCGCTCCATCCTGTGGAGCTCAGGCGCAGCAGGATCGCTCTGTTCAGGGCTGCAGCAGAGAGTGAGGCTCTCTGCCTGTTCCATGACAGGTGTGTTTTTCCTTCGTAAGAGGCAGCATTTGGGAGATCCTAATGAGCTGGGAGCTCAGCTAGAGATTGTGTGAATCAAGAGCTCTTGTTTGCTGCAGTGGCAGATGTTGTTTCTGCAAGCAGCAGACATGGTTACTGTCTGAGCAGCCTTAAGATGTGACAAGTGTTATCTGCTTGGAAATTTGTCATGCTTGACCCCAAGCAGAGACAGACTAAAGCTTGTCAAATAGGGATAGCCTACAGATGTGTTGGGTGCTTATCATCCAAAATCACAGGGAGATTTTTTATTAAAAAATGAGAAAAAATGAGAAGCAGTTCAGTCATTTTGAATCTGAAGTCCTTAGTAAGGCTTAATTGTCTTGAGTTGTTATAAACCTGAATAATAAATGGGATTTTTAGGAATATAATCGTATGTTTATCTTCAGGAAAGAGATTTTTTTAGTTGGTGTTGCAAAAGGAAAAAAGTTACAAGTTCATTGAAATACTGTTAAGATTTGCATAGTCCTTGTTTAGAGTTTCCTGAGAACTCTCTGTTTCAGCATACTATTGTTTGCTTGGGAAACCCCCACATACCTAAGTCTAGCTGCAGTTAGTTTAATAAAGGAAGCTGCATATCTTCCAAGTGGTGTTGAAGATTCTGGCCACATATTTGAAAAAGCTGGTGGAGATATGGGGCACCTGTTGCTGGTTACATACCCATACCTGGAGGAAAAAAAAGTAATGTAAGAGAGAAGTACATCAAAAAGAATATGGAGTTTCTTTTATTCCCTCTAAATCACACAAGTAAGTTTAATCTAGAAGGTCAGAAGTGACACACCATTTTTTAAACTGCTGTGACACTTGACTAGCTTTTATGGACAATGGGATGCTTAGTTTTGGTCAGTTGTTAGTGTGGTGGTGCCTGTGGTCCTGAACTCTTAGTAGTCACATGGAAGACACAAAGTCAAGTAAGCTCAATTTCTTTTAAACAAAAAAAATCCCCACGCAAAACAAACAAACAAACAAAAAACTAAAGCAAAAGGACAGAAGGATGGGTAAGGGAGACATGATAAACAAAAAGGTTGAGGAGCCTGCACAATGATAAGAAGAGTGATGTATTTTGGATCTGATAAAACTGTAGTGCTCCTTCATTTCTTCTCTTTAACCTGTAATAGCTAAACTGAGATGAAGAGCACACATTTTCAGGCAGGGAGTAGATGCTGTGTTTTCAAGGCAGACTGCTCTGCTTCCTCAAGCCATGCCACAATCGTATATTTCTGTGTTACCTTAAAACCTTCTTTAAAGTTTCAGGAAGTTCTAAGGAAGAAAATAGCTTCCATGACAGGAGTCAATTAGAGCTAACTGTGTGTTATTCCCTGTGTTTCTGATTTTTTGTTTTCTGTTTTAGTATAGATTTTTTTTTTTTTTTCAGTTTTAGTATAGATCTTCAGTGGCAATCTTCAGAACTTTTACTTGTCTACTTCAGTTCATCTGCCCTCTAGATAGAATTTTTCTTCTGGATGTGTTTTATCTTTGTATCACATACATTATTTGCACAGGACATCTTCACTCCTACTGATCTGAGGAAGAAAAGTGGAAGTGTTTTGTAATTAGAATAGCAAATCCCAACATTATTCTTGAAGTATTTATATCTGGCTCTCATGAAATGGATATAGAGAAGTATTATCTATCAGTATTTACTTCCATTGTAAGTATTTATTGGTAGAAGGAGACTGACTTTCCATTGGAAAGTTAAAGCTTGAGAAAATATGTTACTGGAAGCTAGATAATAATAGAAGTGCTTGAGGTCTCCGAGCTGTCGAACATATTAAACCATACTTAGTGATCTCTGTCACTTTTAAAGTAACAAATATGCTGAAGAAATTTGACTTGTGCTGAATAAAACAGCATAACATAGGCTAATACTAGACAAAGATCTGAATGCCTTCCAAAATTGATTTCAAAATGTGAAGAATTCTTGTTTTGTGGTTGTACAGATAATTCCATATCATTTTACATATTTGTCTGAATTGAGATATATATATATATATCCATATGTGTGTATCATGCTGGTAAACATCAAGAAGATGAAAGGTGATGATGGAATATCAGTGACTTATTTTGCTGTCCACTGCCCAGATGAACAGTAAATCCTGAATGATAGTTAAAAAAAATTCCTCAAATTAATCTAGATACCTATTTAAAGACTGATTTGTAAAAATTTGCAAGCTACTGGAAAAATACATGAAAGACATGAGTCAGTAGAGATAGTAGTGCACTACACATTGAAGCTGACATCTTATATTGCTGCATTTATATGTGAAGGAATGTAAGTGTGATTTTCTTCATATGCCACCTTGGGAATAACTATATCAGCTGTCCAGTGATCACACTGCTAGAGGAAATAAGATAATTATTTCATGATGATTATCATAGCAAACAGCAAGTAGACTCCAATGCACAAAACCTTACAATAACTTCTTCAGGTATAATAATAAATAGAGAAATATCAGCCTCTACAGTTTAATGATAGTTGAATCTCATAAGACTCCTAGTACTAGGTTTGCTTTGTTGCTTGGGGTTAGTTTTAAATATTTTTAATTTGTTTTTGAGGTTCTGTGAACTTACCTGAATATATAAAACTAATATATATTTCACACACAAATATATATATATTGGATGAAAATAGTACAGTTGATGAAACAGAGAATGGAAAAAAAAGGGCTTGTCATAGACAGTGAGGAAGGAAAGATCTGGGCAGGGAAGATACCACTTATGGAATACATTTACCTGTAATTATGTCAGCCATAGAGGCAGTAATGCATTGCTGTATCACAAAATAAAAGGGTATGTAATGAGTCTCTGTGGAAAAGAACCACCCAGGAGATACTTTCTCTGTGTCTGATTTGAGAGCTCTAGAAAGTACAGTGGGGTATTGGAATTGCCTGTGAAGTATAAAACAGCATCTTGTTTTATATAACAAAAAGGTGATTTTTTGGCCATCTATTTGTTTAGTATATCACAAGAATCTCTGAGAGACAGAGACATGGAAGTCTCCCATAGTGCATTCAGATTTATATAGAGCCATGAAGTTAAATGATTATGCTGTATTAAATGCCACAGTCTCAAGTAATTTCTCAATACATTTTTAAGTTATGGGACTGGAGTGTGTAACTAAACAACTGTCTAGGAGAATGAAAAGTTGTAAGATATGTTTTTGGTTGTAAAGACTTCTTGTAATGGAGCTCTTTTAAAACTATTCTCTAATATAGAACTCTTAACATAGAACACAACAAAAAAAATTAATACCTGGCTGAACTTTGAAAATATGATGATTGTCTCCCCAAGAAGAGAACAGCAAAAGACTCATTATGTGTATTAAGATTGTTACAATGAGTATCAATCATTGATACAAGATCAGACTATTGGCTAATGCTTTCTAATGTCTCTTAGGCACTGTCCCTGCATTCAAGTGTGGCACATACACTTAACCACTTTTATTTCCTTCTGCAAGCCTCACTTGAGATGCTGTAATTGTGTAAAGAACATTGCTGACCAAAAAGACAAGAGTCTCAGGGGCTGATGTCTTAGAAGAACAGTGTTTTAGAGCAAATTGAGACTTCTTGACAAGAGCTCTAGGCTTTCTATTTCTGAGATACACAAAGTCTGTAAACAACTTACATATGCCACTTGCTTGGTGCCAGATGCTTGCAGCCAGGTTGGTTGAGTCTTAAGAAGCTGAAGGGAAGAAAATGTATCCTGATTTGAAAATATTTTTTGTCTGTTTGGTTTTTTTCATGGAGTAGTTTTTTTTCTCAGTGCAATGGGAAGGTTGAAAAGGGGATTGGTTCATGTAAAGGTTATTAAAAAATGCCAGTATTATCCATTAGACCTTATTTCCTTTTGCATTTTTTCCATAATGAAGAAGCAAATTCGGAAAAAAGCCCTAGTCTGCGTTATAAACCAAGGGAAGTGTCTATTATGATGAATGTAGTAGGCTTTAAAAAATAAGTATATGCATTTGTATTTTGTTGTGATTCACAGCATAGTGAGAGGGCACAACCTGATGATAGTTATGATTCTCAGAATTTGATCTACAACATTAACTCTTAGTTACCTTTTGAAAAAACTTGCATTTTTTCCCGAAATGGTATAACCAGTGTATCCCATGACTTCTTAGGGCTGCTTTCCTGTGTTTACTTGTACTAACCAACTAATCTCTATTATGCCTGCATAGTAGAGTGCATAGAAAGTTGCACTTGTAGAGCACATATTCCATATTTTTGTATGGCAATACCTGACATCAAATCAACATGAAATACACTTATTTCCTTGAAGCCTATTAATTTTTAGTTTTATTAATTCACTTTGATGGAAGAAATGTTAATGAGCAGGAGTAAGGTTTAGAAGAGTTGTTGGTAAATAAACATCTTTTAGCCTTAAATCCAGATTGTCCTTTGTATTTGCATCTCTATAAAGAAATAAGCAACTTTCTTCCTTCTCTGCCTTGTGACAGCCTTGTGAGCCATCTGTGAAATCTGCTGGAAGATGGCTTAGGCATGTCTTTCTTTGCATCAGTCCTGAAGACAGTCACTTCTAAAAGGTGGTTGTCTCTAAAGATCGTTTATGTGATACAGCTCAGATTACTAACGTGTGTTCGAAATATGAACACATCTCACGCAACACAGATTTATAATTAAGCTCCTATCAAAATTAAGCCTTGCATAAGCTAATTAGATATTTTTAACCTGGTGAGACTGTATGTTTAACAACTTCAAAGTTATGGCTGAATGTTACTCTTATGAAGGGGAAAATATAAACAAAACATTAATTTGGGAGCCGGGGTCTTGGGGTGTGTGTAAGAGATCTTTCGGAAGTAACATGTTTCAATGGCATCACAATGTTTTAAAGTGCAAATTCTTACATATCTTTTTTCCTTCTAAGATCTAGTTGGTCTGACAGCTCTCTAAAGGACTATGACTGGTGAAGATCTGGTGTATGGTATTGCATCAGTTCTGGGTTATGATACTGTTCGTTTATGGGAGAAAGGCACAACTCTGATTCTCATACTTTTGAACCCTATCATACTTGGAACATTTTTACTCTGTTTGCTTTATCTGAAAAGAATTTTTTTAGTGCAAAACCAAAGTACCATACTTATTTTATGTGCAGGATTGTAGCACCAAGTGTGCAGATATGGATATAAACCAGTGAATCCACCTGTTGAATTAGATCTTACTCTCAACTCCATTTCCCTTTTTTCTTGACTGAATAATCATGTCCTTTGCTCACACAATGATAAGAATTCTTTCAGAAACAGTTAAGAATTATAGATTGAAAGGCAAAAATTTGAAGTCATATATTTTTTTTTTCCTGGTTCAAATTCTGTGTTTTGGCTTTCATGGGTTTAGCACATAATTCCAGTGAATATGAAAGTCAAATATGTATTTAGTGTCTTACGAGTCAATAAAGACGAAGAAATTTTGTAAGGAAAGGCGTAATGCTGTTGGAGGGGAGCTGGTGATACCACATCCAATTTCCCTCTACACTGCCTGAGTAGACCTGAAATCATCTGCTTTCAGCAATTACCCTGACTGTTTTGAGAGAAGATTAGCTTAGTAGTGAGTTATGTTATTGTAACCTTATTTTTAGGTCTTCGTGGACTAGAGGGTTTTCGGAAGCGTTTTGTGGAAACACAGCATGTCAGTGGTGATGGAGTAATGCAGGTAGGGCTTAGGGTTGCCCCTGTGTGTGCATGAGAACTGTCAAATGTATGCCATTTACAAAGCTTTATCATGGGGAAATTGAACAGTTTTATTTAGTAAAATTAAAAAAATAATTAAAGTTACTAATTACTTTAAGCAAGAAGCTATTCTCATGTTGTTTTTGTTTTTTTAAATTGAATGGAATGTCTTCTGCCAGGCTGTCCTCCCAGGTTTGGCATACCAAGGACATGCAGGAAGCATGGCTGGTCCCACCTGTGACTCTGTGCCATTTCTTAGGAAGTTTCCTGTGCTTGAGAACAAAGGGATGAAGTTTTTCCAGTACAGAATTGCTCTAACTGATAAGGGCTACAGACAGGATGAGCCAAGACCAACATTAGAAGTAAAGGAACATGTAAGGCTTCACCTTTAACTTAGAAGCAATTAATTAAGAAAATTGCCAGACTCTTTTATATAGTTTGGTTTTACCTGGTGGTTGTATGATTTTTTGGAGTTATTGTTCTTGTGTTCACATAAGACTTTCTCAGATGCTTGTGCTAGTTAACTTAGAGTGAGTCTCCAGTCATTATTTAAAACACCTTAAAATGGCATGAAGTTTTTGCAGATATTTTCACCTGTGAAGATTTAAAAAAAATAAAATTCTTACAGTGTGGGAATAATAAATAATCTATTAGAATCACACTTTCTTAAAAAAGAAGCCTTTGCGGTGATTAACTGTATTCATTCTTTTCAAAAGTATTGTTACCCATTCCAAACTATGAATATTCATGATTCATTTATTTTTTTCATCGCTTATTTTCCAAGCATTTAAATATTAGAGAAAGTCATTATATGAATTAATTCCTTGCCATTGTCACTGTTTCTTCTCATTGTTTTTGCAAATTGCAGATTGTGATGTTTCAAAAAAGTCATGGCAATGGAACCAACGAAGACAAGGAGTTTGATTACTCATACAATGAAACTTGATACATTTACAGAGAAGATTATGTGCTGAGGCTGGTTGCACTTGCTGGAATTTATACTGGGTAGCTGAAGTGAGGTCTTTCAGCCTTATATTTTATAATCTGGGCTGGCCAGTGCTCAGTACCAGACACCACACTGCTTGAAAGCCAGACTGCTGGTTTATGTGATAAATAATAACATTGGTTATTTATATGATAAATAATAACATTGGGGCAATGATTCTTTTTTTTTTTTTAATCCTTCCTGAACAGGTTAAGTACATAGTATGCAACAGTAAAATTGTAGTGGTGATAAAATTTGTCAAGTACCTGGATTTGTTTGCCTCTCTCGTTTCTAATTGCCATTCTGTGACTCAGAAGGGTCCCTCCCCTAAATTCCATGGTTAGCCTTTGTTGTAATTTTATTTTCATTTTCATCTATTGTTTTTGCCATAGTCTGCTGTCATGAATCCTGTTTAAAAAACCGAAACCCAACAAAACAACAAAAATCCCAAACAAAATCCCTGAGTTCCAAAAAGAATCCCCAAATCCCAGGGACTTTGAATTATAGTGAACTGTGGGGTTTGGAAAAATACTGTGTTTCATGTGTTGTGTGAGGACATAAAGCATATATGCATGCTTGACCCTCCAAATTTGATCAAGATTGAGAGATGCTTGAGTTAAATGATCAAGACTTCCAATGTGAGTCTTCTGTTCTTAAATTTCAGAGTTGAAAAACTTCAGCTTGGGTGGGATGTCTAGTTGTCCATATGGTACAGGATGTTATTTTCAATATGTTGCCCTCAGGAACTGTTCTAACCAGCCTACATTTTGCAGTGTTGTCACTTAAATAAGAAATTAGGACCACGAATCAAAAAGTTTCTTAGATTTCTGGGTACTGGATACAAGTGATTTTGGATGCATTATATTCCTACACATGGAAACTTAAAGAAGAGCCTAATTTAAGGTTGTCCCTATACTCTAAGGTACTGTGTTTTATAAAAAAAAAATCCTATGCTGCTTGAAACTATTGTTATTGGAAGAGAGGAGAAGATACTATCCATTAGACTTCCTCAGACACTTAGAGCATCAAGATATAAAATAAGATGCTCAAAGCTGTTTTAACATTTTTGTAAGACTGGTTTTAATTCACAATTTTTGAACATTCCTTCAACAATAATAATACGACTTCAAGATTTATACTGCTTCTAATCTTTCTAACACTACATCAAGTATCTGAAAAAAAAAATGGTGCTCAATTCCTTTCAAAAGTATTAAATCCAAATGTGAAAGCAGGTTCTCAACATATACAAATTATTAGGCTTGTTAAAATTACTGCCTTCTATAAAAGAACTATGAAAAAAACCCTAGCTAACACTCAGGACTTTAGTGGTTGTCATATTTCCATTTTTTATATTTTAGACTTCCTTATGCAATCTCAGCTTGCTTTGCTTTCAGTTACCTGGAGGTAAGACCTCCCTAATCTTGGATTCATGTTGCTACTGGATAAATTTCAAGTGCTGTATTTTGCTTGCTGTTACAAGCAAAGGAAAAGGGTTTTCCTAACATGAGAACAAAGATTGAAAAGCTCAGCCTTGCTTCTCTTTATGCCGATATTATCAAGGTTTGCCATGTTTCTAGTGTACGTCTGTGGAGGTGTATTCTGGTAGCTGATAGGAAAAGGAACTCCTTATTCTTTGTACTTTATTGCCATCCACCACATTTGGGTAAGCAAAAGATTGAACTTGCTTTTCAGTTAAAAAAGGAAAACAAAAGAAAAAGGAGTGCAGCTATAATATACATATTTACATTCAAATTAACCTATCCTGTGTGAAGAAAACTTAGTTGTAATGCTAACCAAGGAAGTATAATTATTCAGAACTTCTGTTTTTGTGTGTGTTGTACATCACCATTAATAATATGTAAAATGCAAGCCTCTTTCCCTCTTTTTAAAAGACTGTGACCTGCTTTTTAGAGGCTGGATAGCAACAAGTGAGAGAAAATAACCTAACAGCTTGCTTTCTTCACTGCCAGCCTCTAGGTTGTGAAACCTACCACATATTTCCCAACTGCTTGTCTTTGATCTCATGTGTTTTCTTCCTGTAATAGACTACACTGGTTATTTTGGTCACCCACCTAAGGGACCACGTAGGTCCTTGCTGTGGGTTTGTGGTAGTTGCTATGTACAACACATCTCTTCAGTGGACTCCACTGGATTTATCAGCTGTTGTCCTCTTGTCAGAGTCTGCCTCCACCAAACTCTGTGGTCTCTTCTCAGACCTCTTGTTTTTTCTAAGGAGAAGAGCCTTTTTTGTCTCCACATAGGGCAGACTCTCCTGGGTTTTTTTGTTGTCCACTCATGACTGTGGAATCCAGCTGAGCTGTGTTTAAAAAGCATTTCATTGTGATAGAAGAATGGAAAATGGGGAGGTGAACCTGTGTGATAAGCTTTGATCTAGAATTTTCTTGCATTCAAATGTCTGGTCACTTAGAAAATTGGAGAACATAAAGGGACAGACTTCTAAATTCTGTATGTAATGTGAATTTTATGCCTGCTGCAAATAAGACTTGTTGCTGAAATTCTGTCATATCTATAAATGAAAAGGTTAAATTTAACCTTTGCTTCAGGAATGGACCTTCGAAAGCAATGTGGTTTCAATCTCCTAGAACATTTAAATTGAAGGGCTCTTACTTGGAAAATTTCAGGTTATTTTCCCAAATTGCTGCGTATTTTGCGTCACTTCAGGCAATATCTCCTTTTCCAGATTTTCATTAATTTCAGTATTACTGCAATTACTCCTGGAAAGACGTCACTTGGAATCCAGTTGTCCTACAAAGGCAGGATGAAAAGTGCTCTAAGTGAATGGGCAAAAGAAGAATTTGTGGCAGAAGATTTCTGTCTGTATTTGACAGAAATCAACCTGTGATCCAAGCCACAATCCTCGAATGAGGCTTTAAGTGAGAACTGGTGATAGAAAGTTGAAACAAAGAATTGCTTTCTGTTGTAAAGAGGTTACACATGCTGAGTCCAGCATACAGAAATGAGAAAGTGGTTTAGCTTCACTGAGCTCATAATGAGGGGAAAGTTTGTGAGTTAAATGTTCTGCAGGGTATTGTCTGTTTCACATTTAAGCAGCCTGCAGATTTCAGTTCATTTCATCACTCATGCAAATGTGTATTTTTGTTAGATCAGCAAGTATTGTTGCAAGAAGTAGCATGCTTTGGGATGCAGGGTCTTTCCCTTTTTTTAAAGCATGTTTAAAAAAATTGGTTGTTATTTTAGTCTAACCATGTTAGGAATTGGATAGCTTAGGGGAAATGGCTTATGTGATCTAGAGATGTGCTAGCTGGAGATGGAGGTAACTGCCTTTGACTCACTGGGACAGAAATAGAAGTAGCACTCCGTAGGGTCAGAAGGGAAATTTGACATGGAAGTCCATTTTTCTGTAGAATCACTGTGAAGACTTTTGTCAACAGCAAAAATAGCCCCCTGAAAACCCTCGCAGAAAGCAAAACAAGGCCACCATAGCTTTCCATTCTGTGGTAGAATATGGGTGGGTAAATCATTAAACTGTTACATTTTCTAGGAAAGATAAGCATACTGTAAAATAAAATTTCTGAGTCAATTTACTGTGTATTTCATATAAATTTAGTATGTTGAATATTTTCCTTCACAAAAGAGGACTTGCTGGTTGCAAATTATTTTTGAAAGCTATTTTATTTATCTGCCATGCAACTTGTTCCGTGGAAAACTGTATCAAACATTCAGAGGATGCAGATTAATACACACTGCTGAACTGACTGATGATGAGCCTGCACATAAACATAAAAAAATCTTTCTCCATTCACTCTTCTTTGTATTAGATCACATGCATATACTTCTAGAATAGATGGTACCTGAATTTCCTCATTAAGTATCTAGAGAGAGTAATCCAGTTTCCCAACAATCTTGCAGAATTTGGTAGCAACTAGAAATTATTTGATCATCCATTACATTTGAGTTTATGGTGCCAGAATTGCTGTTCTATACTTGTGGTTAAAAAGACAGACCCCTAGCCAACTGCTAATATGCTCACCTTTTACTACAATGGAAAGTGATGTCAAATACAAAGAATATATGCCTTCAGGATATCATAACTTTCTGTAGGCTATGGTTTGTTTTTCAAATGATGTTTTTTGCTTCATTAATGGCATATCAAAATTATTGTGGTCCTTTGATTTGAGTAAATGACATGGAGTGTAAAACAGGTGTGAGCAAAAGTTAGAAAATAGCTCAATCCAGGTTGAAATTAAGTTTACAGAAGTACATGCAAAAATTCAAATTTCAGTTTTTTAAAAATATGTTTTTTACTGTGTTATGTTGGGTTTATTATTTCAATATAAAAATATATTAATTGCTATATATTGCCATATAGCAATAACTTTAAATTTGAATAATTACAAAATCTTTAAATGCAAGCGTGTCATTATCAAAAGGTCATTGCAGGACTTGAAGTTCCCAAGCACAGAAGAGTTAAGTTTCTAGCTTATATTTCAGATTTTTTAACACGTGATTTTTATGATGGGAGCAATGTAGTAAATCCCAGATTGACTAAGGGGCTATTACTTTATACTTTAGAAGATGCTGGACTTGCAGGCTATGTATAGTAGCAAACAGGGCTAGAGTTTAGTTGTTGGCATTGTCTCCTAAGATGCTTTGGCTTATACAATTAACACTTTCTCAAACAGTATTTAGGGACAACTTAGGACCTAACATAGGTCACTGACAATTTCTGATAACTAGTGTAGATAAGGCTTCTGTTCCAAAATAGAAGGGATTTTTGCATGCATGCCAAAGCACTTGCTCTCAGTGGCACAGAATAGGCTTGACACATTTAATCTGCCAGAGTTCATGTAACTGCAGAGTTCTCAACTGAAGTGCTTCCAGCATCACTTGTGACGTTCAGATGGGGCTGAAAATTGCAATGAATGTAGAATTTCACCATATCATGTTAAACAAAAATTGGAATTATAATTGCTTGAGTTATTTCTTTTTTCTGTCATTATCATAAAGCAGAGAATTTCAAAGAACTTCACATGGTTTCAAAAACCTAAGTTTAATTGCTGGTATTATGCAGCAGGTGAGCCATTATGGGAGTTTATTTTCTATTTTTAAGAATTTTCATTGTTTTATAAGTCTGAGCATTGTAAAGATTGCTCGCATTTGTAGAGAATGGTTTATTCCATGTTAAATGAATCTGAAAGTTGGTAGGAAGAAAGAATAAGGAACAGTACATTAGAGACATGGAAGGGAGAAAAAAAAAAGATTAATTGAAACAGAATTGCCTGAGGACCTTGCTTTGTGGCTTTTCTTTTTCTGTGCCCAGAAAAGTTTTAATAATTATAAATTAAGTGTTGTTTTTGTCCTTATCGTTACTGCAAACAAACTGCTATTTGAGGTGAAGCTTTAAAGGTAAGGACAGTGGTGACTTCCTGGCATTTGATATATCTTAGCCAGGCTGCCTCTTTTCATGCCAGGTTTGGATTTGGACTATTGGTTAGATTTTTCTACCCCATAATTTTTGACTGACTGAAATGTCTCTTAAATCGCAGTAGATTGTTTCCATAAAGGAATATTACCTAAGCTCTGCAACTTTTAATTAAAATTTTTTTCAACAATGTCTTCAGGGAAATGAGAGTTGAGAACTGATGATATTTCATAATTCCATTAATTCTTCTGGAATAAAATACTATTCAAATCAAAAGAAGCAGTAAAGTTGCAAGAGGAACATATAAACCTTGAGAATATAAATAAAAACCCCCAACATTATTTTTGCACCTCTTTCTGTTCCCTGGCAAGATTGCAGAGTTAAAACCATCATCAATTACAGTTCACAATTCACAGAGTGGGATTCAGTGGAGTTGGGATTTAACCCAGTGACAAAATTCCCATTGACCTTATACATGGGATAGCTAAGCAGAGAGATGAGCTACTCTCATCTCAAGAACAGCATGAGATTTTTGTCTTCTAATCTTCTCACCTGAGCCTGTGCTAGGAGAGAGATTTCCAGTGGGTATAAGAGCTGGCTTAAAGAGGAGAGGGAGCTCAGATTTGTGTTTTTGCATGCTCTCATCTGTCAGGGCCTAAGTGAGTTTGTGCACGTTCACCTTCTGTCCTCATCCAGTGGTCCTAGAAAATAGTTATCTTAGCCACAGCAACTAGCAATGTAAACAGAAAACTCATGACTTCTGAAATTAATTTTGTTTAATGCACTCATATTCTTTCAAAATAAGAAAGGATTTAACTTGATTTCACTAGTTTAATCCATTCAGTAAAGAATTTTTAAGAAGAAATGGCTTTGGTTTTTGGTTTTTTGGGTTGTTCTCTCCGCTTCCCCACCCTCAAAAGCCTGATTCAGTAGTCCCTATTTATCACAAACTAGCTGCTTAAGTGTAGAGACAGGGGTGCTTAAAATAAAGAACATCTTAAACTGCTAAATATTTGTTTGTGCTGAATTGGATTGAATGTAAGCTTCAAACAGTAATTAAAGTTGTTTAGTGAATTAATGATTTCTTGTGAAGGGGAGTAAGTTAATCATTGAGGAATTCAGCTCTATTCTATTCCAAAGTGCCAAAATGAAGGGAAAAAAATTTCAGAACAATTACTAGCAAAATTTTTTTGTAGTGAATATTTGGAAGCCATCCACAAGCTGCTTTAAATTTCTCACTTCTATGAACTCCTTTAACTCAATTAAAAAAAAAAAAAAGTACCTCTAATAAATATTGGAAAACAATGTTTGCATAAAGACAGGAAATTTGAATGTTGAGTTCTAGACAATATAATGACTGTCTCTAAATTGAGACTAAGGTATACACAGCAAATGTACTTATATTCTGTTTATGAGGCCTGAATGATTTTTAAAAAATCATGACAATGTATGCTAGTTAGAAGTTAGAGAAAGAAGCTACAATAAAGATCTTGAAAATTATACTTTTCCTTTTCTTCCCCTCCATACATTGGAAAATATTTTTTGTTTGTCCTTCTGTGTTCACACAAGCCAAGCACAAACCAATGCATAGATGTGAGTGGAGATAATATGAAGAAATATTTCAGCTTTAATCTTGAATTCTATCCAGTTTCATTCAGGAAAGAAAAAAAAAGAAAGTGCTTCAAAATATTTTAGCAGAGAAGAGGAGCAACTTAGGTTTTTTCCTTAACTTAACTATAGGCTGCCTTAAAAATAATCTTTTATTTGTAAGAAATATAAGAATAAATAAATAAACCAGCACTGTAAAGAAACACTATTTTCTAGCTTTACTTGTTATGATTGATTTAGATGCCTAAGCTTTTTTAACTGTGTTCATACCTCCGAAGGTATAACTTAAATGTGTTTCTGTTGTGTTGCCAGAATTTTACCACAATTAGCACCTCACCTTGTGCACGCTGGAAGTCTCAGGGTGTGAGATAGCAAATAAAGAGTTTAGCCACTGAAGGCATTTGATAGCACAGCAGAAGCACTTTGAATGAGTGCCCTGATGAACAAGTCACAGAATGAAGATTGAGATGCAAAGGCCCACTGCTTCAGGGCTTCACCAATATTAGAATGTTTCATCATATGCCAGGCATTGCATGGTGTGTGAAAAGACAAAGCTCAAACACTAATTCACAAGCATGTCTGTACTTAAAATCAATCATATGAGTAATTCAGTTGAGCTTTGGGAAACTAAAATGTTCTTAAAGCCAAGCATGAAAACAGTGGAATAGGAAAACAGACTCTGATAATCTTAAAGAATTAATAAACATGATACACTAGCTATTAGATTGGAAGTATGTAATTGTTTCATATGTGTGTTTCACTGCATAAAGCTTGAGCAGTCTGTGCTGTTTTCTGAAAGTTTCCTGACTATGCTGAAATTCTAGAAGCAAAACAATGTGATACCATAAATCAAGATGCAATAAATGGTTTGGCCTTTTTGTTTGCCATTTATAAATGTCTGGTTTGCATTTGCTGTGAGAATCACAAATGATACCTCAGGGCACAAAAGGAATTAATGGAATTAAAACTTGCTTCTGTTGTGGAATCTTGCTATCATATTTCTTGTGTCAGTTGTGCTTACTGCTGGGTGCTGTGTGATTTTTCTCAGCAGGTGGAAGAGACTCTTGCCCTGCAAGTGACGTTGTTAATAAGCAGATGAAGTTTTAGGTAGAGCATTAGTATATGGAAGGTTTAGAAATTCAGATGATCAGCCATGTCAGCTTTGAAATTGTCACAATGAAAGGAAGCTACATTATTTTTTTAAAATTAGAATTAGAATTCTAATGCAGATATAATTTTCCTGCTGTTGAGTAAGCCAGACAAGTAGAAGAAACATTTTAGTCCATAAACTAACGTCTGATCTAAACTACACAGCTGTTGTTCATGGACAAGTGGAGCTTAGCTGTTCTGTGCAGTAGTGCTGGTCCATCTGATTCTTGTGGGTTCTCAGAATTTATTTATCTGAGCAAAATCTTGGTTTTCAAAGCCCAGAATTAGATCTTGGCTGCTATGATAAAAGACACAATATGAAGATCTAAATGAATTATGGACACTGTATCTCTGTAGAACAGAGAAAAAGGAGAAGAATGAGGTTTATGACTGCTGATGTTTCATGCAGGAAGGGAATGACTTGAAAGTTGAAGTCCTGGGCTAGAGGTGTCCTCATGTATTCTAAAAAGTCAGAAATTCTTCAGGAAGAGACACCACAAGTTAAAATGTTGTATAATGTTTTGATTCAGAAGTGGGCCCAGAATCTCCTGGTGTTTTCATCTTGTAGTTGCCGTTTATTTTCCCTTCTGGTGGTGTCTCCCCAGCTTCTGCAAGTGAAAATACATGATTTACGGAAGATTTGGATTCCAGCATGTTGATTCCCATGTTTAGCTCTGTGTTCTACTTGGGGTTGTGTGAAGTAGTGTGGCTTCAGCCCATGGACTTCCATCACATACTTGACAATGCTCTTCTTGGTCACTCATCAGCTGTCATCAGAATCAGTGTGTGCAGCTTGCTGTTAGTACTGCAGTCAGAATTTCTTCTACTAACCTTTCTGCTGTTCTGAAGTTGTAATCCCTCTGGACATTTTATGAAGTGCAAGTCTAATTCATCTGCTGGAGAGTTGTCTCTTGACTCTACAATTTGTAGTGGACAGCTGCATTTTTGAAGTTCAGTGAAGACGTGTCACATTGGCTCATCTTAATCTCAGTTTGAGATTCATTTAGTTCGAGGTCCTGTGTCTTTCAGAAGGAAAAAAACCCACATCATCAGTGTCCACAGCACTGAAGCTGGGAATGTGCAAGGAACTCCTTGTAAAGTGGCTGTTTAATGCCTATGATAATTTCAAAGTTAATCCTAGTTGTACAGTGAAATAGCATCTGTAGGAATTTTGAGCCTAAGATGTAGGACTTAACGAAAATACTTTATTTCCAGTCTAGATTATGAGAATGATCAGTGATAGCCAAAATTTGAAGGTTGCTTGTCAAATACTACAGAAAAAATTGAACTGCTTAACCTCAAAGAATTTTAAGACTCCACAGCTTATTACATGTGAAATGAAATTTCTGATTTTGGAAATATAGAAAGAATACTTTTTTTTTCTGAAATACTAGCATCTGTGTGATCTTGACTGTACTACTTGTAGAAATTTGTAAGATAAATATGTCAAGTATTACCAACAGGATTGGTTTTGATGACTTGATTAAATTAGGTTTAAGAGAGTCTTGTCACTTAGAAGTTAGGTTTAACAATGAAGTTGATGAGAGTATCTGAACAATATCTAGAAATTTTTCTGTATGCATAGAATTCAATGGCATTGCTTAAATCAATCTAACAAGAGTTAGAGTTAAATAAATTCATTTTAGAGTTAGAATTAAATAAATTCATTTTAGGGTTAGAATGAAATAAATACAGATAAACCCTGTAATCAGATTGTGCTTTCTTCACTTCACATGGAGTTCAAGTATTGTCAATAATGTTTTAATTTCTGACTTACTTGTATGACATATGCATATCTAAAAGTACCTCCAACAGGTATTTTTTGTTTCTTTGACTCATGTCTGTTTGTTTGTTGTCCCAGTTAACCATATTCCTTTCACCGGGGATATCCATTGGCATGTTTTTCTTTGTGAAATTACTCGTGATTTTTAACAATATGCACCTCAGAGGTCTTACACAAAATATTTTTCTTCTTTAAAATATTCAGGGACATTAGTTGTAATGAGAATGTGAAGCATTGCATCCTGTAAGATGTGTCAAATTCAAAATCCATACTGGCAATACTGGTCTTTTAACAGGCTACTTGTACTTAATGGTAAAAGAAATGCTAATGACATGAAGGAAGCAGAGAATGATACAAATTAAAACTGGAACAAATGTTGCTTTGTAACAGATGGAGATGAAAATAATGTGTATAATTTAAAGCCACAATAAATAAATAAGAGAAAGCAACCTGTGAACAAATGCTTAATCAGTCTGTGCTACTGAAAGCTCTTCTACAGTTCTAAATTTTTTTTTGTTCTTTTGTGTACTTTTTCATATCACATCTGGATGTTTAGAACTTTATCTTTTGTGCTATGAATCACCTTTTGGTAGGTTTAAAAATTGCATGTTATATGTTAGATACTGTCCTAATCTAGGTGATACATCTTAGTTGGATCTATTTTTTTGAAATGCAGATAAAAATTGACAAATGGAGTTAGAACCTCTACACAATTTTTAAGTAAATTAGTTTTATCTGGTAAATATTTTTGTGCTTCATGAATCAAAACTCAGATTATGGGATAATGCTGTAAAATTTCAGAAATTGTATTAATTTCTGCCTAGTTCAGCACTCAGTAAAATGTGGTAGACATTATTAAAACTTGTCTTAATTATTTAAAAAAAAAAAAATCAAACCCTCACAATGTTACTGAGATATTGAGAGAACCTAAATTATACGCTAATTCTGTGCAGGAGTGTTCCCCAAATGCTTCTTTTTGCAATATGTTGTTGTTTCATATTTTTAATTTGATTTTGCATTGCTTCTTTGTATGGTGCCCTCATTTGCCTTGATGCTTTATTCTTTGACTTCTGTGTTTGCTTCTTATTCTTCTCTCCAAAGCAAACAGCATGGAATTTAGTAAACAAACAGGAGAAAAATGAATACTCTGAACATTTGTCTTGAATTATTGGAAAGCATGCAATTATATTGTTATTTATTTGCTTACTAAGAACTGAACAGAGAGGAGCCATATGTCCCCATATTTCTGTTCAGCCCCAGGTTTTACACCAGCTCTACAGGTTATATGCAGCAGGAAATAATTCACAACTTCTGTGGCCAGTCTTTTTTTCTTTCACCCTTTTTCAGTACCTTATTTTTTGTCTTTTTAAGTTCATGTCATGGCAACAGTTTCTCCCAGCAGCTTGGAAATATATGTGGCAAATAAGGTTGTGTCAAACAATGTGATCCTTGCTTGTGGCTATTTGGATCAGATAGAAGGTCTAACTTCCATTAGGATACTGAACCTGTCAGCTTTCTGGGATACTTGGGAAAACTTGAAAATGATAAAGCCACAATTTATGTTATCAAGGTGGGAAATATGACATACAAGGTAGGTTATGTCATAACTTCCACTGCTGAACATGAAATATTTCTGAAATATTGTTCAAACCCTCATGAGACTCTACTTTCATAAAATAATAGAAAAGGAAAGGAAAAAACCCAAAACAGAGTAAAAACCTGCAAAATAAACAAAACAAAACAAACCTAAAAAAGCAGCACCTTCAAGTACTTAAGGGTTATGAGAAATAGCTGCCATGACTTAAATTATGCCATTACATTAAGGTTAGTGTCTTTTTCCAGAATACTAATTAATATAATAAAAGGCCACAAATCAAACAGAAAAAATAGGGTCAATTTCTGTCCTGCTCCAAATATATTTCACTTCTGCAAATCTTTCCTTATGCGAATATTGAAAACGCATATGAATAGCTACATATACACAGATATATCTATATATATACACACCACACATAGAACAATTGCTGTACAGCCATTTAGTAATTTACATTCATTTGCTTATGAAGATTTTAGAGTTAGTTCTGTACATGCTGTACAATAGTACAACAGTGCTCACTTTCTAAGGCATCTTAACTGGCATTGGTCACAGTCATACCCAGAAGATGACAAAGAGGATTTGATTCCTTCTAAAGGATGTGTCTAAGCTAGGTGGGATGAATCACTCTTGAGATGCTGATGCTTTTCTCTGAACTAGGGGAATTTTCTCTGAAAGGGAAGCCAAAACTAGATGTCTACCTGTTAGGTGTTGAATCACACATGGTAAATTCTACTATAAAAGCCCTGCATTGGTTGTCTTGCCATCGTTCTGCTGACTATCTTCTGATTAAAGACTGATTGTACATTTGTCTGTTTTGATAACTGTAGTGTAAAAATATCACTCCATCTTCCAAGGAGGAAGCGTGACTTGTTTGTTAAGTGGGAGAGACAGCAGTGTCACAGAAATGACTGAAATCATCAGAAGGGAACCTGCTGGTGAGGAGTAAAACAGCTGAGATGGCAGTTGGGTGTTTTGTTTGTCTGACTGAAAGAAAGGAGTGGAAGCTCATGGGAATGACAGACCACTGTCAGTAGTGAATTGCTCTGAAAGAAAAGAAGAGACATTTTCTATCTTACTTGTCATGATTTCCTTGACTAGAAAGAACATGTCCTCAAAGAAAATCTTTAAAACTTTGAACATTTCTCTTAGTGATTTAGTCGATGATATTCTGTGGTAGAGAGATTTTGTGATAGAAAAGGATAATTTTTCTCATTCAAGCTGTCAATTTGAGAACCTTTCCCTCTAGCTATGAAGGATGGGGAGAATTCAATACAATCTTCAATATTTTAAAATATTTCTGTATGAATAAAGATATTAGTTTTTCTTAGAAATTATTTGCTAGGTTTTTTCATAACTTGATGAGGATAAAAGGTATGTTAAATATAAGAGAATCATTTAGTGATGTAGATAGCAGTTGTTCCTTGAAAAAAATCTTAAAGTTTCATAATTTAGCAGTTTGCTTAACTTGTTTAAGTTAACCACCTTCTTTAAGTCTTATCTGAGCATAACTTTTAATATTTCCATTTTCTGAAGTTATTCTAAAAATCTGAAAATACTTAGTGTACTTTATTTATCTTAAAATAGGCTTTTTAATCTGCAGTAAATCAAGTGTCCTTCTGACTGTTTTGTAGATTATGATGAAAATCTACCCTTCTTGCTGTAAAAACAGTAACAAAACTGCTGTTGAGTATATGATGTTTGCTTTTATTCTTTCTGGGAGCCACACATACTGTACTACCTATCAAGTAATGCCTATGGTTGTATTTTCATCTGAGTTAATAGTTCATTCAAAACAACTTGTTTTTCCTTTCAGCTTTAAAGGGCTAGTTATCTGTGCTTTACAGCCATGGTCAAGATAATTACTTTGAGTCCCTGCCACAGAGAGAAGGAACCCAGTGCACTGAGGTGGGCGTGCTAATCCTTGTGTACGAAGGGAGAGCCTGGGCTTTTCTGATTTTTTTGCTTTCAGTGTGATTAACAATGTTTCAATGTGTCATGTTATAAGGAAATGTTTCCTCCACATCTTTCTTACTGATGTGCCCATTCAGATGAGAAACAATTCAGCATTCATTTTTCACCTTTAAGCACGGTGTAGGAAATTACAGAACTTTTTCTTGGGCAGATCCATCCATTGTGGTGAACCCATTAACTGTGATACAACGGAACAAGAATTCCAGTCCAGAAAGAATGAATGAGGATAGCAAAACACCGAGGCCTGGATTATTCCTCTCTAATGGTAAAAGTTTGAGGGTGGTGTGTCTACTGACTAATCTGGGCTTCCTTGCAGTAGGAGGAGAGAGAACATCCTCTGTGGCACTCAAGATTTGGATGGGCTTGACTGTGCTGCAGAAGTTCCTGTCTCTCCACCAACTGAAAAGGGAGCAGAAGGCAACATTCCTGTTATCCCATATGGCTGTGCGCCCGCTGGGTTTTTCTTGTGTAACCTTTGCAAGCGGAACTCACTGCTAAACATAATTTTAGTGACCTTCAGTCTAGTCTGTTTCCAAAACATATCTGCTATTGCTTTTCCATAAATAATACATCTCTGGCTTGGGATTCCTTCGTCAAGATAGCTCTTATCATCAATTGCTTTATCGTAAGAGGTGTTAGTGCTATCACGTCAGTGGTGAAAGAGACAACGTGATGCAAATCTATCCTATGGCAGCCAAAATAATTACCATGACGAGCACCACTGTGTTCCCGAGGATCAATAGTCTACTGGAATAGTCTGTATTTCTAACAACAAAGTATTCTTTAAAATCCAGTATTCCATTCAAAAAGCCCAAAGGATAAAAGTGACAATTTGAATAACCTGCTTGAACATCCATACTACACACTTAGTATAATGAGTCAGTTGTGGTCATCTTGTTTTAGTAATGAAATCTGAAATACCACAGAAAATAGTGATCTGCACTCAACTGGTTAGTGATGCACAGAGTTTTGTCCTTCTTAACTTATCTGTACCCTGTGCTTACTATAGATGTGTATTAATTTTTACTGTTTGCTGATTTTGCTGTTTGCTTTAATTGCTTCAAAGTCATTGATGTAAAATCATTAAGAAATAGTGTAAAATAAATCTTAAAAATAATTAAAAATTATTTTCTCTTTTCAAGCACCTTACTGAATGAGGGAATTCCTCCTCATGTGAGTAAGTCAGGTGCTTTCTGACTCTGTAGCTCCAGAAGAATTCATTATTTGTGCAACTAGTCTGTAACAGAAGCATGTTAACCTTGGGCACTAGACCAGAACTATCTTGAAGAAAAATGTAACATATGGGAAGGCAGAAGAAAGTGTGTGCTGTGGGAGGTTCTTTTTATGAAATATGGAGCCTCTGTGAAAGCTGCCCAGAAAATTAGGAAAATGGAATTGATCCAAACACAAATAGATTAATAGACACACTTCAACTAGCAACAGAGTTGACAGACAAATTAGTATGAAGTTGCTACAATGAAAGATTCACCACCCAATTTCCATCTTGTATATTGTAACTGGCATATAGTTGTTTGAAAAATTGCTTCATGAAATTAAATTGGATTGTACAGATCTTGTATCTAGTTCAAATTCATTTAGGTGGCCATGTGGATCCAAGTGAAAGGTCAGTGCATGCCTAATTTTCTCCTTAACCCTGAAAAGTGATGCCTCTTGCATGCTGTATTCCTTTATTTGTACATCTGTTCCCTAGGTATTTCTCTGACATCCCACATAATCTGTAGCTAGTTAATTTTTTGTTTAAAATAGATTTAAATTACATTCAGTTTAAAATTCCGTGAATGTTAAACAGCAGCCTCTTCTGAAATGAAGATTTGTCAAAGGCAAAATCTTGTTTCTCTTGAGATGGTAGTAGACTGCTAGTAAATTGAATGGACACGTGTAGGTAGAGTTACCATGTGTTCATATGGCCCTAGGTGTAGGGTGGTAGGAAACTGTTACTTCTTTGAGGTCACTGGCCAAAATGCATGCCTAAATGTTGTTTTTGAAAGTTAAGGAACAAGAGGACAATTTTTCAGGTGGAGTATCTTCACTTTGAGGAAGACTTTATTCATTGTATGAGGAATATTTGAGTTGGTGTGCATGAAGATCTTTTGCCCTACAACATTCAGATAAAAATATTTTTGTCAAAGCAAAACTAGGTTTCAGACCTAGCATTGAAGGAGTAATAAAAGTATTAAGAAAATTCAAGTTTGAAGTAATAAACCAATATAATTCATAACAGAATATCCCAAAGCAAATGCATAAAGTGGTACTTGTTAGGAAAAATGTCCATGTATCAGGAAGTCTTCTGTTGTGAAATAGAATGCAGAGACAAGGTATTATTTTCTCCATCTCTCTGTGGCTGTGTTTCCTCAGAAATCTCTTGTGGACCAAGCTTGGCTGGGATGGAGTTAATTTTTTTCGCAGCAATTGGTATGGTGCTGTATTTTAGATTTATGACCAAAATGGTATTGATAGCACACTGATGTTTTGGCTATTGCTGAACAGCATCAAAGCCTTCTCTCTTAATCTGTCTCCACAGTGAATAGATTAGGGGGAGGCAAGAACTGGTAGGGCACACCACGGGTCAGATGACCCAAACTAACCAGTGAGATATTTCATACCATAGTGTTGTGCTCAGCAAGAGAAAAAAGAAAAATGTCCATTTTAGGACAAGCTGTCAATCTGTCCCTGAGAAGTGGTTAATGATGAGCTTTGCATGACTTGTTTTGTTTCTCTCTTCTTGAACTTCTGTTTCACTTATTAAACAGTTTTTATCTTGATCCCCAAGCTTCCTTGGTTTTGCTCTTCCTTTCCTCTTCCTTCATCCCACTGTGGGAGGAAAAGAGGAAGGCTGTGTGATTGTTTAGCTGCTTTCTGGGCTTGACACACAACAGCTTGCTAGTCTAATAATTCATTTGCCTCTCTCCTATCCCACATGCTGTTAAGACCTAGGAACTGTAGGGTTCAAAAGTGCCAAATGGTTGGGAAAGTGTATGTCATATTTCTTACTCAGATAATGTGTTATGTATCACTTAGTTTTACTGTTTAGCCAGAAGAAGTCTCAGATTTAAAAAAGCACTATGCTTTTCTTTTCAAAGCAACATTAGAAAATATGCCATTATTAGAAGATTTTGTGCCTGAAAACTGTTAGAATTGGTAGGTTTTGCTTGCTGGAATATGCAGTGGCTGGAGCTTGGGATGTTCAGGGCATGGAAAACAGATTACTGGCAAAATGGGGGATGAAGGTCCCCAGATGGTAGAGGACTTTTCTCTAAATTTCCTGCAACAGTACAGTACAGTATGCTGTGTCATTTTATTTCTAATAAGAAAATAAAAATCCATAAACACTCAGATTGCAACCTCAGATTTTGAAAACAACTGTTTTCCATCACTAGCAAGTTCACAAATTTTGCATGAATGCTTGCAACCTTATCTCACTTTCTGCTGTTCACGTTGTAGTTTGTGAGTGGGGAACAGACCTGTATAGAAGCTCTGTAAATGAAACTTCAGTATTTAATGCTTCTGCTTGTTTCATACAATAGCATTGGTAGGAAAGTGCTTCACCCTTTTTGGGTCTCCCCACCACCAAATCAACCAACAGGTATGTGGCTGATTCTGCAGTCATTCTGTTATTTGATTCCAAGCTTTGTCTGAAAACTTTAGCTTTATTGTAAGTAATTTAATTCAAATTTCACAGCATCAGGAGCTCTGTCAAGGTTTCATTGCTTTCATTTATTCATTATTTCATTTATTTCATTGCTTTCATTTATAAGAGTTCAAACACCAATGTAGCTTACTTTCACCATTTACTTACTCACTTGTAATAAACAAACCATGTTAAACCATGAGACCATTAGAGCCCTGAACTGTTGAACATCCAATTAGCGAGATAATTTTTAGCATTCTAGGAAGATTTGGGGGAATTTATTTTATTGAGAAACATAAAGCTCCTGAAGTGTGGTAAGGACAAAACACTTTCTTGGTCTAAATATTATTAATAATTGTGTATATTTGATTCGTTCATCTTCTCCTTTCTTCCTTTTTTCCCGGACTAGATCCTGCCTCCATATCAGTAACATTTTGGGAATGCATATTTTCAAGACTGTGGAAACTATACTGAGATTCACACATGTGAAATTAGTATCATATCTTGTAGTTAAAAGGGTTATAAAGACCCATGGACCTTGAAGTCCTCTCATAGTTTTAACTGAGGATTACTGCCCAATTCAAAATATGTTGTTACGACAGAGGAACAAGAAGAATTTCACTTTGTTTTTCAGTTGTCTTGTAATTACTTTGTGGGAACATGAAGAGCATTTCCCCCTACTTTTTGAATTCCACTGCTCTAAATAATTTTACATTATAAATTTATCCACCATTACACTGTTGTAATGGAACAGAACTGTTTTAAATGGATGTATGAACACATAAGCAAATTGAATACTATATTTGTTCTTGCTAAACTGTCAGAGATAAACATTTCACTTCCTAATAAAGAAATCTCTTTTGGCTGCTGTAGAGGACTTATTTAGCCACTTGTTTTGGGTTTTTTTACCAAAAGGATAATGTCAGTGTACACAATGGAGTATTTTGAATGAAGAATCCTATTAAAAAATTTTAGCAACTATTAACTGAATTATGTTCACGGGGTCAGATGCATATTTTTAAAATTTGGTGCCAAAGTTGCTTGATGCTACAAATTGATAAAATTCACACCGAAAGAAGTAAAAAGATCACTGATTTTTGAAAATTTGTTGCTTTTTTCCTACAATTTTTGAGCAAAATTCTACACTTGAGAACTTGCACAATTCATTTTAAGTAGACATACATATTTTTTGTCCTATGTGCACCCATTCTAAAGGTTTGGGTTTTTTTATTGCAACGTTTCATATTGTGAGTTATTTAATATGTATTTAATATGTATTATGATTTATTAGCATTTTTCCAGCACTGCTTTTACTATGACACCAGTTAAAATAGTTAATTTAAAGTTTTTCCTTTGATAGAAAACTGCAGCACGTTGCATTGTTGCTGTTGGTGTGACAGTGGGAAGAGCACTGTTTTCTGTCATGCAAATAAGCTCTTCAAACACCTTTTATTTTTCTCTGGAGTCTTTATGTCCATTCCTATTAATAGAAGTGCCTTATTTATCCCATCACTGTGTTAACATAATCATATATTCATCTTAGTGAGGGAGCTAAGTGCATGTTTTGATTCATCATGACTCCTATCCAACTGTCATCTGAATGTGTTTGAAATTACTGAGAGTCCATAGGATTAAAAGGTTCATTAGTATTACCAATATTACCATTTTCTAAAGTATCTATTGTGTGTAGATACTTTAAGGTCAGTCATTTGTTCAAGAGAAGAATTCAGAAACCAACAGACCCTTGCTTAAATCTGTTGAAGATATTCTAAAATGTGTCTAGCAGAGGTTACAGGTGTGCATCTGCTGTTGTGTTTAGCTTGTACAGTTGACATTTTTCAAAGATATATTGAGTTTTTAATTATTTTCCTTTGTGCAACAGAGGGAGGGTCTCTGCAGCACTTCCTTTTACTGTTTTTTTTAATACATATTCTGCTATTATGTGTTTACTCTTCCATTTAGGTAATATTTGGCTGTTATGCAATAGCACATTCATTTTTTGATTGGGTTTGTTAGTGGTGTCTTAGAGCTTAGGAGTAGAATCATAGAACAACAGAATTGATTGGGTTGGAAGGGATCTTTAGAGACCATCTAATACCAGGCCTCCTCCCATGGGAAGGGACAACTTCTCTTAGACCAGATTCTTCACAGCCCCATCCATCAAAGTGGTTTCATTATATAAATGTGGTGAATAACCTTAAATATTTTGCAATTTAAACTTGATACCCAGAAAGATGATTTCCTCCCCCTGTGCCTTTTATTACCTACCCTAGCCTTTACTTTCATCTCTTTTCTGTCACCCATACTTTTCTTCTTCACAATCCCTTAATTTATGCTTTTTTTCTCACTTCCTTTCTTGCTCTTTCTTTCCTTCACTTTGCAGTTTTTATTCTTTTGATATATTAGGGATTTCAGTTTCATATATTCCTTAATTTTTTCTTTTTTCTCCACATTATCCCTGGCCTTCACCTAATTAGCAAAATTATTTCATTATCTAATTTAAAAAATCAGGTGAAGGAAAGACTATTTTTTCCCTTTTTCTGTTAACATAATTAGTTCATTCCTTCTCTTTGCCTTTGTGTTTTGTTTTGGGTTTTTTGAGTGTGTAAATTAAGGGTTCCTCCTTCAGCAACGTTCTACGATATCTGCAGTCAGACTTCCCTGATTAACATGCATTCTTACCGTTAAAAATTGATTTCTCTGTTATTTCCTTATAACTTTTCTGCTGTCTAAGGCATCTTTGTTGTAGTACATGACTCTCATTCCTCATCCACTTTCTCCCTTCCTGAATTATCAACTTTATCCTTCTTTCTTGGTTGTATTCCTCTTCTTTTTTTTTCCCTCAAATACTTTCTCAGTTAGTCTCTTCATATCTATCCATTCCCTTTCCTCCCTGCTCATCTATGCGTTCTGTGTTTCAGTGTACCCATCTAACAAAAATACTGTTATTGACAGTGATATTCTTGTAACTACATCAGTTCTCTCTTTAAATCCTTTTGTGTTCTGTCTTTTACCTTCAGAGTTAAGTTTCTTCTCTATCCCTTCCAAACCTTGCTGTAGTTTCTGCTCTGTGAACCTCTGCATCGTGCTCCTAATTATATGGTGCTTCAGTCTTGCTTTAGCTCCATTAGCCTAAGGTTTGGTCTCCATCAATTCTGTCTTTCATTCAATGCCCCCCATACTCCACGATGGGCTTTCCTGTTTTCTGAGCACCTGACTTCAACCTCAGAAAAGCAGAGGTTTTCCTTCAATCCCACTGAATCACAGAATACCATCTAACTTGTGTTCCCAGTAAGAACCGCATGCTTTCTTTACTGGAGCTATATGCTCTCCTGTGAAAGGTGCTCTGAGAGCTGATTGCAAATGGCCATGTAAATGCAGTGTTGTATAAAGGGTGATGAATATGACTATGAATTAATATTATTTCAGACAAATTTAGAAGTCCTTCTAAGATACATAACGCTTTGTGCTTTTCATCTCACTGTTTTTGACTTTCACCTTGTAATGTACTTTCTGCTTCACTAAAAGTATGATAATGAGGCATGCATAATTGAAATGGAAACCTCTTCAGAACCCCTTCTGATTGAATCTGTTGAGAATCATAATCATGCACTCCTGAAGTTACAGAAAACTAGTGTATTGATGTGCTCTGTGTGAGTTGCTTACCCAGCTGACATGCTGTCCTTTGAATTAATCTACTTTCAAAAAAAGTATCAGGGCTACACTAATGGGCTGTAAAAGAAACCAATAATCTTGTGTATGCACGATGAAAGAGCTTTATAGATAAAGTAATTAAATGACAATGGAATGACAGTAGTCATTGGATGCATCTTGTGTAGAGAAATCTTTCCCAAAGGAGCAAAAAATCCTCAAAAATAAAGAATCGTTATGTTTAATACACCCAAAATTTTCTCTGAAGATGGATTTTTCCTTGATGTAAATAGTTATTTACTTTGATTGCATTTTGAAGCAGTTAATTTCCGACTTTCGGGACAGTGTTTCATGACTCTAAATTTTTAAAATACTAATCACAAAAAAATTTCCAACAATTTTTGTTTAGGAGGATTTTTTTAAAGAGATGTTTTCTTTCTCTGAATTATGGATATTACCAAGTTCTACAATATCCACCTTTTTTTGGCTGAATAATTACATATGTAGGTAATGGGAACTAGAAATATGTTTAAAATATTAATAAGAAAGCCAGGGCCTAAAAAGTTAAGAAATGGCAACATCCTCTGTGCAAAATTAATGCATTTTCTAATCCTTATTTGTGTGGATAAAACTTTGAATTTAATGATGAAATGTTGAAAACCAAAGTCTCTCATAAGATGTCGTTGACCTTATTGTTCTCTAAAGAGGTTGTAGCCAGGTTAGGAGTGGGCTCTTCTCCCAGGTAACAAGTGAAAGGACAAGGGAAAATGGCCTCAAGTTGGGCTAGGGGAGGTTTAGATTGGATCTCAGGAAGAATTTATTCATGGAAAGGGCTGTCAAGCATTGGAACAGGCTGCCCAGGGAACTGGGTGAATCACCGTCTCTGGAGGTAATTAAAATCCATGTAGATGTGGCACCTGGGGACATGTTTTTGTGCTGGATTTGGCAGTGCTGGGTTTATGCTTGGACTTAATGACTTAGGAGTCTTCCAACCTAAACAATTCTATGATTCTATCATTCTAAGTCTTACAAGTTTGTGTGCTGTGTATTTCTACTGAAATTAAAGTGTGTCCATTTCCTATGTAAATGTCTAAAGAAAGAGTTCTGATGTAAAACTCAGTTTACTGATTGGTTCCCTGTGTTCCTGGAAGTTGTAATACATTATCTCAATTTCTAAGAAAGTGTTCTTATCATGAGGGAAATAATTTTCTATAGGTGAAATTTTCCAACAGAAAAATCCAAGGGACAGCCAAAAAGACCCACTACATTTTCTGTCTGCAGTATTCTCTGTGTTAAAATGAGTGCAAGTGCTCTGCATTATAATTGTATTCTGGGTTAACTTGGATTTAATACAGATCCTTCTGTTATAGGCAGACTTTTAAGCTAAGGACTGCAGCTCTGGACATCATCCAACTCTTGCAGTTAATTAGGGCTGTAGACAGTGTGCTAAATTTTGAATCTCAGTTGTATCTGTAGTGCTGCTTCCCCTGTATCTGAAAGAGGTTTGGCTATTAGCAGAAGTCTGTTGACTGAGATTCTGTCCAGGAAGCTTGAAATTATATCCGTGAGCTGAAGGACTAATTTAAAGAAATGGAGGTCTCTTGAGTCTTTCTCTTCAACATAGCATTGTATACTGTCTTTTTTTCCAGAAAAGTATTTTTCTTTGATTTCCTTTCATTATAGACAGGTACCTTGGTATCTTTTCCATGTAAGGCCATTCTTAAGACTGTCAGCTTTCCAGAAGCTGCAATTTTTCTGCTGTTCATTTGCTCTTTTGTCATGTTTATAATTGTTTTCTAGAGATTTAATTTTAAAGGTTGTAATCTTTATGATTTGGAGCAGTTATAAATAATAATAGAAAATACATGCCATGCATCTTTTTAGTTCTGTTAGCAGTCCATAAGGATAACTTTTACAGCACCAGTTGTTGTAGGGGCTGTCTTCCCTTTCTGACTTCTCACACACTGTATTAATTTCCAAGTCAAACCATGGTGTGTTCTTAGCTGTCACTCTGTCTTTGAGTTTCCTTCAGTCTTCATAAGAGTTATAGCTTGAAAAGTCATGCCCCAGTCATACATTTGTTCAGTTATGTTTTTAAATTGACATTAATGTGATTCTTTTTTGGTCCAAGCATTTTTATGTAAATGGAAAAATTCTGTGTAATATCTAGTGGAATATTAGGGCATTTTTAACCTTTGTAATTAAGTTTTATATAAAGGAATATTAATAATGGAGAAAAAATACTCAGATTTAGAAAATGTAAATTCAGGTGTGGAAAAATCATAAATACTCTTAGAACACTGCCATGGTGCCTTCTTAAGTACCCCTCATACAGAAAATGTTAAGTTTAAGTTCAAAAGCATGTCTTTTAAAATAACTGTGAGAAACAGGTAGAATACTTCACTATTCCACTATCAGTACAAAGTTCTTCTTGCTAAATGTTAAACATTGTAGAGTTTTGCTATTCTCGGTGCTCAATACTTAATATACTTAGTTGGTAGCTCCCAATTACCTATAGCAGCAAATTACTTTTTTTTCTAGTAGAGGCAAAGGTTGGTTGGATTCCCTTCCAGCCTTGCATATTTTCACCCACAGTGACTGCAGGACTGGTCTTAATTTCTACTGCTCTTTACAGTGTATTTAATAGTAGGTTTTTTTTAGTTTTGGTTATCCAAGGTTATGATAGAGACATTTTTTTAAGGAGAGATACTATAAGCCATGTTGTTAATTAAAAAAACAACCTAAAAGGGCAGCAGATGACTATGGAGCAAATTAAAAATTCCCATTTCCCTCTCAAGTATCCTGCAATGCTGAGACTACTCTATTTTTCAACTCCAGATTCTGATTAATTAATAAAATTAGAAGGAAGAAGGAGAATGGGAGCCATAATCACAGCAGAGAAGCAAAACTTAGGAAGATTAGTTGCAAGGCAAATGTGTCAAATTAAAGCAGTACATTTTCAGTGAAAGGACAAGCCGTGGGAAGTGAACAGACATATCCAATGGAGAATACTGGAAAAGCCAAAGGCTGAAATGTGAGCATTCAAATATTGAAAAATTTTATTAAGGATACAAGTGTATGGATAAAGGCTAAAATAAGCATACTACTATTATTATTGATAACAAAGAAAGATGGCATATTCCTTTTATACTGTTGTGAGGTTTTATGGATCTCACTTAGGAAACCTTATGTTAGTAGAGTAAAATGAGGAAGAAGGTTGGTAACTCTTGCCTTGGAAAAAAGGTGCTTTGTAGAAAGTGAAAACATAAAACTATGTCCATTATGTTTCTGCCCTCCTGTAATACATCTCATAAACTGAGGGCTTCCAGTCTGTGTCTGTCTCCCTTATGAAGGCAAGAAACAAATGTGTTAGAAATGGATATATATGGATATATATAAAACTGTTAGGACATAGTGGCCAAGACAGAGGAATAAATATCATGCCTATAATTTTGGTTGTACAAATCTTTCAGGGATTTTTCTGTACTAGGAAAACCAGAGCCATACATTGTGTGACAAATTCTCGAGTTTTACTGCTAGATTTGTCACAATGATTTTGTCAACCTTTAATTGAGCTGCTGGATCCCAAAAGTAGACTATAAGAGACTACAGTCCTCAGTGCTGTAGGACCTTGTCTTTATGCCAACATGAGCCTTTGTCATGTTGGTCTGGAAGATGTGTGTGATCAGATAAAAAGGACATTGCTGCACTCTAGGGCTTAGTGCGGGAAGACCTGAGGGTAATGCTTATTTCCATACCATCCATCTTTAGTCTCAGGAATGATGAATAAAATAAATCAAAATAATGTGCTGGAAGCCTGCACATGATAGTTGAGCTCAGATGGATAAAAGGGTTAGTCTGGTAAGTAACTGCTTGTCAGGAATGAATCCTCATGTTGTACCTAAGCAGTGTTTTATTTATGGGGTTTTTACTTGTTTGTTTGATTTGTTGAGTTTTGGTTTGTGGATTTCTTGGTTGGTTCAGTTGTGTTTGTTTTGTTTTGTTCGCATTGTTTTTATTGGTTTTTATTTTTGGTTTTTTTTTTTTTAACTTAACGGGTTCGAAAGGAATTGTCTGAGTATTGGACTTTGCATTTCTTTTGTGTCTGGAAAGAATTGTGTCTATTGAAGTAGATAGATGTTATGAAGGATGATGGATATCATACCTGATGTTATGTAGGTATGTAGGATATAGAGAAGAATGAAAAAAAAGTTTGGGGTGCAGAAATAAAGAAGAAAACGAAAATGTTTGGAGTTTTTTATAAGTTGATTATGCCAATAAAGTAAATGACAGCTATCCTGAGGTAAAACATATTTTTTAGTCTTAGAAAAGACTACTGCCAGTGCCTAGTAACTGATTCTTTTCATGTACTCTGATAGAGAAAATAGCAAACTAAATATCATATTACAAGATAATATGGTTTCCTTTGAATCAATAGATTTATTGAAGCCATTGGGGTTAAAGTTTTCTGAAGCAAAGCTTATAGAATACTTTCTGAGCTATTTAAGCAGAAAATCATTCTATTGATATCTTGGTCCTTCCATGTTCCTCTGGGGTCTCATGCTTTGTTCCACTTTATATACTTAATGCTGCTGTCATTGTCTGCATTTCCCCCTTAGTTCATTCCTTTTGATGTGCCTCTTATGTTTTTAGGAGAAGTCTCTTCTTATGTACTAAATTTTCACCTAAAATCTCCTTGAAAACTCACAGCTTTGGGGCTTATGCTAAGCTCCTGAGGTGACTGGACTGAGCAAAAGAATCTTGACTGTCTAAGCTAGAAAATGCTTGGAGGACAATGGCTGCCATTCTCCAGCAGCTGCCCAACTGAAAAGAATGCACAAGCCTAACAATTTTCATAAAGCAGCAGCCTTGGAAGAAATTCAGGTTGTAAAGCGGAAGCCAAGTAAAGATATAGCACTGTAACAAGATGGTGAGTTGGAGGAAAATGAATCCCAGGATTAACAAGCTGCAGAATTTATGCTTAGTGAACTGTTAAAAACCAGTGAAGGAGCAAAATGAGAGCTATCAACAGCTGCAGAGTATGAGAAGCATAAGAAAATGAGAGGTGCAGGCAAATAGAATGGCTTAAACAATTACATTTTGGAGTGGAAAAGGTTGGAAACATTATTTTGCAGTTTTTAATTAGACAGACTCTGATTTGAAAATTGAAATAAAGCAATGAATAAAAGCTGTGAGAGTCTGGTGTCTTCTGAAAAATCAGTTAAAGATTCCTGTGGTTAATGTGCAAATTTGATATATTCTTTCCTGAAATGGTAGAAGAAAGACAATGAAAATATTACCCAGGGTGACTGGCTTTATCATGATCCATATGTCTACAACAGCACAACAAGTGTGGCAAGGAAAGCATTGAGCCACTCTTCAGTGAAAGGAAAGGACAGAGCGAAGACACGTAGAGGAGCAACATGAAGACTACAAGGTCAGTAAAGAAAAGAGTCAAGTCCCAGATGGAAGGAGAATGAGGAGTTGCCTTAGGTTTGGGCTGAAATCCTCTTGTAAGGCTATGGAGAAGAATGTAATTGCTACATCAGACTCTTTTTCCCTGTAACTCATTGAAATATGTGGTGGCATGAAGATTCAAATTGTAGATATGAGCAAAGGCATCTGTGCTAAAGCAAGCAGATGTTGAAGTAGCTGTGATCCCGTGAGAAATTTGAACAAACAGAGAGAGGAATGCTCAAGACCCTTTGCCCCCAAGGTAAGAAGAAGAAGATCTCTGTTTCCAGAGATGAAGATGATCTCAGAGATAGATAAAGAAGACCTTTGCTCTTGAACAGCTCATCTTTAAAGCAGTACCCCATAAGTTGACATGGCTCATAAACGTAGCTGTGGGAAAGCTGTGAAAGATGAGAGGGACTTCATGATTGCAGATTCCTGGGAGGCTGCTATTTGTGGAAATTAAAAGCCATCAGAGAACTGTTAAAAGCCATGAGAGAACTGTTTTCATGTGGAGAAATCTCCATAACATGACAAGAGAGACTCCTCTCCCTAAGTGAACTGCAGAAAGACTGTTCTAGAAGTGATAAATTAATTGTTTCTGAATGTTGTGAATGGGAAAGAAAAGGTTGCAGGGGAGAGGAGAAGTGTTCTGAAGGTTTTATTCTGATTCTTTTTATTCTTTCTTTTAGTTACTGGTAATAAAGTTTTTTCTTTATACCCTTTTAAAGTTTTGAGCCTGCTTTGCCTTTCTCCTAATCCTATCTCACAGCAGGAAATTAATAAGTATATTCTAGTGGATGTACTGACGTTTGGCCAGCGCTTTTTCCACCACATTAATTGGTGCGTTGGCCAGGAAAACACAAATTGGTGAACCAAAACCACTACAGGGACTCATCAGGATCATCAAGACCAACTCTTGGCCTTGCACAGGACATCTCAAGCAAGACACCCTGTGCCTGAGAGTGTTATCCAAATGCATCCTGAGCTCCGGCAGGCTGGTGCTATGACCACTTCCTGGGCAGGCTGTTTCAGTGCCCATCCACACTCTGGGCGAAAAACTTTTTCCTGATATCCAACCTAAGCCTCCCCTGACTAATTTCATGCCATTTCCTTGAGTTCTGTCAGTAGTTGTGAGGGTAAAGAGATCAATACCTACCCTTCCTCTTCCCTTCTCAAGGAAATTGTAGACTGCAGTGAGGTCTCCCCTCAATCTCTTTTTCTCCAGGCTAAACCAAGTGACCTCAGCCACTCATCATATGGCTTCCCCCTCCAGACCTTCACCATCCTCATGGCCCTCGTTTGGACATTTTCTAAAAGCTTAATATCTTTCATATGCTATAGTGCCCAAAACTGCCCCCAGCACTTGAGGTGAGGTTTCCCCAGCTCAGAGCAGAGCAGGACAATCCCCTCCCTTGCCTGGCTGGCAATGCTGTGCTTGATGCCCCCCAGAACAGGGTTGGCCCTCCTGGCTGCCAGGGCACTGCTGACTCATGTTCAACTTTACACCAAGCAGGACCCCCAGATCCCTTTCTGCAGTGCTGCTCTTCAGCATCTTCCTCCCCAGTCTACATAGACAATCAGGGTTGCCCAGGTGCAGAATCCTGCACTTACCCTTAATTTGTTGAGATCTCTCTGCAGTGTCTCTCTCCCCTTGAGGGAGTTGACAGCTCTTCCCAATTTAGCATCGTCAGTAAACTTCCTTGGTATTCCTTCAAGTCCTGCATGCATGTGGTTAATGAAGATGTTGAAAACAACTGGGCCAAGGATTGAGCCCTGCAGAACCCCACTAGTGACAGGTCACCAGTCTGATGCTATCCCATTCACTCTAACCCTTTAATTTTAAATATTTTGTTCTCCCTATACACAAACTGTACAGAAAACCTCGAGACATTAAATTCAGTGTATTGCACAATTGTTAGGACCTTGCATGCAAGCCTTTGAGGATGAGCAGCTTAGCTGCTATTTGAACTAGCTGTTCAAAAATCCTAGAAAGCTGACCTGAATATTCCAGCTTCCAGGTAGAAAAAGGAATATGTGCAACAGTTTTAAGTGGTTTACTGAAAACAAAGTGCTTCTTCAAAGAATTAGTGACTTCAAGAGGATAAGCAGTAATCTATGCTTCTCAAAAGCTACATAAAACTTCGCAAGTTAATAGAGAAAATAGAGAAATGGTGATGAGATGAGAGTGAGTGAATGAATGTCATCTGTGAAGCAAAGCATAATAAATGTGTTCTGCTAGCATAGGGCAAGCATTTTGAATTAGATTTGGGTAATGATGTGTAGTTGCTGATGAAATGAATGTATTTGTTGAAGAACCATAGCCAAAATGTAGAATACAATCTGTAAAAAGACTTACTATAAATCCACTGGTTTTAGATCTATAAAATGAATATTAGGGAAGTTTTATTGCAAATGTTGTACTTATTCATTACTATGTAGGTGGACACTTAAATTGTACTATGAAGCACTCATTTATACAGTTATTGGTACAATTTGTACAGTAATCTGTGAAGTCTTTCATGATGCAGAAGTCTTGAGATAGTATCTGAGACCAAATTCAAGTATCTGCTTTGAGCCTCAGATTGTTAAATTCTGCAAGATCAAACAAGACTCAAGAGTACCATAACAGAGCAAATTGTAATAATAGTGTCGGAAATTAACTTGGAACATGAATAATAATTCAGATATGAGAAATATAAAAATAAAAGCAAACTAGTCAGGGTTAGATAAAGGAGAAGTTGAAAGAGTATAAATCCCAGTGTGATTTAAATAGAATTATTGCAATCGATACTGAAAAAAAACTTTTGTAACTCCTTCTGCTTGTGACAGTCTTTGCAAAAATAATTGCAGTGTCTAAATTAAAGTAATCAATCAAAGATTAATTATGTATCATCTGATAGTCTGCTGCTAGGAGTGTATGACTTTATTGTTCAGCATGGGTTCTTGCCAGAACAACTTTTCTTTCTTGTATTAAAACATAAGTGAAAAGTTAGGGTTTGCTGATGGAGTATTCCTGAAATCTAATTACCTTTTATTTTTACCTCATAGATTAGTTGATTTTTAATTCTTTAGCTCTGTCAATAAATTTGCAAGTGTGAGAAGTCAAATATATTCTAGAATTTATTGTCTGGGCTTTGGGGTTTTTTGTTTTTGTTTTGATTGTTTGTTTTGGGGTTTTTTTGGTTTTTTTTTTTGGTGTATGGGAGATTGAAGAAACAACACAACATGTACTTGAGGGTTTGGATTAGTTTTTTAATTGTGTTTCCATCACTATAATTTGAATTTTTTTTCTGTTTGCCCAGTCAGTCTGTTGAGTCCTTGTAGGTAGATGGAAAAGAAATGGATTACATTTCACCAGTAAACGGCTCATTACTGGATATGTATTCTGCTGAATTTAGAGTCTTTTATTTATAAAAATGGCTAGCAGCATCACTGGTGTTATGGAAGATTTGGCTTTGTCTCCAATTCCTCAGATACTCTTGCAAAAAATAAGCATGTAACTTTATAACGACAAGTTATGTCACAAAGCACTGGCAAAAGACTGCATTGTGTTGAAGCAAGCAGCCTCAGCCCCAACGCTTTTGCATTTTTAAGGAATGGTTCTGAAATCATAACAGCATTCTCCTAGTTTTGTTAAGCTATTTAAAATAAGCAAAAAACCCTGTGTGTTTTTCCATCAATATTGATTCTGCATAAATGCTCCATTTTGTTGTCCTGTCCATTATTTCTAAGAAAAAAAAAATGGATCCCTTGCTGAGAGAAGAGTGACTGTTCTTCTCCATGCCTTATGCTTTAGCTCACACATACTCATGAATTCATAAAATAAAAAAAAGCTATGTAGAGATTCATGTGCACGTCTGCGCGCATTCTTTTTTCTCACTTTCTTAAATATTAAGATTGCTTCTGTTTTGTTACCCAGTTTTTCATTATTTTTAACAAGCCAGTGAGCTGTTTGTACCATATACTCTCTAATGTAACATTTACAATTTTAATGATCAATATCTGTGCAGATATCTTAGATGACTGTGAGAAAAATGCTTTGTATTCTTCATACTGTCTCCCATTATTATATTCTAACCATCTGAACTGACCTGGCACACATGATAAAGATTTTATATATCTTTGAGCATGTTTCCCTTGCAGTATTAAGTATTGTTCAGGTTATTTTTAGTAGGATAATTAGTGGGGGATTTTTTTTGGAATTAGTGTATCAGCACTATTAATGAGCTGCTATTGAGTTCCACTAAAATGCATTATTATGCTCTTATAATTTTCTCTTAAAGTCTCAGTAACATATATCTATTATAATTTTAAACTTCCCTGGGAGTCTTAGTCACATATGTGAAATAATTGGCGTTGAGTTGCTTCATGTTTAGCCTCTGTTGTAGGAAGAATTTCCTATCTCCATTTAAGATATATTGATCAGTGGCAGCTTCATCATTTTCATTAACTTACTGGGTTTTGGTTTAGGATCAAAATATTATTTCTTAAATGTATACAGGACTAAAGTAAAACACATCTTTCATCTGGAGTGTGCATTGCTAATGATGATGATGATGATTATAATAATAAATGCTAAATAGTATCATTTCAATTAACCCCCTAAGTCATCTGAAGCCAATTCAACTCAGAGTAATTGAAAAAGGTCTATTTATTCAATGTTTGAAACAGAATAGCTCAGCTCTGAATAAACAATGTAAACTAGCATTCAGGGAAAAGTATTTATCAGAGTTTTCCATCTTGAAAGCTTTGGCATGTCTATCAGCAAGCCCATTGGGAAAAGCCTGAAGATTCTTTTGAGGCACTGTATCAGGACTGGCTGCCCTGGGCTGCAGCCAGTTTGAGCTTCCCAGCTCTCAGTTCTGGAAAATTTGATGAAATTTTTTATGTTCCATTAACATTAGGAAGTTCCTTGAAGACACCAAAAGCTTTGATAATACAATGTTAGTAGCTAAAATGGCAGGAGGGGAAATGAAGTCGTTTAGGTCTCCTCACTGAAAGTAAAGTAGACTCAGTGGTAAGGATCTAAATTTTCCATGTGTTCTATAAGTTTCCTTTAGGCTTCAGGATGGCAAAAGACAAGTCAGAGTGCTTATTTGTTCTTTATATGTCTTTATTTTTCTATTTTATAGTGTATTTTTATTTTGTACTTTTAATTCAAGCATCAGTCCATGTTAAATCCTATTCTACATTTAGCCATTCAGCTGATGTTGTGGAAGCCCTGGGCTGGAGCAAAAAAAAGGTCAAATTTAAAGGTTGAGTCCATATTACTCCTTAGTGCAGTCTGAAGTATAGCATCATAAAACTGCAGAATGGTTTGGGTTGAAAGATGTCTTTAAAGTTCATGTAGCTCCAACCCCCTGCCATGGACGGTGACATCAGTTTGCTCAAAGGCCCATCCAGCCTGGGGATGAACATTTCCAGAGATGGGACATCCCCAGCTTCTCTGGACAACATGTTCCAGTGTGTCAACACAGTCCCAGTACAGAATTTCTTCCTTAAATGTAATCTAAATCTATACTCATTTTAAGACCATTATCTGTTGTCCAGTCACTGCAGGCCCGTGTAAAGCCTCTGTATCTGCAGCACTGACTCCACTGTGGGGGAGCTAAGCCTAAGATCTTTTATCCCATACTCTCTTGGAGACACATCTTGTGGTTGACATGACCACAGTTTATTTGGCTGCTTCCTCTACCTTCTAGAGTGACACAACACCACGCACACTGTAAGAAATTAAATGTGCCCAGGCTTCAGGCATCCTGTAGGGTATCCTGTCATTCTATCCATTCAGTTTTCTCTTTTAAACATGCTTAAGGCTGAACCTTCACCTAACAGAAACAGAGAGCAGCTAATGTTCTGTGTTGCACTTCAATAGTTTTTTTTTCAATACTCCCTTGTTTCAAAATGTACTATAAATTGCAAAATACTTATCTTTGCTGGAGAACATCTGTAAGTAATGCGCGTGAGCGGCAAGAATGAACCTTCTTGTGCCCATGTACTGCAAATTTGTTTTGTTTTCATTTATTCTGAAGTGTCTTATAAGAGTAATTTTTAGGAACATTGTGGTGATTTAACATGGCAGCTTCGCATGTATCCAGCAATAGAGATCTGTGGAAATGATGATTACTTTGGAAGAAAGGAGCTTGAAAAAGGACTCTTGAAACCTCTGGTGTGATCTTTATGCATTCCAAACAGCTGATTTTTTGAGTCATTTCACAATGAGAATGCTTCTGACGACGTTGTTGGGTTAAGGGAATGAGTCAGAGAGCTTTCTCTCACGATGTATAAAGAGCTAGCATCCAAACAAAAATTTTTTCTGACAAAAGCTGTGACTTGTCTCAAAAGTGAAAATTAAATGCCAGATGGATAATTCAATCCAAAATGACACTTTAGCCTTGAGGAGACTCTGCTTTTTTTTTTTTTTTTATTATTGTTCAGTCTGTAATTAAAAGCCAGACAATATCTCAATATCTGAATGTAGGGCGGTAAAGAAAGAAAGATGCACTACTATTTGTGAAATAAAAACATGCTAAGAGGTTTCACTGTTTGTGAAATAAAAACATGCTGAGAACTCATCATGCTACTGATGAATTCAGATTTTCATTAATTTTGATATAATTTACAGGTGTTGTAAAGTTAAGAGAAAAGAATCTATCTCTTTAAAACATACGTATAAAATACATTTAAAAGTTTTCTGAGGAGAAAGGAATTAGGAGGAAGATAAGTGGAAGATATATTTTCTGCTTATTTTTGTTGCTCAGTTTGTTTTCTTCTATAGATTGATTTTCATGGTTGTCCCAGTATAACTGAATTAAATTTAAAGGAAAGATAAATCAAGCAGTAGTAGCTAGTTAAACTCAGATATTTCCAAATCATGGTTGTTAAGGTTTCTGTTAAAAGTTAAGAAATACCATATTTTTTTTCAGAGAGGGGTTAGTAAAAGGGGAGAAGAAATGCAGTTAAAATAAGCAGGAAAAAATCTTTTAAAAATCACGAACTAAACTCAAACAATTCTTGTATCTGTGCATTATTTGTACATCAGGTTATTTACTTAAAATGTTCATATGTAAAAACATTGATCAGAACAGTACACAAACTGTTGTGAAAAATTAGTTTTTATTTTTTAAAGCTGCTAGACCTAAATCCTTATGATTCTTAGCTTTGTGTGAAAACTTAAATGCTGGGCCTGTAATCATATATCTTTGAGCTCTAATGCAGCTGTAAGCCATCCACAAAGGCAGCTGCTGTAACAGTTCTAGACTGAAGCAATAACAGAGATACATAGCATTTTTTTCCCACAAGCAGGTTCATTCTGTATTCACCATTTAAAGGAGCTCCAAGTGCATTCATTAAGAAATTTTAAGTCCAAATCCTGTGCTAGATTATAAAGTGTTTAGTATGTGAAAACATTGATTGTGTTAACAAGCTCCTATACTTAATTGGTACAGCAAAATGTATATGTGCTAGTCTATTTTAAATAGAAAGAAATGATAAATATAATGCATTTCTACCATGTAGCATTCTCAGTATCACATATAACAAAAAAAGTAAAGTATTGTCCATGAGAATGATGTTAAAATGGTTACATTACTGAAGAAGGAAGGAAGGAAGGAAGGAAGGAAGTGGCAGAAGGAAGGAAGGAAGTGGCGGAAGGAAGTGGCGGAAGGAAGGAAGTGGCGGAAGGAAGGAAGTAAGTGGCAGAAGGAAGTGGCGGAAGGAAGGAAGTGGCGGAAGGAAGGAAGTGGCGGAAGGAAGGAAGGAAGGAAGTGGTGGAAGGAAGGAAGGAAGTTATTAAGAAGGGTAATTTTACACATTTCTTTATCTGTCTCTGTGTATGGTATTTAAATGATATCTATGGGATGTCTTGGTCACTAAAAACAGACTGACACATTTTCATTTTTGATTGTAGTGGTGTGGACACAAACATAATGAAAAGAATGACTGGCATCTTAAGGGAAATGGGGGTAGGTTGAACACAAATTTTCCAGGTCTATAATTAGGCTGAATTTGCAAAAATGTTAATTTTGCCCTGCTATGGTCAATAGTAGCAGTGCTTCTTAGGGATTCCAGATATTTAAAAATTTCAGAGCAAAAATTGTTTATTACCTTTATGTCCTATTCCTACTAAAATAGCTGAGAGAGCAGTGTTCTATGCTGGTTTGAGTTTACCACAGCTTTCCTAGCATAGCATTGTTTTTCAGTCTTCTCCTCTTTTTCAAAAATATCCATGTTTTCCACACATGTACATAATCTGTATAAACACTGGCTATACAACAGTTTTGATGGGAATGTCCATTCCCTTTTAATTATTTTCTTTATTAATAGCTGTACATGTGAAAAGTACAACGAGCTATGTCATATCTAGTTAGTACATGTTTTTTTCTCTTGTCTTTTTGGCTGTTCAAAAAACCACAGTTTTAATTTTATGTGCCCAAATATGTCAAGGACTACATAGCTTAATATAATACTAAATTATTAAATGCTGTATTGTAAAAGCCATGACAGTTTTGTTTGCAGATGTTGACAGTGGGCCAAATTAAAAGCTGTAACAGAAGACTGGCTTCGGGCCAAATTCTCTGCCACAGTTTAAGGAAAACCAAACTGAAGATTTCCTGATACTTCTTTGGAGCTTCATTGCAGATGGCTAAACTTATCCTATGTGATTAATTTCAACAGCCTCCTATCAAGTAGAATGAAATCTAGTAAAAATATGTATTTAGGACATAAAGAAATAAGAATCAGTACAGCTTAATTAGCCTTGCACCTACTTTATCCAATTAATGTTATTAGAGCAGTGTTTGCCAACAAGTTTCTCAGTGATTAAAATGCTGGATGCTAGAATATTTGGCTCAGTCTTCTCTAATGCTAGCAGTTCTTGTGGCAACCAGTGGTCACACAAAGTTCTTAGGTACATTGGCTAGGTGACATAACACCCCTGGAAAGATCATAGCTGCAATATGCTGTTGTAAAATAAATAGAGCTCTCTCATCCCCAAAGTAAACTCTGGATTTTGTTGTTATGACTTTCAATCATTGTACCACTGAAAAGGACCTCTGGGTCCATGAGTCATAAAATGGTGCAAAACTTTCCATTTAATGTAGCAAAAATTTTGCAGAGTCTGGGACTGGTCGTAGATGGGTGTCGAGGACTCTCTAAAGTGTTGTCCTCTAGCATCATCTGCAAGACTTCCATGGCAAATAAAGTCCTGATGACTTTTTAAAAAAAAAAATCTTGTTTTAGATTTTAGACCTATCTTGTGCATCAAAAGGAATTTGGGAATAGTAGACATTCTCATTTTGGTTTTACTGCAGTTCTTTATTTTCCTCATAAAACTGTGTTGGTAGATACTGAAAAAAAAAAGTCGAACAAGATACAATGGTCTGGCCTCTCTGCAATTGTATCTCAAACTTTCACTAACTTTAACTACTTTATAAAGCAAAAATTTGCTTCGTAGTGATTTTTTGTATCTCTCAGTTGTAGCTTTCCCCACCTGCGTTTCACACAAATGATGATGCAAAAGTTTTATAAGAGTTTTGGCGCATCATGTTTATGTGGCTGTCTAACAGACTGATCTTCAAGATGCTTAAGGTGTCTGAAGGGGATCTACCCTGAGATAGTCATGCATGCAAAAGATAATGTAGTCTGTAAGCCTCTTTTGTGAAAACTTAGTGCTTAAGCAGTTAGGAAGGAATTTGGTGCATCTTTCAATGCATTCAAAAATATAAGCATCTAGGTCATGTCTGTAATGACTTGGGGTTCTATGTTTCATATTCTGTTTTTCAGTAAGAAACAAATGCACTGCTTCCTTTTGTTTCTACTCTTTAAACAAAGGACCTAAAAGTCCTTATGTAGGAATAGAGGTTTTACCCTTCATGAGTGGAACTATTCACCCAGAAATGTACTAGTAAGTGAAGAAATCTCTCTTGTACTGGATGATTTGCCTTAGGAAAGACAGTAGAAATAAGCCTAATGGAAGCAGCAATATTACATTCAGAGCAAAGCATCTGAGCAAATTCAGGTAGCTTCTATGTGTACGTGTAAAGCTCCAACATTCCCAAATTAGATCCACATGTTTTAATATTATGCAATGTATTGTGAGGAAAATGTCTGCACTGCCTTTTCTAGTATAGTTTTTGATTATTTAAACTAGAGATTCCAAGAATCCAATTTTCTTCTCTCTGTTCTATAGTTTGATTTTAAAATTTGTTTTGATAAATGAAAGGCTGTGCAGTAAGTTTCACAATCAGACTGAGATTATTTAATGATGTTGTGCAGTGGAATGAGAGTATGGAACCTAAGCTTCTCATATCTGGTAAGAAATTTTAATGAGTCCAATACTACATGTGAATGTTTGAATTTTCAGTGCAGCAGCAGTTTGTTTGAGAACCATTTTAATGAGATTTTAAAAACACTACAATCACACTGTAATTTATTTTTTTTTAGCCCACATTTTGGGCCAATACAAAATTCAGAGTTCCTTCAGTGTAATAACTTTTGTTTCTACAAAATTAAGTTATTATTATTTTGAATACTTAATGGTCTTTGTTGTCTTAACTAAATTTCAGACATAGCCCAGACAGTATTTAAGTCCCAAAAGATTTATGTCATTCAGCTCACAGAAAAATGTCTAATGAACTGCTTTGCTCTTTACTCAGAACTGCCAGTCACTCTTTGCAATTATTCCCTAGTGTTATAATGATCTGGCCTCTCTGCAGTTGCATCTCAGACTATCACACGACTCTATTATATTATAAAGAAAAAAAAACCTGCAAACAGATTTTTTAGCTTTCAGCTTTACTTTTCTCATCTACAGACTTGCTGCAAAAGTTTCATAGAAGTGTTTTGATGCATTGTGGTTATGTGGCCATCTAGCTGAGCCTCAAGATCTCAAGGCATCCAGAGGGGAGCTAGCCTAAGATAGTCCTGGATGAGAAAGCTGTTTTAGTGCACAAGTCCCTTTTTTGAAAACTTGTGGCCAGGAGGGCTGGTGGTACCTGGGATGCATTGGGAAGAGTGTGGCCAGCAGGTTAAGGGAGGTGATCCTCTCCCTCTACTCAGCCCTGTTGTGTCCAGTTCTGAGCTCCTCAGTACAAGAATGATGAGGAATTACTGGAGAGGGTCCAGTGGAGGGTCACAAGGATGATGCAGGGATAGGAGAATCTTCCTTATGAGGAGAGACTGTGTGAACTGGGCCTGTTCAGTCTGGAAAGCTTTGAGAGGGGATTTCATTACAGTGTATGAAGGCAGGTGCCAAAGGGATGGTGCCAGGTCCTTTTTGGTGGTGCCCAGCAACAGGAACAATGGTCATAAACTACAACACAAGGAGTTTCACCTCAACCTGAGGAAGAACTTATTTACATTGAGGGTGGCAGAGTACTCATACAGGATGCCCAAGCAGGTAATGGAATCTCAGTCTCTGGAGACATTCAAAACCCACCTGGACAAGTTCCTGTGTAACCTGCTCTGGGTGACCCTGCCTTGGTAGGGGGGGTTGGACTGGATGATCTCCAGAGGTGCCTTCCAACCATAAAAGAGCAGTGATATTGTGATTCTGTGATTACTACCTGATAAATGATCTGAGGTGTCTCAGAAGTGTGGATACATCTGCAAGTGTTGGAATTCCACTGTGAATGAATGCCAAAAAAATGCTCAACATTTTTGGAAGTAGATGTAGGTAAGGGTAGATTGTGAAAAGCTTTTCTGTATGAATTTTAGCAGGTGACAGAAACATCCTTGAAAGTTCATTTTATGTGCTACAAGGAAAGCTTGGTGAAGAAAATATGAAGATATGGTAAAAAATCTACCTAAAAAGAGCATCTGTAAAATTACTGTTCCAGATATTGCAGTTTTATTGTACATTGAAGAAGTCATAAAGTACTGTACATGGAAGAAAATACAGCTTTACATTTGCGTTGTACAAGATGAGCTATTAATGCTGGATGCTGTTTTAACAATCTCTAGTTCTTTGGACTGTTTACCTTTAGTAGTTCAGAGGTTAAATCTGAATTTACCCATTGTGATTGCTATGTCTGGAGAGCAATCCCACAAGTAAATATGGCTTTTGATATACCTTCTGTAATCTGCTCAGTTCTCTACCACACTTGCACTGGTACCAGGCCAAATATCACTAAAAAAGCAAACACTCCAAGTTGTGCTTAATACCTAAGTTGCTTGGTTGCTGTTAAATAATGTGTTACAAGGAAACCATAATTGTTAAATACTAGGAAAGAAGAAAGTATTTTTTATCCTAAAATATGACTAATAAAATAAAATTATATGGAATTCTGTATATATTAATGCTGGACAACAGTGGACATTGCTCAGATGCAAAGAGGCAGACAAAGACTTTCTTGAATAGACTGCCTCTCCTTTGGGTGTTTATCTCTGAACTCTCTCCAGATTCCTGAGACTATTTGCCATTGCTGTCCTCTGCCAATCATATTCTTCTATATCTCTAATTCAATACCTTAAAAGTAGCATTCACAATTTCTTCTTGCATGTACAACATTCTTCTGGTCTTTCTCTAAATCCCTAAGGAACTTTTTCTTCTTATGTTTGTCGTTTCTCATGACCACAGTTAAAATGTGGTCCCCACTCTGGGCCATGCTTTATGTTCAGGTAGCTTCCAGCTACTTTGATGCCAGTCTCTCTGGCAAATCTCAGGGCAAAAGAAAATACTAAAACAGAGATCTGATCTGGAAAGAAATATTGAGCTCAAAGTCAGGGCTTAAAAATTAAAAAGTAAATAAAGCAGTAATACATGGAGCATGGTAATGTGTTTGAAAGCTGAGGCATTTGGAAGAAGTAGTATGAAGTTTAGTGGTTTGTGTGACTTCTTGAGAGCTTGTAACTGATAGCAGAATGTGCCCAGCATGTGCAAGTGGAGTAGTTCCGGAGAAGTTGTCTCAGAAGGAATGGACAACTTTACAGGAGATGATAGGAGCTTATAAGCAACTTGGCAGATCTGTTAGTTGTGCTTTTGAAAAAGGTTCATAAAACAATGTGGTCCCAGCAACACATGTATTACTGCCAAAAAATCAGTAAAATCAGCAATTACATAAAGGCAGGACTTTAAGGTACAATCCCATTCATGGTGACTGTTCAGACAGACCAAATAGATTTGTCCATCCTTGCTGGGCATCAGGTCCTCCAGGATCTGAGACAGCCATCAGGAGCTTACATCTTTTGACACAGTGGTTGGTGGGACCTGAGCAGGGTGAGAAGCAGCCGTGGCCAAGTTGTCCAGACATCCCTTAAGATGTGTCAACAACCAGGTCTTCAAAGAGGACGTGGCTGTGGCATGGCATTTCAAGTGAAAGATGATGAAGCTCTGCCAACTTGACCAGGGAGCAATAGTATCCACCTGGATGAAAGCCATGACCTCTTTTAAGCTCTGCACCTACCACGACTGATAGAGCTGCCCAGGCTGAGCTCCTGGTGGGAACACAGGGCTGTTCCAGTGCCAGCTGTGGGCTGTGCCCTGCTCTGCCAGACAGCAGTACCAGCCAGCAGCAGTGAGCACCCCTGTGGGAGGGGTGCCCAACTGGTGCCAGTGGCATCCTGACCTTGATCAGAAATCACGTAGCCAGAGGGACCAGGACAGTGATTATTCTCCTGTACTTAGCACTGGTGAGGCCACACCTTGAATCCTGTGTTCAGTTTTGGGCTTCTCAGTTCAGGAAAAAATACTGAGGTGCTGGAGCATGTCCAGAGAAGGACAACAGATCTGGTGAAGGGTCTGGAGCAAAGGTCTGATGAGGAGTGGCTGAGGGAGCTGAGGATGCTTAGTCCAGAGCAAAGGAGGCTCAGGGGAGACTTTATTGCCACCTGAAAGGAGGTTGTAGTGAAGTGGTGGTCAGTCTGTTCTCTCAGGTAGCAAGTGAGAGGACAAAGAAAATGTTCTCAAGTTGTTCTAGGGGAGGTTAAGATTAGATATTAGGAAAAATTTCTTCACTGAAAGGGTTGTCAAGCATCAGAACAGGATGCCCCAAGGGGAGCCATGACTCAGCCCAGGGTGAGTCACAGTCTCGGGAGTCATTTAAAAAGCGTGTGGATGTGGCACTTAAAGACATGGTTTAGTACTGGACTTGGCAGTATTAGGTTGTGATATCATGAATTGAAAGGTTTTCTGACTTAAATGACACTATGATTATATGATATTAGGGTTCTTGTGGGAGTGGTGTTTGGGCTGTGATTTCCATCCTAGATATTTCCCTGAAAAACTGCATCAATTTTATGATGTCTATGGAGGTAGGGCAGTTCATCTGGATGGTGTTCTAGTGTGGGGGAGAAATATGAGAATAGGTCTGGTGACCCTAATTGGCTTTAGAAAGAACCAGAACCTGCAAAGAGTATGCTGTTGAGGACTCATAAGTTTCTAAAAAACCCAGAGAAAAAACAGGCTTAATTTTGATGCCTGTTTTTGTCCTTCCTTTCAAAATGCAGTCAGAAGAGGTGGAAATGAAAATAAAGATGGGTTAAACGGCATTGATTTGTGACTGGCCTTTTCGTATAATATAAGTCTGATTTATTGTGTCAATCAAAGTTGCTTATTAAATAACCAATACATTCTGCATTCACCCCTTTAAGCCAAATCCAGCTCTAATAGATCAGGACCTTTTTTCCGCCTTGATGACTAGGATATAATTTCTCACCATCTGATTTTGAAATCCTTGTTTACTTCTTTCTAACTCCTTTGACCAGATCCTCTGCAAGATCTTCCTATTTCTGTGCCTGAAGGAGAGGCAAACAAAAGATTCTGTGAACACTTGCTCCTTAAAACTTTATTTTCTTGTCCTTTCCTTTGATGTCTGTAACATTTTAAATATAGAGGCATTAAGATCTGAAAAGTGTAGAGTCATGTACAAATAGCCCTATATAATGACTGGGTGTATTTATCTTTTCCTGTGACTATAGCCCTTCTGTGATGGGTGGATGTACATGATAGCAGTGGAGATTTTATGTGTCAGCAAGATATCTAAGTGCAGAATGCGGCAAATCATCCTTCATTGTTCATCATCTTGTACTTCATCCGTACAGTAACTGACAGCTGTGGTGTTCTTACTGCAGCCTAGCTTCTCAAATTCCCCCCAAACTAGAAAGACCTTGTCTCCATATAAGTTATTTAGGCAAAGAACATCTTTGTCTTTTGTAATTTTTTTGGTTTGTTTTGTTTATGCTTTACTGTAAGGCATACCTGCCTTTCATGTTATTAGCCTGGTACTGACCTTTTCTTTTATTTGCATCTACTGTTCCCTTGACCTTTTTTCCAGCCCAGGGATTGTTTTTCAGCATAGGCAAAAGTGCTCTTCTGTTTGCTGATATGTGATCATAGACTAGTAGTGGTAGGTTTTCTAAGCAACACTCAGATAAAGCAAAGCTATTGGAAACAGTGGAATCTTTGCATGGGATGGCAGTGAAGTCTTCATATTATGCTGGTTTACCTTACATCTTGTATCTGCAAATTTTCTGGTTGGACTTCATACAACTTTTATGAACATCTTTTACTACAGAAAAACCCCAAACCCTAATGGCAATAAATTTCTTTTTGAAGTGAGGTTTATAAGTTATGGAAATTTTATGTAGTTTCTTAGCCTGCCTTCTAATTATTGAAGACACATAACTTTCTCAATTCAGCTTTTGTTTCTTCTTCAGCTTCCAGTGAAATAATGGACATTGGTTTACTCACTTCTTGCCTTTTCATCTTTTATGTTGTAGGAAGCACAACATCATTGCAGCTTGAGCAAAAGCTTTTTTTTTTTTTTTTGAGTGGCTAAGGACATAGGACAAGGGTGGTAAGTAATATCCAGTTAGAATAACTAGGTGAATTCCTAGGTATGCAAATACCCTTTTCATTTTTAGCTGAATAGCAGAAATACAGCTGAAAGTGAGTTGGAATGAGGAGAGAACCAAACCAACCCAGAAAATCTAGTTGTTGCCAACCTTTCTAATTTTCTTTTTTTTTTTTTTCCTTTATTGCATCAAGGTAAATTGCATATCTTTAAGTTTGGTGCCAAATCATGTGTTGTTTATTCTCCTGTCTTCTCTCTAGAACGGGAAATACATGCAGTGGAGTAGGAGTTTTCTGCTTGAAGCTTTTTCTTTTTAATACATACATATTATGTTTCTTTATGTCAGCAAAAGACTACACCCCATTGTCCTTAATTCCCCAATATTCTGGGGCATTTTGATGCTCTCAAAGACTTTATTTGGCATTGTATGCAAAAACTGCTGTTCTCCAAAGAGAATTAGAATTAGAAAGAGAATTAGAATTAAAAATAGAATTAGAAGATAAAGTAATTGATTTCAGTCCTTAGCTGGTGCTTTAGGAAACTTCATTTTTTCTCAATCTCATTGTGGAGGTCCCAACATAAAGATGACAGCAAAGAACTTGAGTTCATTACTATACACTATAGAACTTGAATATAATCAAGTAGCCTGGTCAAGCTTCATGTTTAATTACCTTTTAGCTTTATATATTTATTAGAGAGTTTCCTAGCTACTCAAATATTCCCAATATCTCCAGGCAATTCTTAGCTGTACCATGGGAGGGTAATGAGGTGAATAACAGATAAGAGTTTTATAAATGGGAAAAATCTCTTAGTTGATAGGAAGTACAAATCACTTTAAAAGTCATATATAAAAACTGAGCTTTAGCAAAAAACTCAATAGTACAATTGAACTAAGGCCTTAGTACCATTTGTCATTCTGATCTTTCAATTCAAGGAAATTTTCCTATGGGATGGCTTGTTTTTAGGGGAGGAGGGGAGTAGTTGAATTAATTTTTGTTTCAAGTTTTGGATGCTTATTCTTCACTAGTGACCAGATTTTCTTCAAAGCACTTGGACCAGTTTGGTGGACCGTAGTAGATGTATTGAGTAGGTAGGACAGTGTTACTTTCCTATTAGTACTTAAAAATGTGCTGTGACAGTACTACTTCTGCAAGCAGCCTTTAATTTTTGAAAAGGGTGAAAAAAATAGTTTCATACAAGGGAGATCACAAATAAGAGGTCTTTTAAGCAGTTTGCCAGGAACCTGTCTGTCCTTGTCATGGAAGTACAAACTTACCTTATGGTCAACTTCACTGAAGCCTGCAGAGAGAAATGGAACAAGAGAATGGCCATTTGCCCTTTATTGACTAGAAGGAGAATGTTCCTGAGGAACCTGAAATTCACTTTTAGCTACCTCTGACCTACTGTACCATCTTTATCACATAAATTTTTCTGCCAGCCCCAGGTATGTTCATGTCTCCAAATGAATCTTCATCAGCTATGCGTACATGCTGAACTTTTCCACCTCACAGCCTTTCTAAAAACTTCTGAAATCTTACATTCTGAGTGAATGTAAAAATATATCTTGCCATAAACGGTTAAGATTTCCAGCTGTGCCTGCCACAAGCACTTCTGTTTGACTTTTGAAGACTATAATTTGAAAGTCTCAATGAAACTTTTCCTATTTACAGAAACTCTAAAACAAGTTGCACTTTTCCATTTAAAGCTTCAGGAAAACAACAGAGAATTGATAACATAAATTGCTAGTTTCCAAAGGTACCATTTAATACTAATAATGTCATTCTGAAGCCTGAGCAACTCAGCTAAAGAGAAGCTATTTACAGCATACTGCTGTGATTGTGGTGACAAAATCCCACTGAGAGATGTGTTTGCACATTTACTCAGTCACAGCTCTGTTCTGTTTCCACAATGCACATTTTTTTCCTCCTCAATTCCTTCTAACAAAAAAGAATGCTCATTTAGTGTAAAAATAATCAATTACACAGTAGAAAATAATGGTCTGCATTAAGGTTAAAGAATTGCTCGGGCCGTGTACACCATCTCTGTACCATGAATTGTACTCTTTATTGAATGGTATGATGTGATCTGGAAAGGTAAGAGAGGATTTATATTTGCTGGAGATTTATCACAGTCTATGTTTAAATTGGTTTAGCTTATGATGATATAAAAACTTTGTTGGATTACAGAGCATCAAAGTGTTTTTCTGTTATCTTCAGCTTTCCTGGAGTTTTTTGACACTGTTCAGTTAGTGTATTTACCAAGAGCTTCTCTCCCTGTTTCAAGTACTGGGTCTTTCTTCCATTTGAAACATGGGCCAAAAGTACTCAATGGTTGTTGTAATAAGATCCATTTCTGCATTTCTAGTGCACATCATCCCATAGAAAAGATACCTACTGCCTTCCACTAGCTGCAAGAAAGCCTGCTAAATCAGCAGACATAATGGTTGTGTTATTCAAAAAGACAGAGGTGGCTTTGATAGTTAGTGATTTCTTGATTGCTTGAGGTGCTTTGCACTGCTGTGTTTGAGAAATGTGCAGTTGGGTCAGCGATCTGACATCTTCACTATGTTTGGAAAGAGTGAAATTAATCCTCCTTAGAAATCTTTGAATTTTAAATGAATTAAGAAGGAACTTTATGTGATTTTTTTTTTTTTTTTTTTTTTTTTTTTTTGTTCTGTGGCTTGGGAGTTTTTTTAGGTCATGGCACATAGTTTTGCATCTGTCTTGAAAAAGGCCAAAATAGCAAAATAAATGCTCTCCAATAATAGAGGAAAAAGCTTTTACCTTGAGGTAAGACAAAAACAATGTGGAGTGCCAGTTCCCAGGTAAATGTATATATAGATATATGATGCATCTTTAAGATGAAACCTACTTACTTCGTACAGTTGGAAGTAAAGCGGTTTAAAGAAAAAATTCAGCCTCTGCCACTCCTTTATGGAAGGCCTAATATTGCTGAGAAGTTCTTTTGCATAGATTTGATTGATCCCTCCTCCTCATTTTAAGGAATAAGTTAATAAGAAAAAAAAGCTTAAGTTTCAAATTTCTCAAGTATTTGAAAGGTTAGATTGTATAATCATCTTTATTTTATTTTCAGAGTGATCATTCTTTGACACTGAGTAAACTTTAAATATTTAAAAAAAATAAGAAAGGAAAATGCTTACCATTTTGAGAAACTGGATTTTATCACACTGATAAAGGAGTAAGTATATGAGTAAACATAATATTCCAGAAGAAATAGTTGCCTGTTATGTTTTATATACTGCTGTATATGTTTATATTGCTATTTAATTGCTTGGGTGGGAAGATAATAAGTCCTTGTGCATACACAGTGTGTCTGTTGTAATCATTTGTAATTTACATTAGAATAAACTGGTAAAGAGGCACTTAGAAGGCCCTGAAAGTATTTACACATCCTGCACTTTAAAAATTTTAAATCAAGCAGAATATTTGCAGTTAATTAACAGCTGTACTAACAAGAGTAGTCAATACCTTCAAAATGATTCTAGAGTTAATGTCTTCTTGAATCCAGTGTGATCATCTGGCTTTCATTTTCTGACTTGTTCATCTTTTGTAAACTAAAGTATGTTTTAAGAAAAATAATTTATGAAAGCTAAATAACAGATATCATCCATTACTAAGAATAATGCATATACATTAACTGTATTATCTAAACTGCTGTCCTGTCCTTGTTCCTGTCCCGTAATAGCAAATGTACCTTAGAGAAAAGAGACTGTCCAGGACTGCCTGGATCAAAGGTAATCTTGTGTAGGTGGCAGCTCTGTTATGAACGAAATATATCACATATAAAAGGAACATCTAAGGATGAGATGGTAAATAGGATTTCTGTGAGCAACTGTGGAGAAGTTTTCAGTCAATTTTCCCTATCTTGTGCCGTAAATTATTTCCTATTCTTCAAAATGGATTGTGAAAGGACTAGCAACTGTTTTGTGGTTAATCTACATTAAAGTGATTGTGAAAAAAATACACATCACCTACTATCCTCTGGGATATGAAAGAGACAAAGACTTTATTTCCTTATTTTATAATTTTTAGCAAGGCTGGTAGCAATTAAAAAAAAATATCCTTTACACCAAATACAGCTTTCCTGAGACAAAATAGCATTTAAAGTTGTATTGAGACTATACTCAGGTGGAGTTTTTTAGCTTGGATATTTTTTTAATATACATATCTGTGTGCTCATCTGACTTTGCTATGAGAATGTGACTGTATTAAAAAGTTTTTTAAAGTGAGTTCAAGATAGGGCTGTGCCCAGCTTGTTAAACATTTGTTTGCTGTTTTTTTGGTGTGACTTTGTAGGTTGGTGTAGGCCATGCTTTTGACAGGTGAGCAAGGGTGGAATATGTGATGCAGATACAGCAATTTCAGTTTTTAATTTTTTTTTTGTGTGTGTGTGTGTGTGTGTATGTAAAACTTAAGGTAGACATACAACTTGATTCATTGTTTTGTCAATTATTATCACTAGTACAAGGCTGCTGAAAGATGGAAGTAAAGCATCTCTTTAGATGAATACTGTACTTAAAGGCCAGTGGGTGCTATGTGGGAAATGAAAATCAGTTTTTACTCAATGACATGCCTGTCAAATAAAAGTAAAAACGGAGTTTCTCTTTCACCATCTGTAGGTATAAACTTAAAATTCAAGTCATACCTGTAGGAATATGCAGTATATTTACATTTAGTCACTACACTGAATAGTTATTGAAAGAAGGATGAGAAATGTCAGTACTTACTTGTAATGGCCATAACTACCCATTTGAGTTAATATATTGTGATTAATTTAAACATCTCATTTTCCTGCTACATTTTGTGCTTTCCTTTGATTCTGATTATATTCTTATTTTTGTGCAGGACAAAAAGTGTACTAAAGGGTCATCTAACTTTGCTTATGCTTGTTAGTTGAAGACTTTTATGAAAATCTGCTAATAAAACACCTGAGAATGGACCTGAAACAATGCTGATACTTTTGTTCTGATTGGCTGGCTGTATGTATATATTAGCCTTCTAGATATTCATATGGACTGTGCATGAGTCAAGTGTAGGACTGAATTGTTTCGAAAGCATATGTCTATCAGCAAAGTGACAGCAGAGCTTTGTGTGGTTGCTAATAAAACAGAAAAGTTTATCTACATGGCAAAACATTGTTCTGATTCCATAACATGGGACTAGGGATTTTTTTCTGCTACAGGAGAGGAAAAAAGTTATGCTCATAAAATATTTTAAAAAAACCAACAAAGCATTTTACTTGTTATGTAATTCTGGATTGCATCTGTGCTTAATAATCTGATATTTGAATTAACTTGTTATCAGCAGGGCATAATGACTGCACTAGCAAGGTTCATTTGAGGATCTTTCCAGCCTCTCCATTCAAAGTGGTTTGGCATCCTCAATTGAATTAATAGGTAGAAATAAAGAAATAACACGCCACTGTGAAAACCATTTCATTTTTGATCAATCTCATTTATTCAAAATAGTCACTGGTCCAATACTGAAGAGTAGACATAGCTTCCACCTGGTAGCTGCTTATGTGGTGTAGGCTCCCTGTAGAGGTAGGTACTTAGGAAACGGAGAGCACCAGCCAAGCAGAAGTGGTTAGACCTACCCTATTTGCAGACTAATTGCATTCTTGGTAGGGTGCTTTGGATTCTTTCCAGATGATTAAACCCATGGCTGGGTATTTTAGAAATTGTGTCGGTATTTGCTGGACAAATAAGAATTTGTTTGGGTTTTTTTAATGAAACTTGTGTTTTTATTGCTCCTGTTATGGATATTCTCAATATGCAGCACTGCTGATGCTATAGCCTAGCTATATGGACTTTATCATTCTGAAATGACATTTGCAGACAGGCAACAGTCTGCCACATTCAGTATCTAAAGACTAAGGTCTTGGTCTTGGTGTGTAAGAGGTTTGGGTATGTCCTAGTGGTGCTCCTACTGTATTTTTTTAAGAATTTTTTTTTTTTTTTAATTCTCTCAATATACCATAAAAATGCAGCAGTTAACAATCCCATTTAAAATCTAACTAAAAGATTTTGAACACAAGGAGCCAGCTGAATTCCACTGTCACTTCTTAGTTGGTATCTGAGACTCCTTTTCCAATTGCCTTTTGATGTGTACTGTATTGATATGTACTTTGCCCCTCCAATCCCTTCATAGCAGCTCCTCCCTGGAAGCCCATACAGCCAAATGTTCTTTGTATGGAAATAGAGGTTCAGTGTGAAAGGGGAAAGAGGGAAGGAAAGGAGCATCCACCTTTCTTGAGGAGCTGAAAGCTGCTCAGGATGCATGTCTGGGATCACCCATCACCTCAAGCATCACTCACGGGCTGTGAAATCTCAAGCAGGAGAGATTTTTGCCAGCCTATGGTGTTATAAACAAGGGGAAGAAAAGGCTGACTGATCAGAATCCAGATTTGCTACAATATTAAGTTGATGATCACTGATACTAAAGAGGTTGGTATGTACATCATGTATCTTTAGTGTCAAGCATTTAAAAATGCATGTCTGCAAACATTTGGCCCATATTAATATTCCATTATGAGGAATTTTTAGTGGCTGAAGACAAAAGTCTTTCTTGGTCTGGTTAACTTAAGCAAACATTTTTCTTCCTTGAATAAAAACAAGCAAAAAGCAAGATAATTGACACAGAAGAATTATTCTACTTTAATTTAAGTTCTTATTGTTTTCAATTTTGATTCTCCTGTTGCCAGAGTACTGTGATGATAACTTCTTAGAAGGTATTTGTAAATAATTAAGTCTATCCTTGTCATTTGAGGCAAGAATATTTTTAAGTATTTATAACTTTGGACATCTATATTTGGAATATATTAAAGGAATATAATTCCTAAGGCGTCTGTTTATTTGAATCAAGTAAATTTGCTAATATTAAGTCCCCTCTATACCTCTTCTCATACTGCAAAGTAATATAATCCTGTCTCCACTTTAATATTTTTACATGTTTCAGTCTGGAGTTCTAAACACCTGTTTATTACAAATCAGACATTTCTGTAGCTTCAGTAGGTTCTTAATTGTTTTCATGTTAGCAGAGATCCCTTCAGCTAGAAGTAAAAATATTTTCTGTAAATATTATCAGGGGCTAAGACTTTTAACTTTCTTCACCATGCTAATGACCTTCTTCTGTACTGCTTCCTACTTACATTGGCTTTTTTCACTATGAAAGAATGGCTATTTTGGGCATGTTTCCTAAATCTGTTGGGCTGTTGTTTAGCACATCTTGTTTCCTAAAGTTATTTTATTTTCATCAAATGGCCTCATATGTCCAAGCAGGTTATGATGGTTGATTTTACAGCTCTTCATTTCAGATCCCAGCTACAAACTTTTTCACTGAAAATTTACTCAAGGGGTTTCCTTTTGTGGGTTTTGGGGGGTGGGGGATTTGTCTTTTTCTTAGTATGTTAAAATTTTTAGACTTTCTTGTACTGCATTTCTTTACTATGTCACCTCATATTCTTCTCTGGTTTATATTTAATATATATAAATATATTCCAATTTGAAATATGTTTTTCATAGTATGTATTATGTCAATTATTTACTAAATATTTACTAATTATTTGGATCTTCCATAATAGTTTGCTATTATCTTTTTTATAATTATCAAGTTTGCTATTATCTTTTTTATGATTATTGTAATTGCCCATTACTTGTATTTCTTTCATATTGTCTATCAAAATTACTTTTTTTCAAGATAGTAGTAAAGCATTTTTTGGTGCTTTGTTCTTTTTCATTTTTCTAAATTACCTGTGCCCCACAGTAGTCAGATCTCATTTAATCTCTTGTTACCATGCAACTGTCGTAATGCTTTAAAACTGCCTTTATATTCATATACTGATGGGTTTTATTTTAAAAGTTATTAGTTCTCTCATGAATGTCCATTGTCCTTCAACTGATTACATCAGAAAATATTTTCCTAGTCTAGACGGGTTTTTTATCTCTTACCAACTTTTTCACTGACACCGAATGTGTATTTCTTTTGTGAATTTAAATGTCTACAGTCATTTTAAACTTTTCCTACAAGCTCTCTTTAGCAAAGGCAAAACTAAGACTATTAAGGCTTAGCTGCAATCCATTGTATCTGTTCAATAACTTCATTCTGTCCATATAAACCAAGTTCAAGGGCACACTGCTTAGCCTAAAATCTCCAAAATTTTCAATTACCATCATAAATTTTTTGTGCCATTGCAATATTTTAAGGTTTGGAAATGACAGTAGATTTCTATAATAAAGTCTGCTTTTTTTGAGTAAAAGAAAAAGAGCTTTGCACAATACACAGTGGATGTTTCAGCTGCATCATAAAAACATGTTTGTGTAGGTAGTATTACCTGAAGTGTGGAGTCTACACAGGTTTCTTTTTTCTGAGAAATTCTGTCTGATTGTGTCTTGCAAGCAGCTCTACTTGCTGGATCTTTAAAGGTCATGGATATGAGCTCAGGCGGTGTTTGCTCATTGTGGTTAAAATAAGGATACCTGAATGTAAAACTTGAACAAACATTTAAGCACTGAAAGAACTGCCCAGACAGAAGGTTTGGTGTTTTCTACCTGCTTCTGCTGGCAGAGTTTGGAGTAAGCTGAAGATAAATTTTGGATCTCTTGTTAAAAAGTTATATCTAAATGTTTTCATTCAAAACACAATTCAAGTTTGCATTAAAGAGGAAACTGAATCTAGTTCTGAACCCAGTAACCTATCTTTTTATTTTCCTTATTTGTGAAATAAAAATTACCAGACAACAAAAGTGTACTACATGGACAAGAGCATGTCCATATGATATTTTTCATAAAGAGCCAGTAAACACTGAAAAATTGAATGGCATGAGCCTTCTTAAGACAGGGAACTCTATAGCTCTGCTCATGATGTTGTGCTGCAAAGCCTCGTTACATGCCCTCCTGTCTGTAGCTGGGCGATGTGTGCCTTAGGTTATAGATTCTCTGCTATCCTGTACTGCCAAATTGCTGACATAACCCCAACAAACAGACATAGCCTAAGATGCAATTTCCAGGGGTACTTAGGGGTACTCATTTTTTTATGAGTGGACTTGGTAGTCCCGTGTTAATGATGACCTTAAAAGTTTTTTCCAACCCAAATTATTTTATGATTATATTACTTTAATTGATGCTCATCAGGAACTAATGGTGTTTGACTTAAAATGTTTCTATAAAAACACATATGCTTTTCGTGTCACTATTCCTGAGATTCAATGTCTAGAAAGAACTGGATATAGTGTATCAATACATAAAAACATTTGTACCACTGTTGTAAGCTATGGTCCGTACATCTACACTGAAACTGTGACTGTAAATATTAGTGCTGCCTCATCAGTGTCTAAAAACCACTGAGAGCTTTGAATAGAGAGAAACCAGAGGGAAAAGCACCTGTTGGACCAGTAAACATCAGGACTATTTATTCCACTATGGGATAATGTTTATCTGCAATTTACTTAGACATACTTGGTTCTTTAGAGATTAATGGAGCTTCAATGTCAGCAGTCAGTTGTTCCACTTTAACACTACTTCTCTCTCTGTCTCCACTTCAGAAAAAAATGGATGAGCTGCTCCTTTTATCCACTTTACACTACAGAAAGACAATAAACAGCTTCTTTTTCATATCCCCTAGAAATGTGCTATCCCAGTCTTCTTCCTTTTTGTATACATCTGAATGCCTACCTACAAGATTATTAAGCAAATCTGTATTGGCTCCTTCTCTTTAACTGTTGCAATGAAAAAGGAGAAGATTTGGCTTGTAAAGGTGAATTGACTTCTGTGCATGTAATAATTGATACTAATAGTCCTACTAATAGCAAGTATTGTTACTATTATATTATTCAGCTACGTATCTAGAATATCTGTACTAATCAGCTTGACAGAGGGAGAGTGTTCCTCTTTATTTTCCTATACATGATGCTTTCTTTTCTCTTTTCAAATGTATGGAAATTCCTAGTCATAAAGGATAAGCCAAAGCTTCCCATAGCAACAAGAAGAGAAAGCAGATAATTCTGAAAATGTACAGAAAATGATCTAGTCTATTTTAGCTGGACTGACTATTTCAGAGTTAAGCCCTCTTAACAAAGTGAAGGCTGGTAGGATTTAGGTATATTGGGTTATGTCCCCAAGGTTTTATGGTCAGACAAGTAGTGGGATTCAGACCTATCAGTATTAAGTGCCCTGTCATTTCTCTGGAGAGTCAATATCAGAATTGCTTTACATCAACCAAGAATCATTTGAATGGGGGAACCATACTGAATATAGTAGATTTATATTAAAATGCTTGCAATTAAATTTGCTTTCAGACTAATGTTTTCTGTGAGGATATTTTCAGCTCTAAGGGCAATATAATCATAAGCTTAAATATGACATACTTGAAAATTACGTAGAAGAACATTCCTCATAGAGGGGTCTTTGTTTTCAACTAACAGATCACACCTGATTGCCTTTAGGTTGCTGTCTAGATCTAGAAACTCAGAATTTAAAATTTCTTTTACCTGCAGCATTTTGTTCTTTATCTCTTGGTATAAATTTGCCTCATGTCCTGGTAGTGTGCTTACCATTTTTTTTTCTGCCTTGCCTGCAAAAGTTCTGTTCACCCTTCAGCTTCTGAATGTGGAATCTCAGATCCAGGCAGCTGCTCAAAAGGGTCATCCTGTGCCAGATTCCTTTTCTTCTTTATTTTCTTTTCTCAGTCCTGCTTTTGATTGTCTGAGCTGTACTTTAGAAAGGGAGATTGCATGAAGAGTTGGTTGAGTTCAAAGAAGGAAGTCTGTGCATGAGCGGTAGAGTAATAAAATAAATTGGCGGTCATCACAGTGGGAGACACTTAGCAGATACTGCTTTCAAGGCCTTGGAGTGCTACTTGACAACAAAATAATGACTCATTAATGAAAAGCAAAATATGGTTTGAAATGTCACTGATTTATTTTTTGTACTTTAAGGGTATTCATCTATGTGAATACCCAAACTTGTCACAGAAGGTCTGATAATACTATTGGATATAGGAATAGAGTATATGTAGGGCACATATTATTTTTTGAAAGATGGAAGGGAGGCTGTTGGTTAGAGTCTTAGTTACAGTACAAGTCCAGTGGAGCCTGCTTATCTAAATTACTTTGTCTGCTGTATTTTGTAAGCTCTGAGTCAGGAATATAAACCTTTATTTCCTTCTCTGTCAAGAAAATTTCTGTGCAGTTTCATTTCTTTTGGGGAGACCTCATTGTGGTCTTCAACATCCTCATGAGGGGAAGTGGAGGCAAGTACCAGTCTCTTTGCTCTCAGAAACAGCCTGAAGCTGCTTCAGGGAAAGTTTAAGTTGGATATCAGGAGAAGGTTTTCACCCAGAGGGTGTTTGGGCACTGAAAAAGGCTCCCAAGAGAAGTGGTCACAGCACCAGCCTGTCTGAGTTTAAATGTGTTTGGACAATACTCTCAGGAACTCTCAGATTTGATTCATGGGGCTGTCCTGTGAAGGGCCAGGACTTGATGATCCTCATGGATCCTTTCACACTCAGCTTATTATATGATTCTATTTGTGTATGAGTTATTGCATGTGCTGGATAGAGACATACTAGAGATTTTTATATATACTGAGTTGAAAATAGTTCTAACTTGTCCATTTCCTTGCGTTTGTGAAACATGCCCATTTCACAGAACTTTCCTACTTCGTACTTCTTTCTTGTTTCACATCTGTCTCTGCCCACCAGTACAAGCTCAGATCAGATCATACTTCTGACTATTGATTTAGCTACAATTAGGACTAAAGGAACTACCCAAACTTTTTACTCCTATGGAGTAGAGAGAAACAGCTTTCTGCTTCAGCAAATGCTTATGCATATTTATTGACTAGCTTCTTTGTGGATGTTATGATGAGCTTGCTTATCAGGGAAAATGACTTGAAGTAGTCTCAGATCTCAGTATCTGTGATTCCAATTAGGAATTTAATAAATGCTGAAGCCTTTTAAATCTTTAACTTATTCATAATGTAGCATGACAATAAACAGCAGGTGATAGTGGAAAAATTCAACAGGAATCTGCTGTCTAGAATAATTTATTTTTTTTTATTAGATTGCAGAGCCTGCATCTGGGACCATGGCATGTCTGACTTCAGAGAACTCATTATTACTTCCATTGTGCTCTATCAGTTTTCATCCTTCACAGTCAGAGGTGGTGCAACTTCTTTTGAAGAATTTCCATGCTCAAGGGAGGAATAAACATTATTTTATAGTTTCATGCCCCAATAGGACAGCCAGGTCTTCTTAAACAGTAGACTAAAAGTATAACATTGTTTGAGAGACATGTTTACCAGTGTTTCATTTTACCTTCTTACAGAAAGATAAAGTAAGTGTTTTCATGCTTTAAAGACTAAATATATTCTGGCTAAAATTCCTGGGAGATTTCTCAGGCCCCTTGAGATATCTGAGGAACTTCTCTGAGTTTTGCAGATCTGTCACAACTCCTGAGGCCTGTTGTGTAGTGCTGGTTGAAGGACTGTTGAGTGTCAGGAAACTGCAGTGGTTCCTGGGCTTGCACTGCCCAGTTACAGTGTTCAAGGCAGCATGATGGACATTTCAAGGAGGCACAGACTTGCAGAACAAGAAGATATCAGAAGTGTAGGCACAAGTGCTGCTGACCTCACGGCTTCCAGATCATCCAGTTGCTGGAGGTACTAAATATATGACAGAGACACTGAATTTACCATACAAGAAAAAAAAATGCATAAAATGATGAATTTATGTAATCCAGCTGTTGCTCAGTGTATTTGCATATGATTCTGTGTGAGGAAAGATGGCAATTTTTTACATTTGATTCAAATAATACTTCTTAGTAGCTATATGCTGTCTCCAGTATGTTTTCCCTCTATAGAATATTGTCAGTTTTGTGATCTATTTTACTGTAGAAAACAAGCAGGAAGTGGTTACAAATTTTTTTTTTAAGTATTTTCCCCTGTAGGTGAGAACTTATAGCAAACTAGGTCGATGTGAAGATTATGATGATTTTTAGCTTTTTAGCTGGGTGTTTACTGTATTGCTTTCTTATGTGAGTAGGAGAATAAGTAGAAAATATTTTGATCTGAAGTGTGAAAAAACCCATGAAATATTGGTCCTGGTTACAAAAAAATTACATTTTTGTCAATGACAGAAGAAGTGTACTTTGGACATGGCCTATGAGGACTGGGACTAATGAATGTACAGATGGAGCCACACTTCATGCTGCATTGCTCTTTAAACTTCTGCAGCATGGGTCCTGTCTTTTCAGTCTTTCTGAATGTCAGCTGTAAGTTTTTCATTCTTATCTTGAGAGTTGTTTCATTATAATATCAGATCCCAGAGAATTCTAGACTTGTAGCTTTGAAGCACTTCATCCTTTATACTGGACAAAGATATTATAATGCCTCACTTGATGCAAATAAAAAACTCTTCTTACAGTGCTAATGATGCAACAGTGGATTTCCACACTCTAGTTTTCTCAATTAAAACATTGTCTTGAAAGTACAAGATTTAATGTATTTCTGATCATTTGGCCAATGATTATAGACTTTTTCTTGCTGGACTTTTTCCAGTCATTTAGGAAAAAAAAAAATTCATTTTTAATGGAGCAAATGTGTTATTTATCATTATATTTTTCTACAGATTCAATTTCCTGAGAAAACCTCATGAGTGGAAATAATCCAGGCATGCTGGTTTTGAAGGTTAAATGTTTTCAGGGGAGATCATAATTAGAGATACCAGTTTCATAATTTTGTGGTTTGATTTATTTTTCCTTTGAGCATTTCAGTCTCTTCCAGGCTATTTAGACTTTCTGTCTAAATCAGTAAATTAGAGCTATTTGTAATGGTAAATATGAATTGAGATTCCTGTATAGCTTAAAAAAAATTTGTCATCAACATCATCACTAATGAAACATTGGTGATAAAACAAATAATTTGTACATTTGGAATGTCATATGGAGCAGGCTTTTTTCTGACATAATACATATTTTCCCTCCAGCACTTTTTTTTTTTACTATGATTGCCAGCTCCTCAGGAAAACTTCTGCAGCTCCAGTAATGGAATTTTTTCTGAATCACAGTAAGAATTATCTCTGCTGGAGTTCAGCCCTGATAAATTCTGTCAGCACAATGTCTATGCCCCGTGAAAGTCCTGTTTCAAGGGTGAATTTTAGTCTTTTGGATAACATTTACATCTTCCAGCTAGCAAACTACTTGTACTTGAGTACCCTTGTGCATCTGAATCATGGCACTGGTGGAAGCCAGCCAATTTTATGAGGAGTAAGGTTTTTGCTAAATGTACATTTTATAATACCTCTTAAGCGAAAGATAAGTGGCAGAGGTTTAATAAAATAGTTTATAATTGAAAAATAATAAAAAAAATTTCCTACAAAGTGAGCAGTACCTTACAAATGTATTTAAGTCTTTCTTTTTGTAGCTATGTCCCCTAATTTATATGAATGAAACAGCAGAAATGTAACCATCACCATTTAGAAATCCTAGATAACAGTCATTCATCGCTGCTCTGCACTTTCCTCTTCTTTGTCACAATGGACACAAAATGGACACAAATGGAAGCAAAACTCATTGAATCCCTGCCAAAAAGAAATACAAAGCACATACTGAAGGTCTGACACTCAATACAAGCAATTTTATGTTTTCTTTAAAGAGATGGTCAGTGGCAGCTTTCAATATTGTCCATAACACCTGTAATAGTAAGGAACCTTGTCATGGTTTGAGCCTGGCGCAATGCCAGCGCCCCCATGAAAATGCTTCCTCCCTGGTGTCTGCTGTGAGATGTGATCAGAAATAAAGCAAAGCAGGCCCCAGCTTAGGAATAAAAGGGAAAAACTTTATTAACCTACAACTATAAAAGAAACACACAGAACTTAGGATGAAAACCTTCCAAAAAATATCCTCCTCCCCCCACCAAATTTTCAATACATTCACCCCTCAGATCACCCATTCTCAGTCCAGCACCACCCTTCAGATAATCAATTCTCAGTTCATCAAGGAGAGAGGAGTCCCTCTTGTACCATAGGCTTTCCCAGGATACACAGTTGAAACCTCTTGTGTTTCCATGTCACACGTGGCACCGCCCTTAGAACATTTGCCATCATGACATCTTCCTTCCATGCCCAGTGCTCTCACCACTGTGCATGGACCAGAGCTGCTTCTAGGGCTTTCCTTTTAAAAGAGTGCTTTGCCCAGTTCCAAAAAGAGCACAGTCTCTTACTTTTGGGACACCTGCCCCCCAAAATTCACCCCCTGGGGCCGAGGGGTCTCGAGAACAAAGATCATCTTCTTCTTCTTCCCTGGAGACGAAGGGCACCACCACCACCCTCCTCACCCGTCGTCTCTGTTCACGCACTCCTTCACATCCTATCACTGCACTCTTTTGGCTCTAAGCCATTGCCTCCCCCATAAATGCAGTCTCTGTGTCACAGGAAAAAAAATGGTTCTGTCCATGGCCATACAAGAAAAGTTCAGCCAAAGGTCACTCCATCACCTCCTCCTACCTAAGATTCTTTTCAGCTTCTCTCGTGGCCCATTTCCTCTTATCTCATCTCTGTCTCTCTTCTCATTCAACTCCAGGAAAAATCAGCATTTGCAAGGTTTCCAGCATCCAAGAAAAGGGTTAAAAGTCTCAGGCTCTGCCTGTCCAGAACTACCACGGCTGCCCAGCCGAGCACCTCACCACAACCACCCCCCGCTTTCACACCGGCCGTGCTATCAAATTTCAAGCAGGCACAGGCACAGACACCAGCTCTCTCTCCCTCTCTCTCTCTCTTTCTCTCTCTCTCTCTGTCCCCCTCTCTCTCTCTCTCTCTCTCCCCCTCCTGGGGCTGCCTGAAGCCTCTCAGGGTTCCTCCTCCACCCTTCCATCTTGCAGGGGCCTTCACCTCCCTTCTCTGTCCCAGGCCCGGCCTACCTCAGTCAGGCCTCATGGCCTCCCCTTCCCCGCCCAGCTCGGAGCCGGGCAGGAGAGATCTGATGCCTCCTTCAGGGACGGAACCAAAAAGAGCTTCACCCCGGAATTCTCAGCTTTTAACCCTCCTGTGTTCTCAGAGGCGTATCCACGTCCTCAGTGGCCACATCAGGTGCCAATATTCAAATCTGAGCACCTATTGGTTTGACCACATCATCCCAAAAAACTCCCTTCCTCTCAAACCAGGACAAACCTAAACAAATTAGTCCGAATGACCTGAGTAGAAATCAAAGCTTGAATTTGTTCTTTTCACACATCTGTGTGTTTGCTTATAGTAAATGAAACCTTTTTGAAGATGGTGTCTGGGCAGCACCCAGTTTCAATAACTTTAATGGCTGAAGCATTAATATTTTTTAATTGCTTTTCAAAATGTTCTGTACCTTACTAGTTCATTTTTTCTTCTTAATTTCTATATAAAATCAATACTTTGGAGCACAACAGAGTTTTTCTCTTGTGAAGTTCTGGCTTAAATGTTAAATCTGCATGCACAACCTGTAAACAGAGTGCATTAATATTTGACATGTAATTAATGTACCCATAGACATATTTTTGTGAATATAATGCTGGATTTGGTTTTTGTTTCTGCAGATAAAAAGGATATAAGGTGAACCTTACTTTACATGAAAATTAGCTTTTAAAAATGGTAATTTAGAAAAACATATCAGATTCAGCTTTGAGAGATCATCCTGTACAATCCATCTCTAGAGCCTGAGATCAGCTGTATTTGAACCAATCCTAGAATGCTTTTAATTACTGTGTTCTTACAACAGAAGTTCATTAATTGATTTCTGGGAACTGCTCAATGGTTTCTGCTCCTCAGAAATTCTTCCTTATGTGTAATTCAAATCATTTTCACTATGAATTAGTTCCACGTGTTTGTGCGTGTATATATATTTATGTGTGTGCATTTAAAAATATTTGTCTGCGGCCTTTTCTGTATTCTGGGTTATGTGGACTTAAATTCTCACGGTCTATAGGTCATATTTTGTGTGTTTGATCATTCTTATTGCCATCCCGTCAACTGTCTCCATCTGCTCCATGTTTGTTTCCTTGATGTGTTGTACCCAAAACTATAAACAGTAGTCCACAGGAGGCTTTTGTGGTGCTTGAACAGATTGGATGGAACAAATGCTCCTTTGTTGTAGTTATCTCAAGCCATCCTCCATTGGCAGTGTGAGCTAGATAAACCTTATTTCAGCTGCTCCAAGAGCCTTGTTTCTGAAATTAAAGTGAAAATTCTACTAGTAACTTGGGTTGGAGGACAGAATTACACTTAAGTTGCTGAAGTAAAGATAATCTGCACACAGTAGCTAATATTACTGTCAGTGATATTCCAGATACTGCATCACTCTGAAGGTCACGACTTCAACACCGTGTGTACCTCACCCCAAACCTCCAACCCACAACAGTGCAGGGACAGCTGTGTTTTTACAGTACGCTCTCTGTGTGTCTGTGCATGTCTGTGTCCTCACAAAACCACTGTACTAATCTGGCCGAGCTTGTTCTTCATACGTTCTCACAAATTAGCAAGTGAAAAATACAGCGAGATTTTTTTGAAGGTAAGACGCAAAGTAACGGAGCTCCCGGCCTTTCCTGCTCTCTTAGGATCAGTGCACCATTGTGTTTGGTACTGTCCATTTACTGAGATATTGATACATGGAACAGTACAGGATATTTTTTCCTCTTTCAGGGAATGGATGGGTTAATCATGAATGTGATTGTGTGAGTTGGAGTGCACCCTCAGGAACTTTTAATGCATAAAATGCATCTCCCTTTACCTTACAGTTTTCTTTCTTTGATGTGCTTTCTCATCTGGATAAATATACTCTGCTGTAAGGGCAAATTTCTTTCTGGTAAATCCCTTTAATATTTATCAAAGAAAAATAATATTATTGAGAACTATACAAACTTGATGAGATTTTCAGTAAAGGCAAATTTAAGTCCAGTATTAGAGTTTTGCGTCTGTGTTGCTCTGAATTTTTTGAATTTAGAAAGCCAGACCACTATGCTAAGCTGCAAACATCCCCTCTGTTTGACATTTCAAGCTGATTGAAAAAGCTGGATTGGTTTTATATATGTTTCTATATATAAATGTATTCCAAAATAGGTGCATATAATCAGGGTAACGCAGATAGTGTTTTCAGCAAGTCTCTGAAACCTTTAAAGGCTTACTCCTGGGGAAAAAAAAAAAAAAAAAAAAAGTGAGCTATGTTTTCTCTCACTTTCTGTAGAGTAACTCATCTTCCATGTGTGTCTTTCAGGCACTCATTTAGCAGTTCCTTACGTGTTGTCAGATTGCTGTTCCTGTTTGATACTGCACTGATTTTGGTGGGACACAATTCAGACACAGTAGCCTATCAAATATTGATCAGTGCTGAGAGTGTTCTACCTCCCCATGGCAAGGACTACCTTAATAATGTATTAGACACGAGATAGAGGTATTACTGAGGTTGATCCTATTGCACTGCATTTTCATTTAAAGTGTAAACCTGTAATTTAAAATTTGCTTTCATATTCTCATGCTTTTTCTGTGTGATTTTTTACAGTGCGTAACTTGGTGTATATGTTCTGTTCTAAAGCTCAGAATTACCATCCTCTCCTTAGCAGTGAGGGTGTTAATATGTATTGTGTGCAGTGGCAGAGAGCTGTGTTCAAGAACTGAAATACCTGTGGGTGTAGATAAAGCAAAACAAAAAAATTTATTTAATTTTTAGTTGGGAGCTTTAAAAGTTCCAGGGAATTGTATGAAAGTAAAAATTAATACTAGATTAATGCTAGGATTTCATAATACATATCAAAAGCTGCTGGTTTTATATAGTGTGAATCAGTTTTGGAGCACTTTGCAAAAAACAAAAGGCTGACAGGAAATTAAATTCTGAATCAGAAATAAATATCAAGACTATTATGTTGTGGTTTTTATTCATTGAGGAAAACCCCAATGAATTCTGCTGATATTAGAATACAGGGAATGGGATTGAACATCTCTCACTTGACTATTTTTATGTCTTCAAAAAGGTTATTATTATAAAATAAGTTGATGAACTTTTCATGTTTACAATGTTTTAGAGCTTTTGCCCTGGTTAAAGCTTTCTCTCTCAAAAATGATTGCAAAACTACAATGTGAAGAGGTGTCAGGTATTGCTCACATACTACAAAGTTTAGAAAATACTCTAGAGATTCACTCATGAACTTTTCCTTATCCTGTAGAAAGTGGTGCTAACTAGGGAGCTCAGAAGGAAGTTAATAACCATCTTACTTGTAAGTGGTGGCTGTGGTTTATTGTGCCTTACCTAATAATTTATTGAAAGAGAAAAAAAATCCAGCCTACACCTGAAGTGCAAAAAGAGATGCCTTATAGAGCTTTTAGAAAGGATACTTTGCAGAAAAAGTGGAGGAACTTTCTTGTAAATTTGGAAAGAATGTGGTTTCAGGTAAGAAGAACCTCTCTGTAAACAAGAAATCATTTTATGGGTAGGACCAGAACATATATACTTTATATATAAAATCATTAAGCAGCTGGTGTCATCAAAGTGCCTACTGACCTAGGAAAAGGCTTTGAAAATATGGTGAACAGGAGAGGCACTCACACCATCAGATAAAGCAGATTATGGCCCAAAAGTGGCAAGAAAAGATACTGCTTTGGTGCCTTTGGATGGTGATGTAAGGTGAATGTAATTTGGGATAGTCATCATATGAATGATGGAATGTGAGAAAATTGCTCTTTTCTTTTTAAGACTTCCAGAGTTTTCCCTCTCAATCCCCCACAGCTTTCTTTTTTGTCTGCTATGATTGAGGCCTTCTGATTGCTTCTATACATTTCTCCCCTGATGGTTTTGTTACTTTTATTACTGAAGTAAAGAGAGTGAAAATGATGCAAATATTACAAAAGTTTAAGAGAGTTAGTTCTAAAGTATTGTTTGCTCATCCAAAATTTGCTTGAACTAATATAACTATTTAGCCTCCAAAATTGAAATGGAAAGTCAGGTAGAAATAAATTTTTCTATTCATTAACATTAACATAAAAATATAGTTCAGACATGTCTGACAGATTTCCATTGATTTGGTCCCAAAATGAACATTATAGTACAGATTATAAAAAAGAGTTTTTAATGGTCACTTGAACATTTTTTCAATTCATATTTATTTAAAAAAATGGGGATGATCTCCTTTTAATAAGTTCAGTTTGAATTAAATTTAGGACTGAAGTAGACTGTAAGAATTTCAAAACCGAGTAGAAATCATTCAGTCTCCAAAGAGAAGCATACGTCAGTATATAAATTTAAAAAAAACCCTTATAAATAACATTTTAGGGAAGTTGAATCATTATTAGTGGCCATAAAAATGCAAAATACTATTTCTTTTCTTCACATGAGATAACTTATTTTCTGCAATTTCTTTGTTTAATAATCTTAATTTGTGTATGCTTAAAAATATTGATAATTTTACAGCACTTTGTTTTAATATTGTTACATTTCATCATTACAAGAGTAATGACTTACATTTTGTTTTGAAAATCAGAACTTTGTCTTTCTGCTTAAGCAGGTAGTGGGCAGAGTTCTTCTGATGGGTTGTAACAGGTGCCCAATCAATGACTGTGAGGTGTCATGACTGACAATTATTTTAGTAAAGGAATTAGTTATATGCTTTCTATGAAGGTAGATTTTGGTGCTTGTAGTATTTTGGTCACCCAGTGAAGGAGAAATGCAGAAGGTTCTTCTCACAACAATGGTCCCTGTAACATGTTCTTACAGTTTTGCTGTAAGTGAAATTGTAGGCTTTAATATCATGATTGTATCACTGTATAAAGCATTGATCTGTCTTTACAGAACCAGAACTTTAAGGGGGAATTTCTTGGTGCTGTCAGTTACTATGGCTTTAGAGGTCCCATTGTGTGAAATCATAGTTAGACTCAACACCTTCTTGTTAATCAAGAGTTATCTGATGAGAAGCCTGAAGTCCTTAGTGTCCTTGAAGATAATGGCAAAAATTTCTTCTCAAGTCATCAGAGGCAAAATCTCATCTTCAGAACTCTGAACAAATAAAGCACAGTGATAGTGCTTTTTAGTGGTAGGAGAAGATTCTTTGAATTGGTTGGAGTTGTGCAGAATTAATAAAAAGACAAAAGTGAGAAATAAAATACAGGGCAAGTTAGGTAATTTCCACTTGGAAATTTGTGTAGGTTTTCTCATATATATGTAAGATATTTGGTTATAGATTTTGTCCTAATTGTTTAATTTCATCTGATTTCATAAAATGGACAGAAAATGATTTAGTATAGTCATTACAAGAGCAATATTCTTTCAAAGCATTGAGCAGCATCTAATACTTAAGATATATCTAATCCTTTCCATATTCAGAGTAAATCCTATTCCTTTTGAAGATTTGAATATAAAGAAAAAATCTGCTCACTTCTTTGAAAATTAGTGTTAGACATTGCAGTATTAAACTTTAAAACAGGCCATGGTTTTAGCTACATTGCTATAAAGAAAGAATGACTTTATTTTTCATATTTACAGCTGTATTTGATACAAAACTTTAATATATAGCAAATATTTACAAAACAATATTCCACTGAGGTTTGGTTTTACTATGCTCAGTCATTATTTTCCCTTACCAGTGAAATTGGTCAGCATATTGTAGTTGCCTCATGTAAGTTTTCATTTGTGAATCCATTTTTCTTCATGTTGCTGATGCAAAGTTTTTGTTACAGCAGTCATGGAAGTCAATGTTTTCATAGAAACAACTTGTCATCCAGTCACTCGTGCAACAGTTGTTAGTACAATCATTGCATCTCAGTAAGAAAGTCTCACCCCAATCAGTTGCACAAAACTTGGTGTAAAAAGCCATTATCCATCACTCTAGGGTGGCTGTGGGTCTGTGGCATGTGAGGAAAGGGGCAGTGTGCTTGTGTCAATTAATCTGAGTGAACATTTGGAGGGGAACTGGATTTATTATGCAGCATTCATATTATGCTGTTGCTGAAGGCATTGAGTCTTCCTCCAGAATTGTAGCCATAATTCCTGCTGCAGCAATATATTACATTTTATGGCATTTATGATACACGTAATGAAAAAGAGAACTATTAAAATTATGGTTTTGTAGCAAGCTCAATGATGTATAGACTAGCAAAAAAAAATTAAATAAAGTTTATATTTACTAGGTATAATTTAAATACTATTTATTTGTTTTATTGAGTAAAGAAGGAGCAGCAAAGTGTTCAAAGTGTTCGCAGTTTCTTATAGGCAGCATAAGGAGATTAATTCCATAAGAAAACTGTACAAACATATGTTGTTGTGCATTGTGGCTGGGTCCTACAACTCCATTTTAACTGGATCCATCTACTGGGTCTTTCAGCTCATGCATGCTCCTTGTGCATCAGCTTAGGTAGGGTTAATGTGTCATTCACTGCCAAGAGGAAAGGGCAGCCTTGGTGGCACAGATGAGCAGTGCCTTGGTGGGGCCACCTCTGCCCCTCTTAAAACACTTCCTTCCACCCCAATGACTGAACATTTTCTGTATGAACTTGAGGGTGTCAATAGGTGGTGATTGTTGGGGTTGCAGAGCTGCGTTTCAAGCTCTGGATCTGCATTTTCCATGTGCCGAGGAGTTAGAGAGCCAAAGGAGGGCCAGCACCTGTGTGTCTTTTGACAATAATCTCATCCAAGGTTTTTATTAAAACCCAGCTGAATTAATGGCTTTTTGTGGCTGAAAAGGTGGGCTGAACCCGAAAGAAATCATGCTGTGTTTAATTTTCTTTACTGATCCTCTTTTATCTACAACAGGTGAAAGCAGATAGATTATTGCTAATCTTAAATGAGCTATTTGTCTGACAGTGGCAGAGCTGATGGCCTTTTGCCCTTGGTTAGACAACTGTGAGTTAACAGTAGGACATTGAAAGGAGCAGCAAATTATCTATATTATCTGTTTCTGATATGCATCAAAGTGCATTGTTCTTGCTAATGTTACTCAGTGCAGCTGTGTCCTGAGATATTTCTGCAGCAGCCATTCACGTCTTCTGGAACTGGGATTTTGAAATTAAATGTTACATGCAGATAGGTGTTTCTGTTTAATGATTCTGAATTTATTTAGTGAAGGAAGAGTGAACAGAAAAAGGAGGATATTCTTTACTGCAGATTAACTGGAATTAGAGCTCATAACTGCCTGAATTCCACAGTAGCCAATAGAATGATTTCTGTCTACATTAAATTGTATGTATTGGTCTTTTCTCTAATTTTTCCCATAATTGGCTGTATTATCAAGAGAATTCTAAAGAAAACTCCATGATGTCTCTTAATTACTTTTCCAAAAGACTTTTAATATACAAGGGCTGTATATATTTCATTCAATTTTTGTACTATACCTATCTTTGCAGTTTCAGAGACTATGAATGGTCTTCCAGCATCTAATTTCTGTCTGGATTGGTAGAGTAAGATACAATAAGTGGGTACCTGCTGAATTTGACTGACATCAATTGTTCTTTTCACCGAGGAACGAGAAGAGACTATTAGACCTTGTACTACTTATTGCTGTAGAGCAGAAGTGTGGATCTCTCACACAGTGACTTGTTTAACATTTCAGCGGTTCAGATCTTCTCCCAGGAATTCTAATTCTGCTTCAGCAGGCTAGTCCTGACATGGTTTCATGAAATGTGAAAGGAGAGGCAGCAGAGAAAAAAAGGAGTATTAGTCAATGCTTTAATTTAATGGCCCTCTGAATTTTAATCTCAAAGTAGGACACATTTCTGAGATCCTTTGTTCTATGTTTTAGAACAGTATCTCTGAATGGAACTACCTGGGGGATTGCAGAACACAGAGTATAGTGGGGTTGAAGCATCACTGTGTTTCTGACTTAAAAAGCATGAGAGCAATATCTCAAACCTGTTGTATTGTTTAAATCACAGTCAGCTTTCTGCATGATTTGTCAGAGTAGGAGGTCAGCTGCTGAGAATTACCTGCATTCTTTTCAAAAAAGATTGTAGAAAATGAAGAATTTGGAGAATTGCCTAAATTCTAATAGCACTGATATAGCTCAAGTGTGTATAAATTTAAGGAATTGCATAATGTTAAAAAAAAAAAATCCATGAGCAATAGGTTTCATCCTGGACACAGCTAATCCATCAAGTGAGCTACATATTGAGAAACACATTCTTTTCCATGATACGAAGCAGACTACAACGTATCACTCAAACTTTTGCGGATTTTCCTCCCTTTCTGTTGCAGAACTTTTCAGCATTTTACAGGGAAGTTTTCAAAATTCATCCCACTTATATTTGGTCCAAGTTAACTTGCATCACTCTGTAAGTACATAAATTAAATATAGACTTTTTTTTTTTTCTTTCTTTAGGATATTAGAAAGAGGCTGCATTATTATTCCAGTGTAATTTTGTTTTCTGGTTTTGAACCACCTTTTGTTGGAAAATGATTTTTTTATCTGGAATACTAAGAGGAAGAAGAAAAAAAATGTTCAGGCATGTTTAAATGTAGTAATTTATGTAGTAAAATGTAGTTTAAATGTAATTAATCTAGTTTATATAACCTGCAATTTTCCAAAAAGTGACAAATATGATACCTCATCTTTTGAAAGTAGAAAGGAGAAAGCTATAGGACTTGAAGCTAGAGTCTTACAGCAAATTTATTCAGTCCAAGGTTTTGAATAGTTGTGTACATACACTAGAACATTTCTAATACTGTAATCTAAGAATGGAAGCTATTGAACCTTACCAACTATGCCACATCCAGCTTTCTTACATAACTTTCAGATATAAATAGAAGGAAATTGACTTTGGGAGGAACTCCAGCAGAAATTTAAATTGAGGCCTAATATAATTTGTAAAAAGATAAGGAGTGAGACATAAAAATTTAAAAATACTTATAAGGATAATAATGGAGTTGTGGAGATGGTAAGATGTCACAAGCAAAAGATGAGAAGTGAAAATGAGAAATGAGTGCAGATATTTTATGTATTTATTATTAATTATCAGCTTCTTGGTATTCTTAGCTCTATGCAATTTAGTGAAAGTCACGTCTGCTTCCCCCAAGGAACTTAAAAGTCAAACGTCATATGAAAAATGCAGCTCATTTTCACCTAACACACAGGTGAATTGCAACTTCATTGTGGTCCACATATAATGGGTTAAAAAATAATTCAAGTAGTATGTTCGGTTCTTTTTCTTTTTCTGTAGTTTTTTTTTTTTTTAAATGGCTTCTCCTGAAAATGGAAGCTAAGCAAAGGAGTTCGTAGAGGAGATGCCACATTATAAACTTCATTGAAGTTCAAAGGAATTAAAGTGGTCTTTTACAAAATGCTAAAAATTCCTACAGTCACTGCAAATAATCTCACACCAGCAGTAGAGGCTAGTAAAGTATCTCTGACCTGAAATTCACCTTTTTATTTTTTTCTGTCATCCATATTCCTTAAAATAAAGGGTAAAAGAAGACTACAAAACAGCAACAGAAGAATGGAAACTCTAAAAAGTAGTGTCTAGATATCCCATTTTTTAAAGTTAAATTTTAGATTTTAAAATGCAATTTTTTTTTTTGTATTAGTGTGGTTCAGGACCAACTGAGTTATACTATGCAGACTTGTACATATGAAGGTTTTCTCCCTCAGACTTCTCATTAATGATTATAATAGTGTATGTCAGGGGTTTTATTTGATGTTGTTCATATGAACTATTTCAGATTACCTAAATTTCAAAGATTTCTTGTTATTCTTCAAAGATGCCATCTGATATCTTTATATTATGCATTGGTAACGTTGCTTTGTTTTATTTTATGTTCAAGAATGCAAATCAAATATTTAATAAGCCTTATTGAATCTGTTACTTCTGGAAGTTAGATAATTCCAAAATAATTCTAGCATCATAATTTTTTTTCTACACTTAGGAAGAAGAAAATTCAACTTCAGTCTAAGTAGATGTGAAGCCTTAGTTCAGAAAGATAGCAATTTTTTTGTAACTTTAAAAATGAGAATTCCTAAGTTGTAGCTTCAAAAGGAAGGAAGTGGCGGAAGGAAGGAAATGGCAGAAGGAAGGAAGTGGCGGAAGGAAGAAAGGAAGGAAGTGGCGGAAGGAAGAAAGGAAGGAAGTGGCGGAAGGAAGGAAGTGGCGGAAGGAAGGAAGTGGCGGAAGGAAGGAAGTGGCGGAAGTGGCGGAAGTGGCGGAAGTGGCGGAAGGAAGGAAGGAAGGAAGGAAGGAAGGAAGGAAGGAAGGAAGGAAGGAAGGAAGGAAGGAAGGAAGGAAGGAAGGAAGGAAGGAAGGAAGTGGCAGAAGGAAGGAAGTGGCGGAAGGAAGTGGCGGAAGGAAGGAAGGAAGTGGTGGAAGGAAGTGGCGGAAGGAAGTGGCGGAAGGAAGGAAGGAAGGAAGGAAGGAAGGAAGGAAGGAAGTGGCGGAAGGAAGGAAGGAAGGAAGGAAGGAAGGAAGTGGCGGAAGGAAGGAAGGAAGGAAGGAAGGAAGGAAGGAAGGAAGGAAGGAAGGAAGGAAGGAAGGAAGGAAGGAAGGAAGGAAGGAAGGAAAGAAGGAAGGAAGTGGCGGAAGGAAGGAAGTGGCGGAAGGAAGGAAGTGGCGGAAGGAAGGAAGGAAGGAAGAAAGGAAGGAAGTGGCGGAAGGAAGGAAGGAAGTGGCGGAAGGAAGTGGTGGAAGGAAGGAAGGAAGGAAGGAAGGAAGGAAGGAAGGAAGGAAGGAAGGAAGGAAGGAAGGAAGGAAGGAAGGAAGGAAGGAAGGAAGGAAGGAAGGAAGGAAGGAAGGAAGGAAGGAAGTGGCGGAAGGAAGTGGCGGAAGGAAGGAAGTGGCGGAAGGAAGTGGCGGAAGGAAGGAAGTGGCGGAAGGAAGTGGCGGAAGGAACGGAAGGAAGGAAGGAAGTGGCGGAAGGAAGGAACCTTTGCTAAATTTTTGTCTTAAAAAAAAGCTCTCAGAATATAAGTTATTTCTTTTCCTTCTGTGTTTTTGTTCAGCCACAACCTACCTGACTTATTGTTGTGCAGAAGTGGTGTTGGGTGAACACCTCTGGGGGACACCACAGCTGCTTCCCCAGGAAATGGGGAAAGATATTCCAAAGCTATATCAGAGCAGGCTTCTAGATGGAGTGATAAGAGATATGCAGAGGCAGTGAAGGTGATCTGATAAGCTGAGCAGTATAATGTGCTCTTCTGCAGTGATTACTGCAAGGTTGGTATCTTGAAGTTTTACAGTCAGCTAGTCTAGGGACAAAGGAATTCCTAAGGCAGCTGAATGTTGTCAAATATGAAAAAATCCCACAATGCTGGAACTTTGTCTGGAAATTTTAGCCTGTTATTTAGACTTTGCAAGGATGGGATAGTTCTTTGGCTAAACATGGCACTCTCCTATGTACACTGATACTTTATTGTTATTATTATTATTATTAGTAGTAGTAGTAGTAGTAGTATTGTAATATTTTTACATTATTATTCATGCCCATAAAGAGCAATCCCACAAAACCAGAGCACAAAATTGTTTTCATCCCGCTTGAACAAGAGTATTATTTAGGTAAATGCAATCTGGTGACCTAAGTGATCACATAAACTCTGTTTCTGTTCTGTTGCGGAAGGTCTGAAAATGCAGGCTTTATCTTCCTGCCCTGTTCTTATGAAGGAGAGCCAAAAAGTTCATTGGATTGGCAAAGTTTAAACCATTCTTGAAGGGTTCACTGTTGTGCTAGGGTTTTCTTTAAAATTCTTATACATAACACTACTCTCAAGCCTTGAGCAGGACTAGTCTGTTCACAAGTTGTTAAGGAGCGCTTCTTCAACAAATAAATTGTTGAAGAAAAGTTCCTAGATGTGTTTCTTTATTAATAGATGCGTTCAGTAGCAGGATGTAATAATTGTCAAACAGTATTCTAAATCCTTTGATAAACCCTTCTTCAAATAAAAAGATGTTCATATGTGTGTTCATATGACCTCACTTTGCCATAATCAGTCAGGTGCATCAGGAATGGAGGGAAAATCCAGAAAGAGAGCTACCTAGCCCAGTAAATGGGAAAGTTAGAAGTATATGCTTTAGATCCCAGGTCATATGATTTGGGATTGCAATGTTTATTATTTTAAAAAAATCCAGATAGTCTATTTATAGACTCTTCAGGGGGGTTTTACTAGAGAATATTGAAGTTTGTTCAAAACTACTCAGGCACTTCCCTTCCTCTTCTAATTTTTTAAGCTAAGTTTAAAATCATGGTGTATAAAGGAAAAAGCTTGGGTACTTGTCTGTTTCATACTTTGTGAAGACCATTATCCCAGTCCCTGCAGGCATGGGCCGGGATGATCAGGGTCGTGACCCCATCACATAGTGAGGGGTTTGATTTGAAAGTGGAGGAAACACTGTTTTTCACTAAGTTTATGTACACCAAGATCAAGAAGGTAGCAAATACTGTGTTGTCAAACATTATGCTGCGATTGTGTCAGCAGATTGTTTACCAGTTGGTTTTCCCCTAAGACAGTCTCTTTTAAAAATCAGAGGTGTGAGTAGAAGACCATGAGACTCCATATCTTAAGAACTTTTTTTTTGAACTATTACAAACTAATAAGGAAATTTTTTTCTCCCATGTTTTTAACAGATGTGCCCTCTTTTTTCAATTTTTTCCACAATATTGTAAGAATCCAAAATGACTGTGAACCTTGATGGATTTTTACTATTTGTCAGTCTTTATCATCTTTCCCAAACCATGCTCATGTTCAAGTGGTAGGTTACAAATTCTCACAGCACTATTTTCAGATTCTCATGATATTTTTTAGGTTCACTTTTAATGATTGTTTTAACTGCTCCTTGAAGACTGCTACTATTTTTACAGAAGGCATTTAGTATTCAGAAGAAGAATTTTTAAAAAAGGAACTTGATTAGTTTAAACAGCAGGAAGATTAAATATTTCTCATGGAGCAAGCCATTGTTTTAAGCAGGATTTAATGGCTGCTAAACCATAAAGAAATGCAACAACCTGGAAGTTGTGCTGTTGCTAGGAGAGGTAATATCAGCAACACACACACAAAAAAAATCCTAATTTGCAATAGAGAAACATTTCCCAAGGAATGAAACACTCTCTAATATCTTCTTTAGCATTCTAGTTTTCACCTACTTTTAAATTAGGCTCAGCCAGCTATGCTTTTTGAAGAATTATTTTAAAATATTATCAAGTATCACAAGCAGGCATTAGAAAACACTTTTGAAGCCTGAACTATCAGAAAAGATTCCCTCTCAATGTTGCTATGTTATATTTTACAATTTTTCTTCCTGATAAAATTTCAAACTTAGATAAAACTGCATGATACCAGGATTTCTTAGACTAATTTTTACTTGGGCACATTTATTAAGTGGCAAAAGAACATACATTTTGGGTTCTCTGAGTAGCAGAGTCCTTGAAATTAAGTTTACAGGGCTTCTGCTAAAGCATCATTTCTCAATGTCATGTATGTGTCTCAGATTTAACTTTTCTGCCCTTTACTCTCAGTATGTCCTTGTAGTTTACCCTGATGGCATTGCTGTCACTTACCCTGAAAGCAAGAGGCTGGTCTTTTCCCTGGGCTATGTGGTCGTCAACAGATTCTAAAAATAGTGTTTTGTTCTACTGCATGATCTTAATTTAGCTGAACTTCCTGCCTTAATCATTCCTTTGTGACAGGTTTGCCAAATCTCAGATTCTCAAACATGCTGTACAGCCCCACAACACCCATATTCATTTCCTGCATCACTGTCTTACACTAACATTGACTTCATTTGCCTTAATTCAGTGTGTCACTGGACTTCTGTACAGAGCTTGTTCTCTTTCCATATCTCTCTTTCACTTTACTATTTCTAAAATGATAAAGAATGCTTTTAAGTAATTGTGATTTAGATGGTGCCCAAAACTGCATGTTGAAGTAATTTATTTTCAGTAGGCATGTCACAAGCAATGAACTTAGATAGTTCTGGTAATCTTGTGTAAAGATTTCTTAAATAAAGCCCAGTTACCATAGCCATGTGACTGAAAACTCAAGGGAATTATTTCTTAATGCATCTCTGACCCTCTTTCCTCAATATTATTGCTTATAGTTGGCTAATCCCTAAGATTTACATAAACTTCTCTTTTTCCTGTTTCATTCTTTTGTGACCCAAGTCAGACAGGAGGGAGGAGAGAGGGAGAAAAGAAAACAACATGTAAAGAAGTTAGGTTCTTCATTATGCCTAAAGTAGTTTCCTTCAGCTTTCCAGTCATAATTAGCATATGGAATACTGTTGATGAAAAAAAGTAGCAAAACCTTTCCTAGCAAGTAATAATGTGTAATGGGGAAATGAAATGAGTTTTAAAATATGTTTCTATTTTCTCCTCCTTCACATTTTTTTCTTTCCTTGGTCTCCTTATTAGCTACCTCTTCCCTCTTCTATCATGTTTTTCTCTTCCTGTTTAATGCTTTTTCCTCTTTCATCAGTCTTTTTGGACTGGCACTGTGTTGTTGTTACTTTTATTAACCAAGTCTCACTCTCTCTTTCTCTCAAATTTTGTTCCTACTTTGGGGAAAGATGCCTGCTGGAAAAGAGCCCTAAAGCTTCCTCTAGTTCCCCACAGGATCAGGGAATGGAGTCTTTAAACTATAACCTTTCCATTCCCTGAAATAGATTTTAAAGTGAATAAAGAAATTGTGACCTGAAGTCTGTCCTCTGCCCTAGTCTCTTGCCTGAAAGACTTGGAAAGTAAAAAGGAAGAGCAAAACTCCTGCTTTGCTTCAGTGACTGTGTCTGAAGCGAAGTCCTTTGGTATTATTTAGTGCACCAATATAGATATTCATCTACTATACCAGTGAACTTTGGTGATTTAATTGGAATTTTTGAAATTTGAGTCCTATTTCATTTCAAGACTTATGTTTAAAGTCTTTCAGATAGGTTAAACATTGAAAAATTCTGGAAATAATGGTATACAAATTTAAGGCATCATTTTGTATGCTGTATGATTCAGTTTCAGTTACACATTCACAATCTAAATTTTCCTCTGGAACCCACTTTTAAAAAAAAGTTCACAAAAAAAGTAACCTTTAATGAGGTATCTTCTGATACTCTCAGGGGTAAACACTTCAGAGCTGTCATTTGGGCTAATGTGCTGGCTGTTACATTCTGCCATTTCTTGTGAGTTTCCAAAATATGAAGTTCCTAGGTCATGTTTATTATTATCAATGAAACTGGCTTCTGGCATGGAGGTAATTGCATAAAACAACCTACATCCATGTTTTTTAACTGTCTTTTCCTATGCAGTAGTGTTTCTGTGAGGAAACTGTCAATTTACAGTCACCTTTTACTAATTCCTGAGCCATGTAGCCTATTGCTTAGGGGAGTATTACTTGTCATGGACTAAATCCATGTGAAAGTCCCGACCAGCCGCTTAAGAACAGAGACAGTAAATTTGCTGGCATTGCTTAATTTTTGTATTCTGTACAGAAATACTGGTGTAACACTACCATGCTGCGGAATTTGGGTCTGATTTTGGGTGTGTTTCCCTAGAATTCAAGTTTTCTATGGTGGCTACAAACTTTCACATCCACTGTCTTGAAGGTTGTCTTCTTCCTCATCCCTCAACATTCCCAAGGAAACAAAAGCTTCTACAGTTTGCCATACCCTAACTCCTCTCCTAAAAAATATTAGATTCCCTTCCCCATTCTATTCACTTTACTCCTGATAAAACCTTTTCATCATGAATTCAGCATCTTCCAGCCATCTTGACTCTGTTGTTCACATTCTCATTATCTTTTTTCATCTACATTTAGCAGTGTGTGAAAGACAATGATAGAAGAAATTAGTGATATTATTCCCACCTTTATTAAAATTACCTTGCATCATAAATGTGTCCAGGGTTTTACAAAGAAAAATCCTTACGACTTTCAATGTGGACTTTGCTGTCCTGGCTTTCAGTGAGCTCCAGAATGCATTAAGTAAAATCTAATCTGAACAGTAGTTAATTATATAGAAAATGTGATAACCAAAATGACTAATTCCCACAATGTGACTGATTAAATAGGGATGCTGCTTACAGTTACCCACCCATGTGTGCCCTGCATAGGCTTCATTGTGTGGCAACTCAGTGTTCCTGGATCAGCACAGTTTACCACTAGCCAGTGTTTGTCTGAATTTTGTGTGTTTGTCTCTGTTTCTAAAAGTGGAGCACACTGTTGTTTGAGGTTTTTTCTGCCTTACTGTGATAGCCTTTTAGCAGGATTAACACCCTGCAGGATAGGGATGTGTGGACAGCTGGGATGACCATTCCACAATCTCATTTCAATCCACTTCCATAAAATAGGATTTTCAGTGAGGGGTGCTGCTCTCACAGGGATATTTTCTAATTAGCTGTAAAGTATTTCTCACTGGCTACTTAGCTTTGTTTGTTTTAATTATACAGTGCTTTAAGTGCTGTGTTTTCCTATGTGGCATATTTTGCATATCTCAAGTTCCCTTTTTATATATTTTGACAATGTACTACTGCAGGAATAGTTTGACAGTAAATAAACTTGACTTGATGATATTACAACAGCACCGCTACAAATTCCTGCTTTCTGTATTCCAGACTAGTTAAAGAGGCTTTTGCTACAATCATATAAAAACTCAAGTAGAAGATCTAATTGTTTTGATTAATTTTGAGCCAAGTTGTTGGTGTTTGTTTTCTATACATACTGAATTCTTCTATATAGAAGCATCTACTGTAAAAATAAAAAAAAAAAAAGGGAAAGTGTTGAAGACTGTGCAAACAATGATTATGGTATCTCTATTGGCTAGAATTTCCTAGTTCATGCACTGCATTATTCCTCCTTCCTTTACTGCCAACTCTTTGAAATAGTTTACTGTTTAAGTTTTTTTTTTGGTTGGTTGTTTTTTTGTTTGTTTGTTTGGGTTTTTACCTTAACCTGAGGAAGTGTTTTGTTTACTGGTGGCCTTTATAGGTGACTTTTCATATAAGGCAAAACTTTAGCAGCAACTGCAATAAACCTTGGTTTTTCTCTCTGTTACAGCTATGCTGTCCCAGGGATGACAAAACAAATGCATAGTTTTTCTTGGTGACCACTGGAATTGCATGCATGCGTGTTGTAATAGGAATTCTCAGGCAGGAATATTGTTGTTGATTACAGGACCTGGTACTAGAAGCTAAGTTGCAGTTCAGACTTAATTCTAAGTATGTCAAATAGTCAGTAAAACATATTGATTTAAATATTTCTATGAATTTATTTTTTTGTTGTTGATTTGATTATTTATGGGAAGTAAATTCATATTTTGTAGAAGAAAGGAAAGAATAAAAAAGCAGTGAAGAAAAACAGCCATAGGATCAATGGCCTGACACAGTGAACAACAAGAGTTTGTCTTAGCAGCAGTGCAACACGGAGATGCCTTAGTCCACTTTAAATGGGAAATCTGTGGTCTTGCTCTTATAATGTCCATGGGGGTTTTATTTGTTCTCTGGTATTTTACCTAGGTGAATCTGATACCAGAGTTTAGTAATTTGAATTTCATGTCTCTGCAAAGAGTGCTGTTTACCAAAAATAAGTACCTGCTTTTTTCTCTCTTTTCCTGCTTGCACTGACTCAGTTTTCCTCTATAGGTTCTCAAACTGCCTCTCTGCCCATCTTCTTTGGTAGCTTCCAGTTGTATTCCCCAAACCTTTTACCTCTGACAGCCCAATTCTATTTCTGCAAAGAAACTGACTGCAGTTGCAAAACTGGTGATGGTGGCAATTTCTAAATAGAAAGCAAACTCTAAATAACAATATGAAAATATACACGGAAAGATAAATTAGGCCAGTTGTTGTCGTGGGCTGCTGTGATTTCTGTTACCATCTCAGTGGGAAGGACTGATAAGATCTAGTGCCATTACAAATGTACCACATTCTAATACATAAGTTGGTAATGTAAAATAGACAGTTTTTTGATTTTTCATGAATATAAAATAGACATATTTTTTTCTGTGGTAGGAGTTAAATAAAACCTAATAAAACAGACCAAAAATACTTTGACCTTAGTCAATTAATTTCAATCCCATCAAAAAAAGGTAAGATCATCATAAATATTGGTTTGGCTATGGAGTTTCAAATGAAATTTTGATTTTTTTTTTTGTCCTGGGTCAATTAAAAATTACTTTTTCCTATTGTTTTTCATTGAAGTTAATGAAACTTCTGAACTTTTCTGAGAATAGATTTTATAATTCCTTTCAGTTATTCTTACCTGGCTAGTTCAAGCTCTCTCAAGCCATACTGGCATTTGTGATTCAAACTTTATCAAATGGGCAGAAGTTATTTTATATCTATTGGAAAAACCTGGTTTGCTTTTTTCATGGTATATGGGAAAAAAATTAGTCAATTAAAAAAATGAAATATGTGCTTCTTTATACTCTTTTAAACGAGACATAAAACATATTCATATTATTTTAATTCAGTAATCTGTAATAAGTCTGACATCATGTCCTTTCTTCATTTAATCTGGTTACAATTTTCATTATTCATTGCCTATTATTTTAATTTTTCTTAAGCAGAATATACAGATTTTAAAAATATCACTGTGAATTATTATTTTATTTTCATTAAGAACTGCAGTTAGCTCTGGAAATGTCACATGCTTACATATGCAGTTATGAATATATTTGTCAGGTGTTCATAAAGGATCTAAGAATCTCAAATAAATACTTCTCCATTTATTTTCTAACCTCCTTTAGGACGCTGATACAATGCTTTCGGCTTGTTTCTTTTAACTTAAGTGAAATCAAAAGATGCAGTATAATGTGGAAAGTCTCACTGAATTATTGGCATGAGGCATATAGCCAGGAGCATGAAATTTACATTTGAGTGTGAAACAATTGCCTTGGCAGAGGAGTGCCATTATGTCTTCTATATGAAAATTTTGTGTTGAGAGATAATGGAGGGAAAATCCAGACTGCAGTGCCAAATAGAGAAGAACTTCTCTTTATTTCTGACAGAAGGCACTGTTATTTAGGCAAAAATGAGACATTTTCTAAATCATGTCACAGTTCATGCAGCCTCCAGAGCAGTGAAGAATAAGGAGACATTTAGTACAAGTCTGGGCTCTGACATGTGCACTGTCCTCTTTGAAACCATGTACATAATTGTATTTAGACACATCTTCTGAATCACCAAGGGGTAACATTGGAAAAGTGAGAAACCAGGCAGAAGATTTTTTTTTTCCTGACAGTGTTCGAGACTTTGACCCAGAGCCAAACTTTCATGCTCCAGTTTGCCATAGTGCGTTTCACATAATGACATGCAGCAACTACCCACTGCCATTTAATATCACTGTTTTGAGATTATTCTCCTCTAATACTTCTTTTCTTTCTGAAAGATCATGTCTTGGGTTGTTTTGGGGGTTTTTTTGTGTTTTTTTTTTGGGGGGGGTGGGTTTTTTTGCCATTTGCAATAGCTTTCTTTTGCCAAGCCAGAACAGACTGGGCAACTCGTTAGGTCATTTTGGGGGTGTTTGTTCTGGGGGACACTAGGTAATTGTTAATGCAAACACCACTGAATAAACAAACAGAAGCCCAAGAAAATCCATTCAGTTAATAGTGCCTTTTGGATCACTGACTATGGAAAAATTGTTGTTTATAGAGTGAATCATTATTTTGGCTTGCATATTAAATAGACTTGCCACTAAAATAATACATTATGACTGGCAGATAAATACCATACTTGTTTTAACCAGGGTAAAATGAATGAAACATTAAAATCCATGTTAGTTACTAATTGCCAACTTCAATTCTTTTGAAGCATGAGATTTGCTAAAAGCTGGACATTTTGTTAAAAAGCTTTGTCAGGTAATTATTCTCCTCCCTGCTAAAGAACTGCACAGGTTTGCTGCTTCCAAAGTTCGTTTCAGTCCTTCCACTATCAGATAGATTGAGGTACATACGGCTTAGGGTCCTCCAGCTTCTTGAGCATCCTTCCTCTTACATTAATTTATTTAAACGATAATTCTGTGCAATGGATATACAGATTCCCCTTCATGTATTGAAATTTGTGAGGAGGTATGAGGAACTGCTTGAATCTGGAGACAGCCTGTTGCCAAGTCAATGAGAAATTTTTCAGCAAATGAGTCCAATATGTAAATTACTAAAAATCATTATGTTAACTGAACATAAGTAACTCAGTGGTCATGCAATATATAATTCAACTGTGCTGGAAAGCAATAACTGAATGAGAGTTTATTAATCTGCAGTTACTCAATTACTCCTGTGATTTACTGTGGTGTCTGCATGCCTCTGACCACTCTCTAATACCAAACACCTTGTGGCAAACTGGATGAAATTAATTTGGATTTGAAGTAATGTTTCTCTTTTTCCAGAAATATTTTTATTCCCTGTAAAGCACAAAGTACTAGCTATGCTATAAGTAAGGATAATCTCTAAATCTATTTTCACTGTTTATAATAGAGAAGGTTTGAGGTTTAGTTTAAATTATTGCTAAAAAAAGGCCTTGCAGATTCCTAACATACAAAAAATGACAGATATAGTTTTCTTCTGACATTTTTACAATGAAGAGCCCAAAATATTTTGGCAAGAATAGAGGCAGAAGGACTTCAAAAGGCAAACATTAGTAGTGGACTATTATCATAAGTAGTTGCTGACCTGTGATTTCTGCCTTTGAAATATGGTTTTAGTCTCTTTCCCCATTAGCAGACATTTCTCAGACAATAAGATTTTCTTGTGATTTTTCACCATCAAGTTAGACATATACAAGTGATATGCGGTGATATCATATGCTAAATATAATTGCCTTTGATAATGCATAGTTTCTCCATGCTCTTGTTATTTGTGCATACAGTATTGTATTTTTACTTTGCACTAGTGACCTTGAGAATGAATTGTTTCATACTATCTGAAGTATTTAATTTGGCTTGAGGTATTTCCTGCACTTCCCAAAATGTCTCTTCTTGAGGTTGTGCACAGAAGAAATTTTCTTTTTGTTTGCTATCTTATTTCATTATTGTATACTGGAATATTCAGTCACCGAAGTACTTTGTGAAATTACATCTATTATACCACTGGAATGTGACCTGATTTATTATAAGAAGATCAGAGCATAGCTCAAGTGCTCAGTGCATTATCCTAAATGATGCTCTGTCTCTGAGGGCTGCCATAGCCCTCATTTTTGCTGTTATGTTTTAGCCATTGATTTCCCTTTAGAACACAAATGCCATAAAAATACTGCTTGGTAAATGTTTCTTCGGAATTAAATAACTGCTTTTTCTGCCAAGGAGGTGTCAAAGTCTTTTCCCAACCTGTCTGTCACACACTGTTCCTTTTACATGCATCAGCAGAGGTCAGCTAAATAGGTCTGATAACTCAGTTTTGGGGGAGATGCAGATTGCAAGTCAAGTTGAAAGGACTGCAGGTAACTTTTCAAAGCTTGCTTGTTTATGTATCTTTGATTGCAGTGGCTCCCAGCCCCTTTGGAGAGAGGCACACTGCTTTTGGAGCCTTCATTTCTCTTTGAGTGATGTGTGCTGTTCATGCCTCCCTCTGTGCCTGCAAACCAGGTTCTGTCCTGGAGCTGTCTCCTCTGCACCTCCTAAATTCAAAGCCACAGGCCACAGGCAGCTCCTTTCTCACATTCTGAAGCACAGTTTGTCCCAGAGCAACCTAATGGTGGGGAGGGGCAAAAAAAAAAAAAATCTAGGCTGAAGGAAGCTCCTATGAGAGCTAGAAAGTTGCTCAGGTGAAAGTGGCTGTGATTTGGAGATGGGGTTGCAGAGATTAGCCAGGAGCTTATCACGGATATCTGTAAGCAATGGGTTTCACAGTTTATCATTTCACTTTTTTTTTTTAATGCAATTACTTAGGTTTATATTTTCTACCTTTTTTCATGTGTTCAGGAGGAGACAATTAGTAATCATTGGGGCTTTTACCAGCATAAGATATAACATTTCTGCATGATGCATGATATGTATTCCTGTAATTTAATTATCTAGAGTGTTTATTTGGGGTATAAATGCTGGAAACACTGACATTTCTGAGATTATTTATGAGGTACTGCACTTTGTAATCAAACCTTCTGTGTGCTGTTTGTAAAACATCAAGTGTTATAAAATTGCTGATAGTCAGAAAAAGAACATTGATAATGGGCTGACATCCTCTGTGCAGCTGCAGATGAGAATCAGTAGGAAATAGAGGGGAGCAGAAGCAGTGGCAGCTGTATTGCAAAGATTAGTTGCTGAGATGTTGGCTGCCTGAGAAACACGTAAAATCTCTGCAAGGAATTTTATTTTGTGTTGAGAATTAGGTAGCTCCAGCTTTACATCTTGGGCAGTATTTTATTAGTAAGAATTCTTTTTTTCTCTGTGATAATACAAATATTTCTGTATTAAGTAAATAAGTGCTTTATACATAAAGAAACAAGAATAAAAAGGTAGTCTTACTGAGTTATAGAAATGAACAGGGTTGGACAAGGTTTAGATCAAAGAGTAGCTAAAAGAGAATGAAAATGGAATTGTCAGACTGTGGAACCAAAGTTGCCCAAATCCAAACTTTGAAGAACTTTTTTTAAAAAAGCAGGACATAACACAAGAGAATAAACTTTTGACTGCAGTAGGAATTAGTGACCTGCCATGACCAGGGTCCGAGAAAGGAGAGCGCTGTCATTACTTCAGGTTATGTTTCAAAGATACATGCTGTTATAGGTTCCAGAAGGCTAAGAAGCCCTCAGAATATTTGGCTAAGGTGAGTAAAGTCTCTTTTCGACTTCAGTTTATTCAGCTGAAAAAAGAGTTCGTAAAGATTACAAGGAAACATACTTTATAACACAATGAGCCACCCACCAGAGAGAAGATCTGAAACAGTAATAGTGACCTTGGTTTTATGAGTGTTTTTGATAGGAGAATTACAGATACAGTTCGCTGTTGGATCTTGCTGCTCATGTAAAGCTGATAAGGAAGGAATGATGATGGGTCATTTTCAAATTTCTGAATTGTAACCTAGCCAATCTAGGCTATCTCTGCCAGAAATTAGTCTAGAGAACAGGCTGTGAACGAGGCAGAACTCAATAAATAGAGAACATTAACTTCATATGTGTGCTGTTCAATAAAACTGCATTCAGACCAGCAAAATAAATCAAGAGATTTCAAGAAAATATTTTATTATTATTAAGAGGTTTAATTGTAACTATTAGGGCTTAAATTTTTGTACTATGTGAGGAATTTTGAATTTTATTTTAAAGTTAGGCTCAGGGTGCAAATTTTGTGTGGGAACTTCCAATACAAAACCTATACATGTAATGGCAAACACATTATTAATGCAAAATAGTAATAGAACACTTGGTGAGAGAATTTTATTACGGGATTTGTTTTTCCAGGCATTGAATGAAATTGCTGTTTTGCCAAGGACTGTTTTGTGTATCCTGAAAATGTTACTGACTGATGCATGAGTGTTTCCATTGCAGACCCAGAAGCACGACACTGTTGGTAGCCTCTGCTAACACTCTGTTCCAGTGGCTTTATCACATAAATAAATGAATGCATAAGTGTGCATGGCTATGGATACACTTTAAGTAAAGGCCAGGCAAAGTAATAATCACAGGATTTGGTGTGACATTTTGCCAGCACTCACACTTATTCTCGACTTTTCTAACATTTGTTTTTCAACTGATAAATATTTCTGGAAAGTAAGCACACTGTTAAATGACAGGAGCTTCTGTGGGGAGATTAGGTACATTAATAAAATATGAGACAAAAGGTACTGGTGAGTGATGGTTTTTAAATAGGGGAGAGAAGAAAAAAAAAGTTTTTTTAAAAGTCAGAGTGTTCTGAAGAGTAACACTTAATTGTCTCTAGTTTTGTTACTTTTGAATATACTCTTACTTATGAAACAAAAATTGGAAAACATGAAAGCAAAGAAATTTACACTTGCAATAAGAAAAGTATGTTTGAATGTCCTGTGAAAGGGAGAAGGTGATGGGAGCATAAGCATTCCTTTGATTATATTCAATGAAACCAGGTTGTGTACTTTATAAGAACAGGAACAACTTCTAAAATCTTCCTAATCCTGTTGCAACTTTGATCATTTCTCCTTTTAAGCAATGGCTATAACTGGTCCTAGCAGAGAAGTGCAGTGGTTCATCTCAGACAGATAACTTTCATGTTTTCCTATATCTTTTTTCATTCTAATGAAATCTTTCTCTCCATTTTAGACAAATATCACTTGCTGTGTCATAGCACATGGATTTCAGGACCGCCTGTGAAGAGGTAGGATCAGAATTTTTTTCAAATAGTAGAATGAAAATCAATGAACTTTTAATCCTTTTTAAATGCAAGATACTTTTCCCCCTTTTCTTTTCTTCTCCTGAAGTTTTAGGAATTATATAGTCAAATATAAGTTATTCAGCTGATCATTTCATGGGGGCAGATGGACTTTGTAGTAGAAGATGAAAGAATTTGTTCAAGTGTATTCATCTCTAGACCTCACCTCTGTTCCCATTTTACCTCTTTAGGCACAATGTCGGTGCAGGCAGCTATGTTTTGTGTGAGCTTTGCTCTTCCTGAAATTGTTTATATCTGAAAGCCTGTACAGGAAGCAAAATGTCAATGGAGCCAGGAATGTGTCTGGTGCTGCTCAGCAGAATCAAGGGGGAAATGTAGAAGTATGGGAGAAAAGTGGGTAGGGAGAAGGGAAGCTGTGAAGATGACCAAAATAAAAAAAAAATTCCATTCAAATTTAGTGAGGTAAGAGTAATTTTTGCTTAGAATTAGTTTCATAATGTCAATGAAAATTACTTCAGTCCCCCTCCACTAGAGATGAGGAAAGTGCTTTCTGTGTTTATAATAATTTGCCTTAAAGAAAGCATATAAAATGTATTTGTAGGCATTAGCAAAGGCATCTTATTTACTCAGTGATTGTCTATGTACAATTGTTTTAATGGGATTTTAACAACTTCGGCAATTGAGACACAGTGAGAAGCATTTGCAGCAAATTATGTAATGATTTTTATGCATTATTATAATTTAAAAATCATGACAATTACCTGTACACTAAAAATCACAAACACCATTTAGGAAGGTAGGACTGGAAACAAGAAAACTGGCTAGAACTTTAGGTGTGACCATGATCCCATGAAAAAATAGAAATGAAGGGATTGGAACAGCACTAAAATCAAGAAATAACTGCAGCTATAACCAGTAGTGACTTGAGAATCAGTTGGAATAAATTAGGGGAGAAGAGAAAATAAGCAGGATAAAGAACGCTAACTCATGACAGCATTCTGAAACTAGTAGTAGGGTTAAAAAGAAATATTAAAATGAGCCCTGCCTTTGGGAAGGAATACTGTGATGTTTTCCCAGGATGATATATATCAGGCTTTAATACCTCTAAGATGCATGCATGGTGTATATTCTATAGGAGTATATCCCAAATTATTTGCATGGAAGAAAGCATTCTTACTAATCTTGAGTTTTGGCTTTTCAAAAAGAGTATTTTCAGTTGGAAGGAGCCTGCAATGATCACGTAGTCCCACTTCCTAACTGCTTCATGGCTGCCCAAGAGTTAAAGCATGTTATTAGGGCATTTTGGTTTGGGTTTTATTATTATTATTATTATTATTATTATTATTATTATTATTATTATTATTATTATTATTATTTCTTTTTGAATATGCTTATTCAGATAAAGAGGGAGATTAGTATCTTTTCCATAGTTTTTTTATGTTGTTATTCTTTAAACTCTATAGACTATTTAGTGGCAATTCACTTCATTCTGTGTCCAGCAGACATAACGACAAGAGCAGCCACAGAAAGACAACTTGGCATACGAGTCCTGTCTTAGCCTCTACAGTGCGAGTACACTGACAGATCTGTTTCATTCTCAATCTAGTTTCTAATGGAGGCATTGATTTCAAATTTAGCTCTTTAAAAATCTGCTGATTTACAGAGCTTACATGGTAGACAAGGGAAGGAGAGCATGATTCCACCCATCCTAAAAAAACTCCATAATCTGGAGACTGCAAAGAATAGTTACTAAGAAGTGTTTGATAATGGCAGTAAAAGCTTTTGTGAAGCATCTTGGCTGTCTGATCTTTCTCTTCCACTTTTTTGTTTCCTTTCACCTGCATATCCTGGTGCTGCAGCCACTACACTGCAGAAGAGCTGAGATCGCTCTCCCAAACTGGTGAATGCAGCTCAGATTCTTCTTGGTACTTCCATCCTTAGTAATGGCAGTAAATGGTTTGAGCTCAGTTTCAATTAGCATAAAACCAAAATTTTCCACATAGATGCACTGAGGCTAAAGCATGTTTTTCATGGTGTCCATGACATACTCTATTTTTTTCCTCAAATTACTTTTCAATTAACTGCTGCTCTAGTGCACTGGAGGTCTCTGAGTGAAATTTAGTTCTTTCATAGTACTGATGCTTTCATGCATCCCTAATTTCTTCTAGTGTCTACTAGTGAGATTTGAGTTGAGATTTGGACACTGAAATGGTCTTGTCTCCTTATAGGTACCTGTTCCTGCAGCAGATCTGATTGGAGCAGTCAGGGTTATTATGATGAGAGGTTAAACACAGATATGTAGACAGGTAGAGTTTTTTTTTAATCTCAAAGTGATTTCTAGTATCCTAATGATTATTTTCTCGCCCAAGCAACTTATCTTCAGGCTGTGCTGCCTTTCAAGGCATCTAAAAGTAGTTTTAGTCTGCAGGAAAATAACTTCCATGCTAGAAAATTCAAATGGTACTACAAAAAGAGGACATCTTACACACACACAGACACACACACAGACACAGATACAGACACAGACACACACACACACACACACACACACACACACACACACACACACACATTTTTAAAGGGAAACTACCTGTTATCTGAAAAGGTGATTTTTTTTTTTTTTTGTTTGTGTGTGTGGCTTCTCTGCTTGCTATTTGTGGGAATTTTTTTCACTATTTCATATTTCATTATTCAGTATTCCATGCTATTTTCCCTCACTGATCAGCAAATATATCAATTTTTTTGGTTCTTCTATTTAACAATTTCTAAACCATAAGACTATCCAGCTCCTCTTTTACCCTTTATCCCAAGCTTTTTGAACTTTACAAGAGCATAAATCACAGAGTCACTGGTTCTTAAAATGCTCTCCTGTACTCACTTGACCTTATTCTATATTCTGAAAACTATCTCTTGGAAGATAACCTCAGTCTCTGACATAATACTGTCCTCTGCAGTGAAAGTATCCTTCTGTTGAAATTGAAGACTTGGGATGATTATAATGCATTAGAACATCTTCCCCTGTGATTTTTTTTTTTTTTTATGTTCATCTTTTCCATGTACTTTATGAGCAAGCTTCATTAGCAGCTTTCTAACTTTTTGAAATCTCATTCTTTACTTCTAATAGCTTGGCTTTCCTTATCTCAACCCCCCCCCCCCCCCGCCCAAGTATAGCATCAAACTTACTGAGGTTAATAAATACCCCATTCATTGCCCTGCTTGCACTCTATTCATTTGTTTTCACAGTAGTGTCCATTGTTTCTTTGAAGGATTAATTTGAATTGGTAAACTGTTTGTCCTGTGCTTTATGAATTCTACAAATATTCTTGTAGACTTCACAAGCTTTACAATTTGATATGTTCTGTTATTCAAAGGTGTAGTGACCTCTATTTCAACATCCATCTAGTTGCAGGGGGGAAGGGTCTTTCCTGCAACAAAACGTGTTTTAAATTTTAAACCATGTTCAACTTTCTTGCGAATTTCTTCCCTAAATATTGGTACCTACTTGTATGGTCTGTTTCTAGTCACCTCTAGGCCATTTTCTGATTCACACGTTTCAGACCAAGCTGATGCTTTCCTTTGTTTATAAATCCTGTTAGATAGAAATACAGTGGGTTTCTGGGATTTTTCTTAAATGAAGCTTCAACTCATGATTTAACCTTAAAATGGCATGATGGAAAATGACTCATAATTTACAATATCTGTTAGAATGCAATAGGTGAAGTAAATTTGAAGAAACATACATGTTCTCACAAAAGCCTTTATTACCTTACCTCTTGGGTTCAACTCCATAGTCACAGTAAGCTCATTGGCAACTCAGACATCAAAGTGGAATCCTTAAAGTGTCAGAAAAATAAAATTTTCTCTCTGAAAAAGTACCATAGCTTAGTAAGAAGCTTATATATATACATATTTATGTCAATATATATTTTTTCCAAATTTCTAATTTACATTTTCTGACAGTTTGAAATAAGGACTTTCTTGATAAGAATTCATTCTTTCAATGAAATCACTTAGAAAGAATACTACAGCAAATACTTACCTGGCAAATATCTGATAAATCAAATTAAAATAAGTTCAAGTCCAAATTCAGAATTTTTCTGCAGTTCTTTCAGTGTACAATTCATATGCAGGAATGGACTTGCTGTCCCTTGGATTGGAAAATGTTGGTATCTGATTGAAGAGCCTCTGAATGACAAGCTGAACACATCCCTGTGTGTCTGGGCTGCATTCCAGTTTTTGACAATATAAGGGCTTTTCACTTAAGCTAGCAATACCTCCACAGAATGTGTAGCTGGACTGTTTAAAAAACATCCCATATATGGTTCTGACACATATTCCTGCCTCTTGGATCCATTGCTATTACCTCCTTAAATCCAATGCCATTACCTCCTTAAACCTCTGATTCAATTTCCCTTTTTATTATTATACTTACGATTATGAAGCAGTGACAGGCATATCTCCAAATATTCAGAGGTCAGCCTCAGTTCAAATAAGCATCCAAAAGGGTAGATAATAATCTGAAGGAGCTAGGTACACATTTAAGGCAGTTTTGTAGCCCATTCTCCTTACTGCTATCATGTTCTTGATAGTAGAAATAAATTTCAAGGCTTAAAACCAAATTGCAGAGGCTTACTTTCTTTTAGGGCATAACAGTCAAAGTAGAAACTAAAAATCCAGGTCACCTTGCATAGAAAATGTGCTGAGTTGGTTTTTTCCACCCCTCTTTCTTGCTTCCACTTGTTCGTGGACTAAACTATTCTGGGATATTTGTTGGAGTCTTCCTGCTGATATGAAACTATGAGAAGCAAAGCTTAATAAATTCTTTTATTACTGTAGAGCCAAATACAAAGATAAAGTAGCAGAAAGGACAATAAATTTCTTGAAAACTACAATTATTTAAAATTGCCTGAAGGACTGAGAAACTCTCTTTGAGAACAAAACAAAAACATAGGAAAGGTTTTAGATTTTTTTTTCCTTTTCATACATGACAAGAAAAAAAACCAGTCATAAAATGGAAAAAGAAAATCAACAGAAAATCTGCAAACAGACTTGTTTAGGCCAGGTAAATTAAAAAAAAAATATATTTTGGAAGTTCTGCAGGAAGTTTACTTCTAAATCAACAGGTAACTTTGATGATGTTTCTCCTGCAGTATTTATTTTGGTATGTGTTTTGTGGGTACCCTGCTGCTAGTATAAATGTAGGAGCTGTAGTTTTCATGTGTATTTTCCCTGAAATTAATTCTTAAATATTTGTGAAGGCCATTTAACAAATGTGGAATATTTGTTTTGGTATGTAAGAATTTCTAAATTCCTTTTAGGAAAGGAATCCTTAGGCCGGATATTTTACACAGCACCTATGGGCAATGTGCTGTAAGTCAGGGTATAATTTTAAGTGGCATTTTTTTATTGCCTTGTTGCTAATAATGATCAGAGTGTGACCGTATTCTCTGGAAAAGCAGTCTGCCTAAGGGCTCTGCCCACTCCTACTGTTCTCTGGTAGTGACCTGAAGCAGAAAGTTCACCACAGGCTGGTGTGATGAAGCAAAGGGAGATCAGTTTTCAGCCCCTCTTGTAATTATATTAGTTCAGGAATATATAATATATATAAATATATTTTTATATATATTTTTATATATATATATATATATATATATATATATATATATAATAATATAAGAAGTTCCCAGGACATCAGCTCTTGCCTCATCAGTGTTCTTATCTAACTCAGCTGAAAACTGTGAAATGAGATGACAGAAGCAGCCTTGTTTGGGTGCAACATTCACTGCATCTGTTACTTAGGTACCATTACCTTCCTTCATCACTGCTTTTGCTTGAAGGCACAGGCTCTTCTCTCATATGGAAACCCTTTCACCTCTTTACAGTGCTTCCATATCCATTCCTTAACATACCTCCTCTGCTTCATAAAAATGTGCAACATCAAACACTCAGTTTTCTTCCCATCTTTGCAGCACAGGAGCCCAACTCTATTAATAAGGTGATGTTTTTGGGGATTTGGTCTCAGTCAAGGTTTTTTGGCTTAGCAAACTGTTATCAGCTGAACTCTGCTTCTCTCTGCATGGGTACTGTGGGGTGATGCAGTGTATCACGTTTGAGCACAAGAGGATGCCTTGCATGGCCCAGCAGCTCAGCCAACGAGCTGTTTGTGTCCCATTGCTGTAAGACAGGAGTAGGGCTCAGCCCTCTGCCAGTGACATGGGAAAGGCTTGGAGGGAAAAGTTTTAGCACAGCCTCACATGGACGCTCTTAAAAATTGGTGTCAGGAACAAAAGCTAGTATCAGCCATAGCTCTGCACTCTCACACCTCATGCACACATATACACACACGTGCACACCATCTAAGCTCTTCAAATGTAAGAGAGGGCAGGGTTATAGGCTGTACAGCTGATCAGAATAATTTTGCACTATAATTTTGGGCACATGAATAAAAATGTTGATGTGCGCAGCAGTTTACATGAAAGTACGTATACAGGTTGTCTTCCCTAATTTCCAGCTCTGGAAAAGAAACTCACATCTTTATTTTACTCAGTTTGTGGAATACTTTGAAGGGGGGTGGGTGAGAGCAGCAAGAAGGAGGTTTTAACAGACAAAAATGAAACAATTAATTCCAGTCTTTGTTCTCAAGGTCTTCTTTTGAAGTTACCTAATGAAACTCAGCTACATGCTTCTCTTTACCATGGTTAATGCAGCTGTCAGGTTGGAGAGGAAAGGAGCTAGTATAATTGAAGATTTAATTTTGAACTGTATTGTAAACTAGCTTTCATAAAACCCAACAGCAGTAAAGTGGTTCATTACATTTTAGAATGTCTGATGTAAATAAGGTCTCTGAGTCTGTGTGATCAATCTTTCCAAGGGCCAAAATATTTTGCTGTTCCCAAGCTTGATTTGCTTGTTCAGGCTGAATAAGCTCAGCTCCTATGCATTTGGAAACTGACTTGAATTTTAATTTTATTATAATGTCTAATTGTGCCTGCGGTGGTTGCCTCTAATTCCTACAAAGTAGCCCCTCAGCTTTTGCAGAAAGACTCTAGAGATTTTATAAGGTTATTGACCAAATCAGAAACGTGCAATCAAGTAAGGCAGAGTTAACTATACCCAGTGTATGAGAGGCAGAATTTATTCTATTGCCAGTTATCCAGGGAGGAGGAAAGGCATATTGCAAACTTTACTGCAGAAAACAGGTGTTTTCTAAGTTTCAGCCCCTTTATTTGACCATAATTATTTACAATCCACATTGTTCAACTTCCATTGTCACTTACTGCTTCCTTCACAACTTCAAGGAGAGAGGAGGCATCTTAGTGTGTAAAGGAGAAGTTCCAAGGGCATAACCACTCTTTATTTTAATATTGTAACATTTTATGTATGATATGAGAGAATTTTTCGGTGGTACTGAAAACCTAACTCCTGTGATCCATTTATTTTGTCTGTGTACGTTAATCAGTTTCTGTCTCATCCTGTTCACAAAAACAAAAAAAAAACAACAAAACATCAAAACAAAAAAAAAAAGACACTTTAATATTAGAAAAATGGTGTAGGTTGAATGTTGACCAGAGGTTCGACTGACCTCAATGTGATTTCAATGCATGGTGCTCTTCATTCTTTTCTTCTTCTTACCTAGATTAAAAAGAATTAAAAAAATGTCAAAACCCCTTTCAAAGTCATGGCTGAGTTATACACATTTGCTTCTGGCATCCAAGAAAAAACAATTTCCGAACTTTGAGTGTTGAGTATGGAGCAGAAGTGACAGAACAGTTTGTCAGTGGAGAACATTATATAGAACTATTTAAAGATTGTCCTCGACCTTTCCACCTCTTTTAAAACCTTGTGAGAGAAATTTAAACTTCTCTTTTGCCAGTGGCCTACTCTCAGTTCCATATTTGTGTTTGTTCTGTCCATGCTATGGATGTAAGAGCACATTATGGGGAGATCTTCCAAATCCTCTTTTAAACTCTTGTCTGAGAAAGAGCCCTCAGATTCAGCCAGGTCAACCTTGGCACTTAAAGTTCAGAGAAATACTTTTCTTTCCTTGATCTCTTCTTAAGCCAACTTTTTACAGTTGTTTGATTGAAATCTGACCTCTGTGAAGATAGTGAAGGTTTTATTATTGGCACTGATGAGTCAAAGTTTTTCAATACTTTTTAAATGTGAATTTTCATCTGAGATACATATGTATCTATATCTATATCTATATCTATATCTATATCTATATCTATATCTATATCTATCTATCTATATCTATATCTATATCTATATCTATATCTATATCTATATCCATATCCATATCTATCTATATCTATATCTATAGCTATATCATCTATATCTATATCTATATTTGTATCTATGCAAATACTTATGCTGATAAATTACTTGTAAGGTGAATGTTTTAGACTGTTTGTAAGCAGATTTCTCATATTAAATAAAATGCTCTACTAGTAGGAATTTTGTCCAAGTGTTACAAAGAGTGCTGTTTTCAACATAACCTTCAGGGAAAATTAAATACTGATGGTACTTTCACATGCCAACTTTTTCAGTGCTCACTCTCTCATGTATAATGATAGTCTAAGTAGGTGCTACCACAAAGGCACTGTTGATTGCTGGCAAATCATTTATTATATATTGAGGAATCCTGCAGAATTTCTGATCTTTAGCCATAAGTGTAAAATACAGAAATGGAGCCAGAAGTAAGTTACTACAGGGAGTTTTAGTCTTTGTTTTATTTTCTCCTATTTTTAGCTCTTCCTCATTTGAAAACGAACCTAAAAAAATTAAATCCATATTATGTTCACAGACACAGACAATAGCTGTTGATACTCACATCTGGCTCTTTTGGAGGTATCATTATACATATTTTGTGCCAAAAATCGTGTAATATGTAGAGGATCAGCTTTTATTTTGTGTCCAAGTGGGGTGTTTCATCATTTAATGAAAAGACAGTAAAGAGCACAGCTGATTTGAAGCAATTTGGAAGGAGTTTCACAAAACCATCATGGGTGAAGTAACACCTTATTATTGCAAAATCTGCCTTTAATATTTACTACTGTAACATTTGTTCTCTTGTAGTCCAAACACAGTAAATACAGTGATCATTGAAAATAGGTTTTGGGTATTTGTTAACATGTTTATGGTGACTGTACCTATCTATCAAGCATTCTTATTCAAAATATCACTTCTAACAATTTTAAGTGCTAACTGAAAATAACTTCTTTTTCTTTTTTCCCTCCTTTAAAGACAAAGACAGGGGTTTGTTTGCTGCAGGATGGTAACCAGGAGCCTTTCAAAGTGCGACTGCACTTAGCCAAAGATATTTTGATGATCCAGGAGCAGGATGTGATCTGTGTGTCTGGTGAGCCTTTCTATTCTGGTGTAAGTAGTTTTTTTTCCTTCTTTAAGATGTTCTTTACAAAGAAACAGTGCTCTGTGTATGTGTGTGCGAGTGCATAAACACATCTCTGTGCATTTGCTCTCATGGGTTGGTATTTCATTTTATACTGTTAACACCAAGTGTATTTTAATGCTTTTTTGGTGAGTAAATATTAGCAATACTCATCTAAGAAGCAGCAATACGATAATAAGGTATATGCATGACTGCAGCACTGTTTCTCTTCTCTCACCCTTGTGTGTTTGAGCCAATGAATGTGGGAAGAATGACACAAGCATATCTCACAGTACTTCTGTATCTGAGTATTGTCTGTGGAGTTGATAAGATAATTATGTCAGGGCTTTGCTGGTAGAGGAGTTACCTTTTATCCCCTGTTGCTTGGGTTCTTTGCTGTGGTAGCCCAGCACTAGACTTCAGGAATGCTGTGAGAGTCACTAGCTTTAACAGCATGTCATGTTAACAGAGATGGAACAGTGGGCTTTATGTATTACTGTTTTTACCTGATGTGTCAGATTCCTTATTTAAGCATCATATTGAATTTTGTGCATGAGAAACTACAATTATTTGGAAGATCTGTAAAATTTTATCCAGAATAATACTGTAGGGTTTAGAGCTATTGTAATGCAAAGTTTTTACTTAATATTAGGAGATAGGTACAAAAATAATGGAAAACATTTAGTAATAATTTCTATAGAAATTTTTTTAGAAAATGTAATTATATTTTGTAGAGGTATTTTTAAGATTTGTGTGAAACTATCATAAACATTCTGGTCTCCCTTTGAGCTAAATAAAATAATAATAGAATTTAATGTTTAATCTTGTGAGGCATAGTAGTGTGATGTCTGTTCATACAAATGTTTTGTTAATGCTATTATGTCTGTTTTATTATTTAATTGCTGCTGTTGCCACATACTTGCATGTCTGAATACAAGCGCAATAAAAAGATAGAAAGCACAAATGAAAAACAACTTGGTAGAATGTTAGCAGTGCAAAGAGTGTGAAAGATTAATGAAAAAATGTATCAAATTATCCTTGTCATGATTATGAATATGTCAAGGTGAGTTCTTTGGAGCTTTTCTCTGAAACAAGAGGAACACACTCCATAGAGTCTGGGTTTATTTGCTTGACATATCTGACATTAGCTTCTGACTGTTTCATGCTGAACAAATGCAGTTTGCTAATATAGGTCTGTATCCTTTATGTGGAATATAGATGCTTCTTTTACCAATCAGAGTCCCTTGTTCTTCAACAGACAGGACATACAGCAGCCAGGAGAGAAAGAAGTTATGAGTTCAAGCTCAAGCTGTAGTTGTTCAATTAGCAACATACACTGTGGCACCATTATTCCACCCACACCATTCTGACTTTATTTATTAAAAGATTTTATCACTCAGAAATATGACTTTCATTATTCTGCTGTAATATCTGTAATATCCTGCTGAACTTGTTATTTAAATATCTTCATGAAATGCATATTAATTTTTTTTCCCTTTTCACAGCAAGGCTTTCTCTTACAGTATTTCTCCTTAGTTTTGCAAAGGCTCTGTAGAAAATAATGGATTATTTGCTTCTCCAGTTAAACTCCCCCATGTTATTTGCATATTAATTTGTAACTCATTACCTGATTGATATTAGTGTGTTGATGCAGAGTTTATTTTCCTGGAAGTGTCGTTGTTAGAGTAGTGACTTTTGAACAATGTACTCTGATTTCCTTTAGGATTAAGGCTAGGTTTTTTTAGCAGTAGGTTCATTCCAACTAAGGATGATAGGCATTCACAGACAGTTAACTGTCCTTTTGTCACAGGTAATTTGAATAATCTGGAATCATTATCTTGATTGTATACTATAATCACAGAAGTCCCACAGGCTTCCTTTTTTTTTCCCTATTTTTCCTCAGTTTTATTCCCAATTTATTAGGTTTAATTTGTTTGTTTACTTATTTTTCCTTTGTTTTACTTTGTTTGGTCCATTTTGTTCTGTTCTTTCTGTCATTCTAGATAACTGATTGCATTTATCTTTCTTTTAGCTGAATTCTACAGAGCAAGGGATTTCATTAGCAGCTGACACTTCATGCCTCAGAGAATGAACTCTTTAAGCATAAAAATAAAATTTGCAACTGAGGACCAATAGTATTGCTAAATTTTACAGACAAGTAGCTACAGTAAAAGTAATTTTTAATCTGTTTAAATAAATAATCTTTAAATAATTTGATTAGAAGGTTTTGCTTTATCACTGCTGCACTGGTATGGAACGAAAGGCTCTTACTGTGTTTCTAGTTCAGAACAGTGTCTCTTCTGTTTGTTGAGTCTGAATCAATTTGCATGCTCCTCTGTGTAGGGCAGTCTTTAAACAGGCACTTAACGTTCCAGCAGCATCCAGATCTGCATCCTGTGGAATAATCTAAATAAAATCAATGGCTTCTTAGGAATGAAGTGCTGTTTAATGTGAGTATATGGGATAAGGACCTAGTTCTTAATTTGGAACGCTTCCTTTTGGTGTTAGACAGTTCTAGTTTCCAAAACTAAAGAGGTGAAAAGAAACGTTATTTCTTCTTTTGTTTTGTACAGTTTGGAGCAAGAAAATAAAATGCATAAAAGCTTATGAGCAAAATAAATAGTGTTATACACTTAAAAAGGAAAGCATCTGTTTTTTTAGAGGGCTGAAAAAAACGATAAGCATTAGTGAGGGTTCTGCAGCAATTATACCTATAGCAATTCCATACAACATCAACCCTCCCTGAAATGATCATGGACTACATCTAAATTTGAGCATCAGTTGCATCAATAAGTATTAAATATATTTATTTTTGTGTGCAATAAGAAAGTCTTGCTTTCCAAGAGAAAGAGTTGTAATGGATTCAGCATTATGCTGCTAGCAGATACCCAATGTAGATTTGAGCTCCAGTGCAAATGACCAAAAGTGGGATGAGAATATATTGTGAAACTCAAAGTGTACAAGGCAGTGTTGTTACTGATCCAAATTAATTCCTTGCCTGTAGAGAGGTTTTGTGTTATGGGAAGTGTATGCCTCAGTTGGAGTGGCTTGTGTTGGAAGATTCTACTCCCCTAGGTCAGGTACACCTTTTTCTCCCAGAGCAGCTACAAAATGTCCCAAAAAGAGTTGAATTAAACCATGTAGGAACCTCATCACTATTTGTGGCAGAATTGTAGAATATCTTTACCTATTCTTTTAAAAATATTTCTTTAATTACTTGAAATTGTGCTCACAAAAGTTTGCTGTATGGTATTCCATATAACAATGTCCAGTGAAGCTGCTCCCACTCTTTTTAGACATATATTTAAATAGCCTGGACCAACCAGGATAGCCTAATGTTTAACTTGGTGGAAATTATGATGGGAGAGGAGATAGCCTAAAGTATGGCATATCTGAAGTAAATTTGTTCCTAGGAAAGGTTTCGATATTTGCCATTCCAGAATATTTTTTTTTTTTATTTTAGAGTTAATCCTTGCAGTTTCTTTTACCTTTCATGAACATCTGAAATTCAAGGAAAAGGATTATTGCACTATAACAAGATAAGCAGTTTATCTGTTTAAGAAGCTGTGGATTTTTGCTTCTTTTCTTTAACAAATTTTGTTCATTAATTGTACTCAGAATTTTTTCTATACATAGACTCTATGTGCATGTGAGATCCATAAATTAAAGATTTGACAATGAACCATGTGACAGAATGGATGGTTTGAATCAGCTACTCTTTTTTCTAAAAGAATCAAAATAAACTGCGAGCAGCTGGATAATTGTTAGCTACCTGGATAGTTTGCATTTTTACAAAATTTTCTTAAATATTCTTTTAAAGGGTCATAGATTTTACAAAATACTGCTAACTCACCTGACGATAACATGCAGTTGAGTCACGTTTCTTTCAAGCAATTTATTTCTATGCTGCTGTGTAGTAAATGCATCAATTAATTAAACATTAGGAAGTTCTTTTAGGGGTTTGATTTTTAAATTAAAGATCTTTGGGGAAAATTTCTGTGAAGGTCAATCAGAATTCAATTTTAATAAAAAGTGAGTGAATTTTTCTTTTTTTTTTTTTTTTTTTTTTTTTTTTTTTTTTTTTTTGTGAATTGATAGAGCAACAGCTCTAGGAGTAGAGCGGCATTTGTCCAAGTTTTTAACTGAGGTTGATACAATTGTATCTAAATGTAGCCTGTGGACTGTAATTGGTTTTGTGATTAAAAAAACTCTCAGTAAACACCTTTACTAAGGCCAGGATGTAATGCTGTCTCAAAATGTATCACTGGAGCCAGATCTGTTTTCTGACGTTGTTGACCACACTGTCTTTTTTTTTTTTTTTTTTTTTTTTACTGTAAGCATAAAAAACCCAATTATGTCTCCTTTTTAGGGTTGTCTGTATGCTATTGTGAAATCAAGTGCTGAAAGATTCATAAATATATACAAAGCCCATAAACTATTAAAAAAATTAGTTGCTAGAGATTTTCTAAATTTTTTTTAGTTTTGTGTAAAAAAGTCTTTTAAATCAAAAACTTTACACAATAGATTTTTTTACTTGATTTTTAAAAAATAATAAAGTTATTAATTTTTAAGAAAAAAATTAAATACAGAACACCTCACTTTGGGATGATATGCCTGGGAAGTCACATGAATTCATTACATTTTCCTTGCTTGAATATTTCTTTTTTTTTATTCAGATTTCCTGAGAATTAATTTTGTATTTGTTGTATTGGATCATTCTCTTTTGAAAATTATTAATTTTCTTGTCATACATTTTAGTATTGGTAAAAAAGATTCAATTAACATTAGCAATTTTAATGAATAGATATAGAAGGAAAAAATTAAAAGCTTAAAATGGTAAAATATAGTTTTGACTTATTTTCTCTATTGTCATTATTTACAATTTTGATTCTGATTTGCGATTGAATATTATAAGCAATGCCACAATGGAAATCCCTGTCTTGTAAAGAATTGCAAATATGTGCACAGATAGGTCACCTTTCAAGCACTTTCCATTCTTGTTACCTTCACAAAGCTACCAGTAAGAATCTTTGGGGTTTTTTATCTTTTTGGTATCTGTCAGCTATTCAGTGGAGTGAATCCGTTTTTGCACTGAAGTCGTCAAGTATCTATCAGATGGGGGTAACTTTTTTCCCCTGCCAATCTGGACAGCTTTAAAGTGACAACCTGACAGATGTAAATATGATTATTTAGGGAAAGCCTAAGGCAGCTTATTTTTCTGCAGCTACTTAAAAGTAAAAAGCATTGCAATCAGCCGAGGTCAAAAATGCCATTTATAATGCCAGATTTGAAAGAAAATAATGACTTTTCCTCATTGGAAGAAGGCTTTTCCTTCAAAAGAAAGAAAAATATTGCAAATCGGAGAAAACTCAGAGAACCTAAAACACTGATAGCAGTGAATGACGTAAGGCAGTAGCTGGAAACTACAGAGAATGTTCCTTATGAAACCTGGTGGGAGTTCAGATCGTGACCATGGGTTCATAGGTTTGTTTCTCTTTTATTTCTGTACTAAGAAATGCAGTCCTCCTGAAGTGAATCAATCGTATGTGTGGAAATTTTATAAATAGATATTTATGTGAATGTTTCAGCTTTCAAGTGTAAGCTGCCAGACCAGAAACATTATGAAGTATGAAGGGTTGAGAGCTTTTTTCTTATTCTAGTCACTGTTAGCAGCCTGCGTGACACCGCTGTTTTGGCCACCCTCAGTTTCCAGCACAGATGCAGGGGAAGGGGGATTTCCAGTTGACCAGGCAGGAAATCTGGTTGGCTGTTGACCCCACTGCCAACCTCCTCCAGTTGTACGAGGAACTGAAATAATGAGACAAGCTTCAAATGCTAGGTGATGGAAGTTGGTAGCAGATGAGCAAGTCTGCTGGCAAATCTTGTTAACACTATTAATTCAAATTGGGAATGTGACTGACCTGTATCCTGTGTCCTTTACACTCAGAATGAGTATAAAGCTTGCCCAGGTAAATCAATCCAAAGAAATATCACTAAGAAAGAGCAAAACATTACCAAAAAGAGGACTTAAAACCTTGAAAATGTATGCAATGAATAAATCAAATTTTACAAATCCTCATGATATTTTCTTATTTCAAAATGTAGTAGGATTACTAATAGCTGATAAACTATCTGAGAGTGTGGCCTTGAATGTATTGTGGCATCAAATGTTACCAGATTGATCTATGAAGTTGCTGCCAATGTATTGATTTTATCTTTATACTATTACATTTTAAAATGTGTGTTCTAATATTTTCCTCCTTTTTTTCCTCCTACATCTTTCCATGTCACTGTACTATTGTAGATTCCTCTCCATGTCTATTCCTTTTTTCCCCGCCTCCTGTTTTGTGCTGCAAAACTTTCAGCTTTTTATCATCTTCTTCCATATGTAAAATACCTTGGTCTCTCTTCTAATCCTCTGAAGAGAGGTCATGTTTTCTGTCTGTACCTAGGCAAACTAATTCTTTATACCTTTACTCTTGTAAGATGAATATCCAGACTCACCACATGAATAACCACACACTGGGAAAAAGGTTGAGAAATGGTATTTTTAAGTTTCACATGCTGTTAGCTCAGTTTTGTTAAGATTTTTGAAGTTTCTTCAACCTTTTGTTCAACATATATTTGACTTCTTTCATTGAGACACAGTATTAGATTATTAGATCCCATTAGATGACTGCTTTGTATTATACAAGATAGATAGTTTGAAAAGATTGCTAACAAAATATTTTTAAGAGTCTGTTAAGTAATTATAAACTTTTTTTTACATCATATACCATTCAGTATGAAATACTTGAATTTTTCCTGTGCTCCAAGATGTAACTTAAAAATAACATTAACTCTTGACTAAATATAAATAGGTAATGATTACCTAGGATTCTGTGTTTTCTTTCCCTCGCTATTTATGTTGCTCTGTGCTCACATGGTCATTCTTCACTTCTGATCTTACTTACAATGACATTTATGTTCCCCAGAAGATCATATGGATTTTAAGAAATTTTAGTAGCTCTTTACTGAAAGCCTAAAACACATTGTTTCTCTTTCACTGCATAGCTCTGAGGAAGAATTTTTTTTTTTTTTTGGCAAAACTCTTTGCTGTCCTTTCCCGTCAATTTACTGAGACACATGGAAAATGCTGACAGCATGGCAGCAGCTTTGTGTTTTTCAATAAAATGATAACTAATTTTGTTCTGTTCCAGGAAACAGCAAGAACACTACTCTGAATCTTGCTTTTAAGAGTCATAGGAGCTCTAACCTTCCTTCTGTTTGATATAATGTAGATAACAAATGTGAAAATGGAATTACAAGCTCACAGAAAACTTTGTGTAGTCTTGATAGTGAACTAAGTATCTTTTCATCTCAATCAAGTTTTATTTTGTAAACTTGGAAATGAAGTTGCTTTTGGAATTTGCAAAACCACTGCAAATTCATAGTATATCATGTGGTGCAAAAAGAGGGGAAAGCATAAAAATATTAATAGAGAATCAATAGAACAGAGTATTTTTAACCTGAACAACAAAATAGTCAGTCAGGATACTTAGAGAACTTTGTTGCTTGTACAAAATTTTTTGCCTCCAGAGTTCTTGCTGTGTTTTATTAATGCATAGTTATAAATCTTTTAAAGAACTTAAAGCCATTAGACCAGAGAAAAGCATTATATTATTGTTGTTCACTTGAAATTCTAATTAAAGGCATCAGAACAAAATAATTTGCTTCAGATTTCTGGTTATATTTATTTTGTGCATTAATCATTATAGTAAAAGTACTTTACATTAAAATAGATTGCTTTGCTGGCAAGGTATATTCCATTCAGCTGGGTTGAAAATGGCACTGAAAATTAAACTTGGTTTGGGGTTTTTGGGGGTTACATGAGATATAACATGTGCAAATCAAAAGGTAAAACTTACTTAGACAAAGGAGTTTTCTGCCAAAACATTTCAAAGCAAGTATCTGTCATCAAAATACCGATTCAAGGTACTTTGTAAGTAAAAAGGGATGAATTTATCTTTTTCAAGCTAAATTTGACATCCTGCCTCTATATTCGATGCAGTTGATTAATACCTAATTTGGACACCAGCTTTGACCTGCCAGGATTGAATGTGTTTATTTTTCTTTATCGATTACAAAAATAAACTTGCATGGAAAAATGGCTGATTAGAGCTGGGGCTTTGTCCCAAACCAAAATTCAGGTGTCTGAAATGTCTGATGCTTCTAACTGTTCTGGAAATGCTGTTTCACTATGAGGTTTATATGGGGTTTTAAATTGCAGACTAGGGGATTATTGATGGTTTAGTAAAGAAATTTTCAACTTGTATGTAATTCTGATTTGTACTTTTGAAGGTCATTTGCTTGTTTGTTATTGTTAGCTAACTTGATGTAAAGAAAATGTAATTCTACAAATAAGCAAAGTATTATTTCTTTATTGTAAAACTGAGATGTGTGTTGACTTAGTCTAGATTAAATACAATGCCTTCCCTGCATATTACACATCACTTAAGTGAATCTAGTTTGCAATATGTTTTTGAAGTGAAATTCAGTTAAGTAACTGTCTGGTCCCAAAATATTCAAGATCAAATTTCAATGGAGATAGAAAAGAAACTAGAAAAAATACTAGACAAAACCCTCTGATACATTATGTTGTGCTGAAAAAGTGTCTTGACATTTTTCTGATTTCTTTCCTTACTTCTATACAGTTTTGCCTATTTAGAAATCTTCCATGTTAGCACAATTTTTTTTAACATAAAGAAGTAACACTGAACTCCAGTGTGAAATCTTTCTAGTTTTTTTGTCAGACAGCACTGGCAAACTCACAGAAGACCCTGGATCAAGTGTTTTCAGGACTGTCTTCATTCTGCCTTTGTTGAAAACCAAAAAGTGTATTTTATTGACTCTTTTATGTGAGTACTTTTTTTATGGGTACTTAGGCGTGTTTTGGGCTAAGAAAGACAACAAGGACAGAACTATTCTTCAGTATAGTTTTCCATTAGGTTTTTTAAAAATGTGGCTTCAGCTTAGAATATGTTCAGATGGCATTATTTACGGTGACTACTGACATAACATGAAATATACAATTTTTTTTTAACATTACAAATTAGAAATTTTATGAAGTTACATATTTTTCACTGTTTTGTTTGAAATTCAATCCATGTGTTGTCCTTTATTCCATTCATGGTTGGTGTAACACTAGCCAGTTCAAGCCAGTTTAGTGAAAGGTTCCTATTTTTCAATGTCATCTTAGCACAAGTGTGTTCTATTTGATTTGAGCATGTATAACAAAAAATAACAGAATATATTGACTAGAGTGTACAAGTCAAGTTCATGTTCCTAACCCCATGTTCAGCACAAGCTGGAGGTGGAAACAAGATAAAGTTAACAAGAAAAATATAGCTCCCAGTGGAGCCACAGCTGAGTGTTTTCTGTTCATTTATGTAAACTCAGCTTAGACCACACATGAGACTTTGGCCTATATTGGTTTATCCTGAATGTATTGTCAGCACCATTACCTGCATCTGACACTGTGACAGACAAAAGGTTTTCTAGGTTTTCTGTGTTCAGTCTGTGGCCTCGACCCAATCTGTGGGAACTGCATTATGAAAGTTTCATTTTAGAGGTTTATGTTAAAAATAAAAATTGAGGTGTTTGGCTATTTAACAGCAAAATATATATCTTTTTCTTAGAATTAATATTTGCAAGCATTTTGTATTTTGCAAGCATTAGCCTAAATGAATAATGATAGTCTCATTTTAGGCAATCCATTTTGTCTTTCAGTCCAAAACATTGGATGAGTTTATGCTTGCTCTTTCCACAGTTGCTCAGTTCATATTTGTCACAGATGTGAAAAAATAAACAAAGTGACTTAATTTTCACCAAATTTCTGAAATAACGGTTTTCCAAAACTTTAATGTGGTACCTCCTTTGCTTTCCTTTCTGTAAACGAAGTAAGGATAAAAAAAATACATATATATGTATTTCATCCTTTCTGTCACTGCAACATTTCTGATGATCTATTCAAGTCTGATTGACACTGACCATCTATGCTAATTGTGCTGAAATAAATATAGTTAAATGTAACATGCATGAAGACTTATGCCGTGCAATAGATATATAGGTCATTAAATGAGTATAAAATCTAAACCACATGTAGAGAGCATTCAAAAATCTTCAAAATTGATATATCTGAATCTGGATATATGGTATATCTGCAAATACATTATTTTATCACAACCTAAATGTACCAATTCTAAATTATCTGTAGTTATAAAGTTATAGAGAGAGTAGGAAAAAAACCAAAAAAGTCTTTTATGTAAATGTTCATATCTGAGACAGATAGTAGCCTACAGTTTTTACAGCACAAATTTTTAGACAAGAAATAAAAGTAAAAAGATGGGCTGCTTTTATTATTTGTAGGTTATGGTTTATGATCTTTAAACCATTGCTCTGAGATCAACAGTGGCTGGTGTTGTATTAGCTTCTGGTGGTTTTGGGGTTTTTTTGTTGTTGTTGTTTGTTTTTGTTTTAATTTGGATCATTACTGTGCTTTGAAATGTATTCATGCAACGTGTGCACTTGTTAGGCTTTGGTTAACATCAATGAGTGGTCTTGGCATGCACAAGTTGTTTTCCTTTCAGATGAAACTGAATTGGGAAATGCACTGCAGGAATGAACTGTGTGTACTTCAACATGTACTGATCAACCTGCAGATGGGACCAGTTTAGGACTAGTCAAGGTCTTAACCTCTGAAATGTATGTGTTGTACCATAATTGTCCAACTCCAGAGTACTGGGTTTTTTAAACATTGCAGTACTTGCTAGGATAGTGTGAATTGAACAAATGATTATTTGGCTTTTTGTTTTTTGAGACAGGATCTCTTCTTTTCTTCCAGGCTTTGTCTTTTTCTTGTGGAGCATAGGTTTCATGGGATTTTCAGTTCACGAACTCAGAACTTCTTTAAAACAACAAAAATCAATGTTGAAAAAACTTAGTGAAGTATGAATATAGTTGTTTTGGCAGAAGACATTAAATCTAGCAAAACTTGATTTCTTTTTTCCAGGAAAGAACAGTAACAATTAGAAGACAGACTGTAGGAGGATTTGGATTAAGTATAAAGGTAAGATGATATTTTTGGTCTATTTACTGCATAGTACACAAAGCATGTCTTTGTATATAATAAATGTTACTGTTAATGAGTCCAAACTATTTTAGAGGACTAGAAACAAGACAGGAAACACATTCTTGTATGTTAGATACTGTTACAGCAAGCAACCAAAACTGTGCTGCCCTATGGAATAGAAGGCAATCGTTCCCTTAAAATTCAGGCTGACCAACTCTGTAATAAGGTTTGATGTAAGAGTTGTGAAGTGTTTTCAACTGTATAGACTGTACTTGTTCAGCTTCTGTTTAATTTTACTTGTTATTTTTGAATAACTAAAATTAAGTTACAGTGGCAGGCACAAGGTACAGCTGATACGTTCATCATCAATTCTGCTACAAAGAATATCACATTAATCCATTCCAATTCATTAGTGGGACAGAAAGTGTTATTGCATACTTGTATTGTTTATTTTTGTGTAGATCAAGCTCAGACAGCATTTTATCATGTTACTGTGTTTTTGCTTTTGTCACTAAGATTTAAGAACATTTACAAGTGTAGGTGATCCTTTTTAGGAGAGGGAGGAAGGGTTAATAATTTTTGTCATTGTAATCTACGATTTTGAAAACTGTACCTTAGCTTTGAGTCAGAGTGTAGACAACACAAGATTAATTTTATCTTCTACACACAGCAGTTCTCAGTCTCAAGATAGCAATGGAAAAAATGAAGTGTACTTCACATGAATGCAAAGAGGCCTAAATTACGCATATAAAGTGAAAGTATAGATTTTCCTATGACATCTGCTGGAACTGACCTTATAAGTGACTCATAAGAAGGATTAATGTGCATTTGTGTTGTCATTGATAAGAATATGACTGAATAGAAGTATTAATTTTTAAAAATATCTTCGTGCACTCGCTGTTATCTTGTTGACCCATGAAGACCTCTGTTCAAGGGAAACTAATTGCTATTTTGTCACCAAAGTTTCTCAGCAGTTTGGTCAAAAACATTTAAGATTTTTTTTCCTCCAGTATCATTATAGGTTACAGTACACTGAATAATAGTGAAGTAATGAATGTCAGTGTAAAATCAAATGTATGGGTAAATGAGGTTTATTTAAATGCTGCTAAGAAGTAACTGGTTACAGTAAGGACTTTAGATGATTGGAGAGCAAATCTCAAGGGTCAATGAACTTGATTTTTACATATACTTTACAATGAGTTATCATTTAGAATTAGTGACAATCTCAAGATCACATTATTTAAGTGTTATGTACATTGCTTAAAATAAAACATCATTTAGAAATATAAAATAAATAGAGAATGTGCAATGGTCTTTCCTAAATTAATAGTTAAGTAATTTTTAACTTTTTAGAGTAAAATATTTGTTTTCCCTGATTGTTGTATGTCATAGATATTTTGATAAAATTTAATTGAAGTATTGGAAAGGTGAAGATACATAAAGTCAGGTGTGAATAGAAAATTTTTAATTTTTTAAAATAAATTGCAATCAGGTAATGAAATCCCTACAAAAATGTCATTAAAGAGCAAAGAGTTATTTTTTAAAAATGGAAACTTAAACTTGTTTGGATGGCATAATTAGATAATGAAAATGAAAAGTTGAATTCTGTGGTCCAGGATGTTCTGTTGATGTGTTTCAGCTAGTATGATTTATTATTTTACATTGACTTATTTTTTAAAAAAATCGATGTTTGATAGGTCCCTTTATTAGTAGTTCTCCGTTCTCCCAAAGATGGACAAGCAGTTGCATAGCCAACACAATCTAAAAAATAAATTCCATTATTATAATTTTAAACTAGTGTAAAAAATTACTTAGAACAGGAACTTACAGTAATTTTTCTTTTTTAGTTTAGTAGGCAAACTTTATGAAGACTCACTGAAATAGACTTTTATTTAAGGCATGAAATGACATGTCAGTTCCAAATATTCTGAAAAGAGCCAGTTTTCTGTTTAAAATTCAATCGTGGTTTGATTCTTGCAGGTGATTACAAGTTTGCTGCTGTGGTTTTTTTGTTTGTTTGTTTGTTTGTTTTGTTTTGTAAGATTCCTGAACTTAAATAAAAAAATTATAATAAAAGATTAATTTTAAATAGAAATGTAATTATTTTGAATTTGTGCCAGAAAGCAGAGGTCTACAAGTCACCCTGAAAAAGTGAGAGGCACTGAGGCCTCTCCTCCTTCGTGTCAGTAATTTCCATAGCCCCTCAAAGTACAGTAGTTTCTGTTTTATTACTCCCAGACTAATTAAAGATGGGGGTTATTTGAGGACTTGCTTTCTGGCTGTGATGTATGTCAGAGGATGCTGTTCATCTGAGGTGTTAATTGCAGCAAAACAGTGATTAATGACACTCACTTTAGAATACTTGCTTGGGCTTGGTTATGAATTTGCCTAGTTTCAGCTTTCAGGTCTGGGCATTATCATGTCTTTTTTTTTTCTACTAACTTAAAACATCCATTTACTGTCAGAAAACTCACATGAAAAAGTCACCTTTCAAATTTCTCTTGAATAAATTTTGAAAATGTCTTATCCTACTGCAAGTATTTTGAACCCTTGGAATTATTCTTTTTCTGAAGACCAAAGAACAAATTCCTAATAATTTCAAAAGTAAACTAATTATTTTTTTTACATGTATATGAAGGAAACTCTTCTCTTATGACCTGGGTATTCCAACTATATTTGTAAAAATCAGAGATTCAGCTAACTGCTTAAGAAAAACCCTGTTTGTAAGGTTGACTTTTGTCCAAGACCTAAACTTCAGCCCTTTAAGAAATAGATTATATTTAGATTAATAGATTAATCCACTCTTTTAGGGTTTGAAAATGTGGTGTTTGACTGTACGTCTTAGCTGAATTTAGTGGTGAAACTGTGATTGAATTTGAAGGAGACCTCCTTTGGTTTGCATTCTCCTGAAGGAATGATTTTCTCTTTTCTGAAGCCTCCTGTTAAATGTTTGTGTGTGGGGGAATAGCCATAGACATAGACATAGAATTTGGAAAGTGTAGTATTTCAGTCATTTATCACATCTCTGACAAGTTTGAGATGCAGAGCGTTGACAAAAAAAGCTGCTCAGTGTATGATTTCTGAAAGAACATCTTGTTTTTCAATAATTGGAGTGTAGTGTTCCTGAAGAAATAGGCAACAAAATTGAGAGTTCATTAAACAAATTGAGGTTTTTGGTTACAGTCTGACTCTGTCTACCAGGACTCAGTACACTGCCATTATTCTGCCTCTGTTTTGATAATTCTTTTAAAATGGTGAACAGCATCACAGATCTTCTGAGATTCAGTTTGACTTTCCAATTTAACTCAATCAAAAAATTCAGTGTCCATAGACCTTAAAACTATTTTTGCTAGTGGAAATGCTTCCTTTTACTATGAAGTCATAGTCCCCAACATTGTCTAACTCTGATGATGGGAAAGTCCAACAATTGGTCTGATCTTTTATAAAGTGTTTTTTAGAAAATAAAAAACTAATTTCCTTGTTATACTTAGAACCAACCTTTGTCAATAAAGTTACTGCTTCCAATTGCCCTATTTTTCATATGTCAAAAACTTCTGAAAAAAACCCTTGCACATAAAAACTGGGATAAGAAAAAATCTTTAGGAGTGTATCATGTGACACTTTGAAAGGAGGTGTGGGTGACCTCTCACCAGTAGTGGCCAACATTCAGGACAGTGACCTTCAAACAGCTGCCAATGATTAGAGCTTCCTCTGCCCCTTCTAGCAGGACCACCTCTGCAGGTGGGAAGCTGCTGTCATTCCAGGTCTATCCCTGCTTAAGGAAAAATGACAAAGAAAATTTGCTTGATAAAGATCATTGTTAGAGTGTGGCAGAGGTCTGAGCCCTTAAGTCTTCAACACCACTATTTGATGTATTTCTGTCCATCCTCTGGTCTGAGGTTATAACTACATGTCTGTACTGGAGGAAGAGAAAATTTAAAGCAGTGAAAAAGTTGCCTCTGTTCCCAGAGGTTTCTTCAGAAGAGTATCCTCTGAGATTGTAAAACCAGACTTTAGACATGCATACACTTTTTCTTCTACAGGACAGAGAATCAAGTATGGAGAATGCAGGATGCAAGGCTGCAGTGTCAACCTGAAGTAGTATTCAACAAGATGTTGGCAGAATATACACAGTTTGCTACAAATTGCTGACAGTGACTGGGTATACATTGTTGGCCAACTAGTTGCTGTTTCCAGTTTTGATTTTTTGTTACTTAGAATAACAGGTACTACATCATTTTACTGATTTAGAAAGAAGCCTTCATACAGGTCGGACTTGGACGCAATGAGAAGAGATAATTCTCTTCAGTAGGAAAGTACTGACAGCTTCCTCAGATCTTTAGTGTAAATGGGTTTAAGTAGATTCAATACAATGAGAGAGTAATAATCATGTTGTGTGCATTGCAGGCTGGCTTAGTAATAAAAGAAATTTCCTACTTAAATGGAGCCTCAGATCCAAGGAGGCAGGGAGGCCGTGTTAAACCTCACACTTCTTTGCTGGGCTTTAAGTACCCCGGATAGTGCAACATGTGTGTAACATTGGAAGCTTAGGAAGAAAGTGACACAGGGTTTGTTTTTTTTGTTTTGGGTTTTTTTTGTTTGTTTGTTTGTTTGAAAAGTTTTGAAGAAATTAAATTTTCATGTGACTAGAAAATTTGGAGGGTATAGGTAAAAACTTATGAATTTAGTGAGCTTGAACTCATAATCTGCAGTGAAGCCAGCTTTTACTGTTGCTGTTCCTCTGGTGAAAACTATTGCAAGATATTCAATAAAATATAGTAGCAATATGTTCCATGCTTGTCAACACTCATCTCATGCAATGCAAGAAGAACGTTACCTGTAGACATACAATTGTTGTAATATTACTGAGATCCCTATTAACTCAGTGTTTTTAGGGCCATTTGCATTGATAGCCACTAGCAAAAGGAATATATATCCTATTTAGCATTCTGTGCATACACAGGAAATTAATCTTTATTCCATGACAGAAAGAGGTGTAGAGTGCAGGAGTCTGTTCAGTTTCAAACACTTCGATACTGCATTAAGAAGGGATTTCTGCTGTTCCTTAGGGATTGAAATACCTATATCAGTCCTTTTCACAACTTAACATAGGGTGCCTGGACCTTAAAAAGCCATAATTTCCAAAGTAAAATCTGTCTGCTGAAAAAAAGAGTAAGCAAACCCTTGACCAGCATTCCTAATCAAAACAACAGTATGGTAGACACTGGTTTCTGGTGATCTGAATTTTTACAGCTTGTATTTGTGTGAGGAAAAAGTATTTGTGTCTCTCTGTTTGACTTTGAATTTCCTTTTCATTTTAGGTTTATTTTTATTACTTTGTTCTTAAGCACCATAAATATTTCCAGTCCCAAGAGGATAAATTGAATGAAGCAACAGCATTGCATTGTTGTTGAACTGTTGAAACTATCATTTAGTTTTCCTTTATTTCTCCCCGTTATTGAACACCTACTGTTCCATTTTGTAATGCTTCTTTTTCTGTTCCTTATTACTTATGCCACTGCTTTTCCTCACTCTTTGTGCTTGTGTGACAGACAGAAACAAATAAAGGCTGCTTTTGACTTGAAAAGTCCAAACCTTCTTTCTTGTGCTTTTGTTTACCTTCTTCTTGCCAGCATGAAAACTAAGTGGTCACAGTGTGATTGCCATTATAGTTGGATGTCCATTCTGCTTTTACAGGACAGATTTCATACATTGGGCTCTCCAGAATTCACAGAAACTGATGTCCTTTAAGTCTGGTAGAGTTCTGAATTCACTTCCAATGCTAATGATGGCAACTGAGAACTTCTTTATGTGAGACACTAAGGAATTAATCACAGTCAAATATTCACTATAAAAAGAAGTGCAGAATCAGAGTTATTTGCTCAGTCTCTCTAAAAGTTGCATTTAGAGAAAGGGTAAAATATAACTTTAAGCAAAAAGATATTTTTAGTGACTGACAAAGATTGCCATTTATTTTGTTTTCAGGGTGGAGCAGAGCATAATATTCCAGTGGTCATTTCTAAGATTTCCAAAGAACAAAGAGGTGGGTATTGGGTATCAGCTTATTATACTGTACTTTAATGTTTCCTTTAGAAAAAGGTGTATTAAATCTTGAGATTCTTCAGTCAATGTTAAAACAAATACTGTTGTGGAACCCTTTCTCTCCCGTGTCTTTTTGATCACTCCCTTCCTCAGAAACTTTTTCTGAAAAAGTACAGAGTTGATATTTGAAATAGTTTTTAAAGTCTTCAATTTTTTTTTTTTTTTTTTAAGAAAATAGAAATAGGACGGTAATAGGAAAGTATTAGAAAATAAATAGTAAGTATAGAAAAGAAATAGGAAAGCATCAATAGAATGAGAATTTTAATAAATTTAATGAAAGGCAATGATTTAGTGGCTTTGACATCCCAGTAGTTACTGTGTGGAAGATGTAGCAGATTAAATGTTTGGCTCTTAAATCATAGTAACACAGCAGGAGAATGCAGGACTTTTTAACCTGGTTACTCAGGTAGTATTTCGAGTACTTTGAGTACTGCATAAAGTTTTGGCCATACTTATTTTTAATAGGAACAGAGCTGGTGCTGAATTTCTGTATTGATTTAACTGGCAACATTTTGAAATTATTGGAATGATACATGGATAATAGTTAAACAGCTCAAGATGTGCACAAGTATGAAGGAGGAAGGTTTTGAACCAGTACTAATAATGTGTACTTAATATCTTTGATATGTTTGAATGTATTTGTGTAAGGCCAGAAATGCAAACTTGGAAACATTCCCCTCCATCTGTAATGCAATAATTCTAGAATTCAGCTTCTCCTCAACTACAATGTGTATTAAACAAAACCCCTCCTTCTCACCCACTCAGATAGAGAATATGGAAGAATCAGCCAGCCCTGAAAGGTAGATGTGAAAGCTGGGAGTTAGGGAGAATAAGGAGTAGGATGGAATGAACCCCTAAGGAAGGCAATAAGGTTAGCCTTAAGAATTTATACTTGTAACTACAGTCTTTTCAGTGTACATGTAACTAATACATAAAGATGTGGCATATATTACATGCAGTAATATATTAAAATGCTATTAAGCACTGCAGGAAAAATAAGAAAGTTATGCTTAATTTTAATTGAGAACGCTGAAGTGCAATTTTATTTCTGTCATTATTTTTTTTTGCTGCAGTAGCTGTTGCATTGTTTCTAGCCCCAATACCTAGCTGTGATATCATTTTCATTACTGCTTTCAATAAAAATACTGCTGATTTTTGTCAAGCTAGTTTTGAGTGATATCTTTTTTGTAGGAGAATGCTGTCTTGTGATGTAGAAAGTCATGCTGTGTTCCTGGACTAGAGAACTTTGATAAAGAAAATGCTGTTTGACCCAAAGCCAATGCCTCAAAATAAATTAGAATATTTGTCCTGCAATAATTTAACCATCAGTTTTTAAATACAGCTAATAGGACTATTCCATCAAACAAAGACTTGAGTATCATAATTTACATCAATATTGATTCCAGTTTTACAGCTCATGCAAATAACTAAAGTTTTTGTATCAAGTCTGATACTAGCTTCATACAGACAGTCTCTTCTATGTTTATATGGAGTACTATAGTTAATAATTACATGTAATCTGTTAATTTCCTTTAGTTCTCATGTTCATATTCTCAAAGGTTATTAATGCCTTTACAGACAAATAATCTTTGTTATATTCTGGTATACTTATAAGGTGTATTTGAATGAGATAACTCTGAAAGCACAGTGTTTAAAAATTGGAAGTGTAGAATTAGATTTTATAAATGTCATTGTGATGCAGCTATGTTCTTAAAATCACATTCAGTTTGGCTGGTGATTTTTTTACAATATATTGATTTTCTAGCTCTTCAGCATATGTAAGGGTTATCCAGCATTAATAGTCCCTATTATTTATTAGATTTTATCAAAGATGCAAGATCTAAAGAGTCCTTTATCTTTGGTAAAAATCTAAAAATTAAATTTTTTATTCAGAAGATCTCTGGAATTTCCATGTTGTTTTTTTCTCTTTGTAAGAAATTATCTCTCACAGGCAAATAAAACCTAGTCCTGCAGTCATTTCCTATTCAGAAAAATATGGCCCACCTTACCAGAATGGCCTGAAAGGTGCTAGTGACTGATGGATGAAGTTTCATAGTTGTGTGCTTGGGCCGAATAGCCTCTTTTATTGTAACACTGATACACAAGTATTTTGGGTTTCAAAAAGAAAATACAAATAATTTTATTGGAAGTTTTATGTTGTAGTTTTTATCATGTTTTTGTTTGAAATTTTAAAAGATTATGTAAAAGCATTAAATTAAATAAAAATTTTTGTACACAAAATGTTAGATATTTTGTACAAAGTGAGTGAAAAATATGCTTTCTGTTTTCAGCGGAACTTTCAGGTTTGCTCTTTATAGGAGATGCAATTCTGCAGGTGAGTAAAACTGCAAATTATTTTGTCTTTATTTTTCTAGAAAAGTGAAATTAAATCTATGCTTATGAAATGTAGAGTAAGTCTTCTCTTTATCTTTTTAATAACAGATTAATGGAATTAATGTGAGAAAATGCAGGCATGAAGAAGTGGTGAGCTTTTCTGTTTTTTAGTTTACTTTTTGTCTTTTGTAGTTGCTGAAATGATAGTGTATGCTGATAGCAATGCAGTGGCATCAGCTGTTTTATTGGTATTCTTAAACAAATATGCCTGTGCCTTCTAACATGACAAGCAACAAAGTGCAATCTCTTCTTCCTAAATCTGTGTAATTGCTCTTCTCAGATAGGCTTTTCTATATTAAAGGTGATTGTTTTATTATGAAGATTTGAGCTGTACAAATTCCAGCATTTCTTCTTCCAGCTAATAGCTGTCAAATTTTAGCAGTGCTACACCTTTCTGGCTGTGTGGGGTCATTTTAATTTCAACAGCTGTAATTTGCACTATGTTGGAGATTTGTTGTTTGGTTACTTTTAATTCTATTTAAAAAATGAGAGAAAACTATTCATCTGCCACTCATCCTCTAGCTATTCTTTATGAGGCTGCTCTTCTCCTTTAGTTAAGATGCTATCATTTTGTTATAAAATAAAATTTTATTAAGGAGATTTCTTCTAGAGAAGAAATTTTGAGAGATCTGTAGTAGTCTGGTTCCACTGGTGAATCAGCTTTGCTAAATGCATCATGTATTTTAGCCTTTTTTTTTTTTACTCTTAAATACTTTCAGAAGCAGAAAACCCTTTATTTCAGAAAACAATACCAGAAATTAAAAGATTACCAAAAGAACTACCTTTAAATCCTGTTTAGCTCCATAGCATTTGTACCTGTATTTTTAAAATAATGTAGTACTGACATATTTGAAAGCTTCTCTTTCTGACTATTTGCCAATTCAAGGACGCTCTTTGTGTTTTATCCAGCGTTCTGCTCTATGACAGATCAGTGAACATGTGCTGTTAGGGTATAGAAGGCAGGAGTTAATATAGATGAAGTTCTGAGGAAGAAGTTTATTGGAGGCTGAAAGATTAGATCACTGCACTATTCTTCAGAGTGTTTTTGCACACTTGTTTCCTTTTGGGAATCTACTGAAAATCCTACTTCATTCTTCAGAGCCTTCATCATAAGGGTATATATACCCTTCTGTATATATACTGGCTAGTAGTTGTATTTATATTGCTTTTAAGTTTTGTCTGTGCAACAATGAATGATCAGGTTGTAACTATTTTATAAGTTTACTGCAGTTGATTTGTTTATTATGCATTAGTATGGCAAATCTCTCATTAGGATTTAAATGTTAGAATTTAAATGTTGGAATTACAAAACATGAGAAAAATATTACTAAAAGAGTAGCCGTGTACACTCAAGTGCAGATGGAAAATTAGTTAGGATATCAGGATTTTATTTTCTGTTTTCTGAGACATCCTCTCAACCCTCAAAATGATACATGAATCTTTTGGGTATTTATGATAAGGTTGAAACACATTCATGGGAAGAAAAGAGGTTTTGGAAAAGTTGAAAGGGGTGATCCACATGAAGTAGTAAGTGTTATCATGTTAAATTTTTATTTATACCTTATTTATCTAACATAATCTGCTTCTAAACTCCTTGCAAATTATTCTCTATGAACGAAAAAAATAGTATCTTACCAGTTGTGGATGTGCATTTATCTATTTGCAAATTATTTAGGAATTTAGGAAGCAAATAAGTTTTAAATTAAATCCTTATTTCAATTAGGCAAAAATTTTAATATTTTTAATAGCAAATATTGAATAATATTTAAATAGGATCAAATGCCCAGATGACATTTTATAAAATAAAATATACATAAGAGTTATGGATATATAATATAAATTAAAAAGCCAAAGTAAATGAACTCTGATAATCCATTATTTTTCAGAAACTTTCACTGTTATATGCTACGTGTTTATGGAGTAAATTTGTTGTAAAGTTGCAATAATGGTAATATATATGGTTCTGCATTGTGTGGTAACCTGTGGGTTAAGGCTTAGCCCTCGGTAAAGAGTAAGTACATCAGCTGGTGTGCCAGCAGGAGTCACAGCTAGGGTTTTGTCTGCAGCACGTCCTTTGCGGCTTGAGTTGCACTTGGACTTCTGTCCTGTGGGGTCTTAATCAAATACAGGATCTGTAGCTCTAATCTCAATGTAATATAGAGTAAATAGAAGCGTGTGTAGCCTAGTTGCTTGCAGCAGGGAGTTGAACAGGAGTTGAAACTTAATTTTCAATCCTTATTGCATCTAGGCACTTTTGCAATGGCTCTGCAATGACACCTAAACTTGTAGCTTTGTTTCGTTCTGACTTTTCCTGTACCTAATTAAGGCTTAGCAGGTACAACAATGTTCTGTAAGGATGTGTTAGTGTTTGGGTTGTTTTAATGTCTTAGAGAATTTTCATTGTAAACCAGTGGGTAATTTTTTTCAGTGGATAATGCTGACGACACCTGTAAAAAACTTGGACTTTTATCTACAGTGTTATGCTGATGAGCATTCATTCTTTTCCTACATGCAAAATGTGTTGCTGCTTATGGAAACTTGTTAAAGATATGTCATATCTTCATAGCTCTGCAGTGAAAAAATCTGTGGCATAATCACTGCAGCCTATTGTATGAAACTGATGATTAGTTGACCGTAGTATTTAATCTGGTTTTACTGATAACCATACTATGTATATAAAATTATTTGAGTTTCAAAATTAGGTTGTTTAATCAAACTCGTGGCATCTTTCACAGCAGGGAGAATCTTTCCCCAAAGTACAGTGATCTTAGTTAACATTGCGGGCACTCTGTTTTCTTTATTGTCTTTGAATACTCTTGACATTAGACAGGTAGATAGATAGATGTGGGGGATAGAATGTAAGAAAATAAAGATAGTGCAGAAGGTAGGCTCACCCCTGAGGAGTTGCAGCTGTACTAATCACCAAAGATTAGGAACAGGCCTGCCCTTAATAGGCCACAGCTGTGTCCAATAAGAAGACCAGTGCTACAAAAGAGTGGATTAGCGAGTTCAGGATGGAGTTGGTTGGTTGTGCTGTGAGGAAGTAGGAGTTAGTGGTGTGAGGAAGTAGGAGTTAGTGGTGTGAGGAAGTAGGAGTTAGTGGTGTGAGGAAGTAGGAGTTAGTGGTGTGAGGAAGTAGGAGTGAGTTAGTGGTGTGAGGAAGTAGGAGTTAGTGCTGTGAGGAAGTAGGAGTTAGTGCTGTGAGGAAGTAGGAGTTAGTGCTGTGAGGAAGTAGGAGTTAGTGCTGTGAGGAGCTGCCCATGAGAAATCACCAAGAAGGTATGGGAGCTTTGCAATAAGATGACAGCAGATAGGTTAGAAAGAAAGCTGGAGTAACAGACTCTCATAAGCCTAGATAGGTAGGTTTAGCCAGTTCTTAGTATACCTTACTGGAATTCTTTATATTCTTTATTCTTATTATTTTTTTTTTTTTTAGCTTTAGGTGAATCACTTAATCTTGAGTTTAGTTTTCTGCTTGTAGATGGTGAAAATATTGTTCATACCGTGAAAGCAGATGATGAGTTTCTATCAAAGACTGTCTGTAAGCTTGTTGTTTCTCTTGGGCTGTAAAGAGCCCCAGCTGAGTACCAGATAACATTGGTCAGTCTTAGTGTTCTTGTGTGGTAAGGTAAGGACGTGGTCTCTTTGGTGAAGTGTCAATACAGGAGGAGGCTGCAGAAAAAAAAAAGCTAGGAATTTATAAATAAAAAATATCTCTCAGCATCCCTAAAACTGGCAGTTTCAGTCCAAAAAATGTAATAGGAACCTGTGTATAGAAGAAGAGTCCATTAAATCTGTTTAAATACACAAATTTTTGGTCTTTTTACTCAGGGTGTTTAAATTATTCCTTTTTTTTTCAGTAGACTCTCCTTTAAATTTTTCAACAAGAATTTTAAAAGCCTGAAATTAAATTAGACAAAGCTAAAACTCACATGTCTGTCTGTGAATAATTAATAAGGTCTAACAATGTATAGCTTGTCAGTCCACACACCTAGTGGATGTGGTTATCCATTGTAATAGATATGATTACTTTTAAGGCTGGAAATTATTGTATTTCCAGCTTTTACCTCCATTTATTGTCCAAACATAAAGATGGATAGACAAGCACCAATATAGTACAGTTGTATGGATATTCTTGGTGGTTCTGGGTCTAGCCACTATGTCACTAAATGATCAAGATTCTGGGAGAGAGTGAGTGGCACTTGAGCCACTTGTGAGTGGCTACGAGTAGGAGAGTATGTCAGTTCAGCTGGATACTACCAAAAAGCTTGTGTTGGATCTACTGTTCAGGATTGTAGTGCACCAAATCATCTAGAGCCAAGGTAGAATTGCTGTTGAATGAAGGCTGATATGTTTACGTTTGTCTATGTTCTTAATGCTGTGAATGAAGCATCTCAGATAATACCAATAACTATGGTTACATATCTCTGCATCTTAGCATCTGTTTTTTTCTCTTAGGAAAAAAAGAAATTAAATTACTATGGATATGAAGTAATTTCTTATTTCTTCTATTTGGGGAACATTCAGGGAATGTTTCTAATGAAAAATGACAGCTTGCATGTGTCAGTTAATGTGGCATTTGAGGTTTTCTTTCGAAAGTATCAGGAAATGCTCATGTACTTGCAGGTAGCTATAAAGAGAATAGATATTCAGACTTTTGTGGATTTTATGTAAAGGTAACTACAATATATAGCACTGTCGCTGATTTCAGCCACTGCTTGCATTTTACACAAGACACTATTTTTTACAGAAGAATGATCTGATGTGAGGTGTCCTCGTGCACTGTATTGAATCTTTTGCTTCTCCCTTTTCTCAACATTCATAGCAGGGCTTTAACTGTGCTGACCCTCCATGAGTCATTTATGTTATATGAAAAGGATGGTGTAGGGATTATTGTTGCTTAACTGCAATCATCTGCAGCTAATGAAACTCTTACTCTGGCTTTTCTGTTTGAAACTATGGTCTCATTAAAACTGATTTTTTTAAACTCATTATTAATAGTTTTGGCAATGTTTCTCGTAAATGTTTTTAAGCAGAAGAATGAGCCTATTGTATTTTTAAGACAAGAAACCAAATGATCTGAAATCTCACTCCATCTTGACCTTGACCTTTTGGTAAATTATAGTTTTGTCTTATCTTTGTTTTCTGAACTATGAAACAGAAGCCTAGACTATTACAGGATTTAGCTTTCTGAATTTTATGAAGTACTTCTGAATCTGTTATAGAAAAGTACCTTTGCATTAATATTTTGCAGTTTCATGAAGTGATAACAGCGACCTGCAAACACAGATTAGCACTTTCTCATGTTGCCGAGATCCTGTACTTTATAACTCACAGCACAGCCATTTAATCCTTTCCCCTCTAGACAGAATGGCGACTCTAAATGTGGAAGCTGCACAGTCAGTGCTTCTAAGACTATAATCAATCTGCAGTTTTTGACTTCTGAATTTAAAAGTGAAATGTAAACTTTCTGGGAACCCAATACTTACTCTTTCCATACAGCTGCTGTTTTCTAAGACTTGAGTAATAACAAAAATAATAATAATATTAGTAAACTGATGTCACCTTAGCTATCCCAGCATAATTAATGAAAATACCTGTTATTGAATATCCTAATGCTCATGAAATTTGAGCTAATAAAAATCTGTCAAATATTTCAGCACTGATTTGAAATAAATGTCCATCAAGTGGAAAAGAGCCTAGAAGCTGTAAATAGCCTGTTTAAGCTGTTTTCAGCTCTGTGGTGGAAATTCCTGGAATCTGGATATATCCTGGAGCAGTATTCTTAATGTGCATTCATCTGCTTTTCTAATCTGGTTTTAGCTATGTTTTATTAGTGTTTAAATAATTTTTTAAATTGTGCCAGACTCTGTCAAAACTTGAATTTATTCCAGTACTATGATGTTAGACTTTTAAAATATGTTAAGATGTTGCTAGTCTTCCTAATTTATATTTTCATTTCTTTTTCTCAAGATACCTGTAGTTCTATTAGTCATTTTATTAAGATTTCATCTTTTGCGACTACTCATCATTACTGCTGAGTTTTAATAGAAGAACATTCCGTCATGACTAATACCAAGCCTTCATGATTAATGTTGTTATTTCCTTATTACATAGTTACGGTCCTCAAAGCAAAAATCCATTAGGGTTTAGTGGGATAGAGTGAAAGATTGAATCACCAGTTACGGCACAACATCCTTCAAATAACTGTCCTTGGTTCCTCCTTTGTCATACAGGTCTATTAATTCTGAAAGCCTGAGCTGCAAAGAAAAGAAACAGTTGAGGAGTGGATTTAATGTGTGTACCATCAAATATGCTTTGTTTGTGACCTTGTTTACATTGATATTTTTACTGTAAATGCTCAGGTTTCTCTGCTTCCTTAGGAAGCAAATAGAAATATTTTAGTGTTTATTTGTACATGAGTGCACTTTACCCTCCAAAAGCCTTTTTGAAATATTTCATTCTTTGCAGCATCTCCTGGTTGTGGAGCTAAACCTCAATTACACTTAAGTTCTGGGACCCAGTGTTTTTCTTTCTGGGCATAACCTCCAAAAGGTAGAAAAATTAAACAGACACTAAACACTCCAACCTAATGTAGGAAAAATAAGAACTCCTACGGGCATGGAAATTATCTTCTCTGGTCTCTATTAGGTTTTAATTTACTCATAAGGACTAGAAAATACTATCCAACTGGCATCAATTAGGTTTTCTTTAAATAGGTAACAACCGTGTGATATAGACTGAAAGCAAATGTTTACCTCCAAAAGGCAACTTCTGTATTTCTAATGGCTTGTTGTGGACCTGAGAGGGCGGTGGGAAGACTGGAGCAGGTGTACTCATTTAACTAGTCAGGAGGAGTCCCAGCTAGGAGGCGTGCCCAAAGATGTGCAAATGCGCGCACACGTAGTCTTCTGACTTTCACCCCAGCAGTTAAAGTACCTGATTGAACTCTTCAGAAATGTCATTGTTCTCACTATAGTAGAATCAAATGGGTGGCAGGAAAAAGCTTTCAATCCAGGGATTATCTAACACCTTGACATATTTTTAGTTTTTTTTTTTCTCTACATTGGGTCTTTGTCTTTTGACAGTTTGTTCGGTGGAGGAGGAAGAGGAAAGGACAATGGACTCTTTATAATTTTTCAATAGTATCCAGTGTTGGCCTGTTCCAGCCAGATACATGGAGGTTTCCAGATGGCCCACCCCATACTTCTCAACCACTAGTATGGTACAGTATGGTACTGGTGTTTTGGTATCTGTTTGTCAGAACTGGGCCTATTTCTGGATGGTTTTTTTTTTTTTTTCTTTTGCCCTGATAGTACTGCTGCTGTTATACAAGTTCAGTTTGGTACTACCTGTTTCTTGTTAGCTGTTTTAGAAGTCTGTGGCCAGTAAAACAGCTTGCAGTAGTAAGAGTTTCACAGGTCACAAGAACTTCTGTGCAGGTTCAGTTACTGAGGGAAGGAACTCTTCATTAAAAAATTACAACAGTTATATGTTCTATAGATTTTTGGCAGACACCTGCAAGAGTTATCTCCCTGTGCTGATAATACTTTTCTGAGAAGAATGGGAAATCGTCACTCCTCAGGCTGAATTTGCATTACCAGGATAATGACAAATATCTTTAAATGTGATCTAAAAATGTTCATAGCTCTATTCCACTTCACTTGCCCTTGTCAAGCCAGTAGTGATTGAGAGCATTTAAAAGAATGTGATTGTGCTGACCTGTTAAAAGGAATGTTCAAGGGATTGTTCTACATCAAAAAACTCTCATGTGAAAGCATTGGCTTGCTGTAAGAAGTAATGCTTTGTAGATGCTTCTAGATTTTCTGAAATGCATTCCCTCCTTATGCTATTCTGATTATGAAGTACTAACATAGTAAATGGATAGACAGGAATGTTTCACAAAATCTCCACCATTTTTCAGATTTTTTTTGACATTTTTTGTTCAGTCATGTTTACATGGGAAATCAAATACAAAACATTAAAAATCCCCTGTGCACTTCAGGTCACGTGTGATTTCTAAATGAGTTACTGCAGAGAAGTCTTGGTGAGAACTAAAGTTTACCATAATGAGTGCTAACAGATATAATATTTTGCTTAAATATCCATCACCATGAAAGATTGCAAGTTTTCACAGACTAGAAAGCATCTTTCCATCAATCAGTAAGTGAGGTTTTAGGGAGAAATGAATTACCTGCACAACAATGGCAACAACAAATCTGTGAAACAAAGTTTTTGGTTGATTTTTTTTTTTAAATATATTTTTTCCAATCAAAACACCGGGAGCTTTGGAAATTGAAAGCTTTAGGACATTTAAATTTTTGATTTTACTTTTACAACTGCAGCTTTTAGTATTCCAGGATCTTTATATCTTAGCAGGAAATTGCTATCTAAATGAGGACATGCTTTGTTGAGTCAAAGCATCTGCATACTATGTTCATTAGATATCATGGAGCTATGTAGCATCAGCAGTGTTTTTCCTATTTTCTGAATTTTTATAGAAAATGAGAGTACAGAGAAAACTGCAAAACTAGATTTATTAAGGTTTGAGAGGCTTGGACTTTCCAGAAGTGAGACCTGTAGTTCATGCACTCATTTGTAATATTCTTGCATAATAATCTAGCAGCAATGTAATAGAATTATACAAATCATTCTGGTTTTCTTTTATTGTTGATGTTGCAAATTTTGTTTCAGAAAACACATTCAGTCTATATAATTAACTATAAATTATTGTTTTTATAACACTTTAAAGATGGATTTCTCTGGTGTTATTGCCTACTCAAGAAAATAAAAATAGGTGAAATAAGGGCTGCAATCAGCTAAGTAGCCTAATCAGTTTAAATTAATATATCAGATTTATGCTTCATTTTGAAAGTTACAAAGACCTCATGCTATAAAATGATTAAAATTGTAATTCAGCACTTTTTTTGCCATTGTGCTGAAATACAAATTTTTTTACTTCTTTGGAATTATGTGCTAATATTTGTTGTTTCCAAAATATCTATAAATGTTCTCCAGTTAATTAAAATACAGCATGAGTACCTCCAAATCCAGTTTTGCCTTTAAAAGTTAGGCACTGATGAAAATTATTTTTAAAATGTGAAGGAAATATGATTTCTGAAATTTTCAAATTATAATTGTATTGGATCCCAGTTCAGCAGAATATGTATGTATTTGCCTAAAATTATGAATTTACATATTTTGAGTTGAGGACATTCTTTTTTACAAATATTTTTGAAGAACAAAGTAGTTTTCTCAACTTCAACCAGATGCAGTGCAATTAATCTGGGGCAGAAAAACTGCGACTGCATTAAATGTCATGAAAGTATGTTACAGAATCACAGAATTTTTGTGTGTTCTCAGCTGAGAACTTTTCCCACTGAGCACTTTCCCTGAAGTATTAAAATATCTTTCGCAGAGATTAGATCCTGAGCAGCCAAGAAGTTTAGCAGAATTAACTGCTTATATTGATATAAAACATTACTTCAGATACAAATTTGTCCAGGAATTATTTTTTTTTGTCATATTGAAGTTGATATTCAATAGGAACAAATAGGAATATGTTTGTAGAGTAATATTTATTCAAATATAGAATTAGAATTTGATTTCAAACTCTTTAGGACCACTTTTTATTCATTTTTCATGAGCATTTATATTTTGGTGCTTGATTAGTGTGACTGTTCATGAAAACTAAATGTTAAGGTCATATTTGCCAACAGCAAATTTTATATTGAATATGTAAATGTGAAATTTGCTACTAGCTGTGTGTTTGACCCCAGCCTTGCAGTGGGATTAGTGTGAGCAAACTCTTGGTCTGGGAATGATCTTTTTTTTTTTTTCCCCCCAGACCTGGAGCTCTGCATACTCAGGCAAAATGTTCAAGCTATGCAACACTTATATTGTTTTCAGCAATTATAGATATGTCTGTTCATAAAATGTCTTAAAATTTAAGACTGTACTTCAAAATACTGTGTCAATTGGATGTTTTTTACTCTTCAACCACTAGGAAACGAACAATAGCTGGCATGTTATACAGTCTGCTAATGTGTATGCATTTTAAATACTATTAATGAGGCCTCCAAAAATTGTAAACATAAAACATTGTACTTTTTTAGTAGCTGTTTTAGAAATTTCATAAAGAATTCAATCAAAAAGGCACTTTTTTCCTGGTAAATTTGAATTGTAAGAACAATTTGACTAAAAAGAGCAGGAGATTCTTATATATTTATTAGATTATTAAGCAGCTTCATTGTTTTGTTAATAATCAGGGTTAAAAAGCTCAAACCATTCAAGGTCATTGCTATAATAAGAAAAAATTTCCATTATGATGAATTATGAAAAGAAAGAAGTCTAAACCTTTAAATAAATAATTTGACTAGAATTATTTCTTCCTGTTGAGGAAAAATGTCCTCCTATCCTTCTGTTGAGGAGTACACATTATCTGAAAAATTTGAAGACCTTAATTCCAAGGTATTGTCTAGTTTCTGTCAAAGTTTACTTGGAAAAAAACATTTCCACTTTTTACTTTGTTTTCATTTCTACCCTTACTTAAAAAAAAAAAAATGAAAAAGCAAAACTTCATACAGAAGTTTTTTTTTTAGTATAATGTGTTCCAGCAAAAGAAAAATACATGTCCATTCATAAGAGAGTTTGTAGTGATCATTATTCGAATTGTAACTGGGTAAGTCCAGCAATCATGCAGATAAATGGAAAATTGTGCTTTATCCTCTAAATATTGATTATTTTTCTTTTTGTAACATGGGTAATGTCTTTAGCCTTTTGCTATAGTTTGTATTTTATGTGACTTTTGTATAGAGAGTGGAGGGTCATAAGTGCTAGGTCATTCTTCTAAGGTTTTCCTAGATAATTGCTAAGATGTTGCTTTTTGTTTTTAGAGGTGATAAAAAATGTTTTTCTTCAATTCAGCTCATGATTATGTGCTGGATTATGTTGTTTTCTCTTACACTGTTGGATAGATTGTGTTATACACTCTATTTTTTTCTAGAATAGTCATTGCATTATCATGCATTTTGTGCTGTAACACTTGCAGGCCATGAGCAAAATCCTTATATTCTACAAAAGAGATACTGATATTATTACCTGTTGTGCTGGTTTTCACATTTCATTAATTAGTAATTTAATGACTGAACCTCTGGCCTGTATACAGCACAATGTTTGTTGTTTGGGCCAGCTTTTATCACCAGAAAGTGTTATTCCCATATAGTCTGTCATTTTTTTGCAGGTTGATGCATGGTAATCCAAAGCTGGCTTAAATAGATGTTGGGGAAATCTGTGATGGGATATTTAGTTCATGTATATTATACCTACCTTAAATAATTTTTTTTTTTTTAGTCCAAGAGAATGTGGTTTACTAAATTGCTCTGCTTTCATTTAAAGATGATTTTATTGATCTCTTACTATCTGAAATGCTTATTACAGAATAGCACCACCAAAGATTGGTTGGTAGCCTACAAATAATTTGTAAATTACAGTTCTGGCTTATGCTCAGCACTTTATTGGACTAAAATCCACTGAAATGATACTATTTGTATGAGTAATAAGGATTGATTTCACAAGGGTTTTGTGCAGATATGATGAGTCAGAAGAATTTCTACATATTATCTAAGTATTAAAATATGGCCTGCTTAAAAGAAAAGAAAAAATCTCTGAATTTTTATGTCATGGATCTTTGAAGGTAAATGTGCAAAACCTCTGGAGCCTACTTAAAACGTGTTACAGGTGCTACAGATGTTGACAGATTTTTCTGAATATTCTCCATGACTAATTGGAAGGAAAAAAACCCCGAACAACATTGTCAGCTTAGACTACCATCATGGTTGCTTTCCAATTTTTTTGAAGTCAAAACCATTGTATTTTAAATAAGAAACCCTCTGTAGATTGATGGGAAAGCCTATCATTTATCTGGCTGTACACACCACTGCACACATGATGCTGTGCAAGCCTGTGGAAAGCTGTGCAGATATCAGTAGGTGCTGTTGCAACGCTGGTGTAAAGGCTTCTCCCATTTTGTAGGAGTTTTGTTTGCTTAAGGGGTTCACACACTTCTCCCAAAGAATCTTTGGTAAACGTCTGGTTTTGACAATGTTGATTATATTGATCCCAAACAAGATCTGGCTCCTGAGTAAACTTCTGAGCTCTGCTGATGAGGAGTTTACTGCCATATATACAGTTGTAATGAAAGTGTGTTGTATGAGAAGATGAAGCATACATGTAAATCAAATGATTTGAAATCAGAATTGGACTTATGGATTTTTAACATTTGACTAATGGTGAAGTTAAGTAGGTTGCCTGAATACAAGTGGGGGTTTTATAAGTCTCACAGAGTTGTAATGCACAGTTAGAATCACGCAATCACACAAAATCACTAGGTGGGAAGAGATCTTCAAGATCATTGAGTCCAACCCAGCCTTAGCATCACAACTAAACCATGGCACTGAGTTCCACATCCAGTCTTTTTAAACACATCCAGGGATGGTGATTCCACCACCTCCTGGGCAGACCATTCCAATACTTTATCACCCTTTCTGTAAAAAACCTTTTTTGTAATGTCCAACCTATATTTCCCTTGGCTCAGCTTAAGACTGTGTCCCCGTCAGTTGCTGCCTGGAGAAAGAGACCGACCCTCACCTGACCACAACCACTCTTCAGGGAGTTTCACAGAGCAATAAGGTCACTTCTGACTCTCCTTTTCTCCAGGCTAAGCACCCCCACCTCCCTCAGTCGTTCCTCACAGGGTTTGTATTCCAAACCCCTCACCAGCCTTGTTTCCCTCCTCTGGATGCACTCAAGCCTCTCAACATCCTTCCCAAACTGAGGGGCCAGAACTGGACACAGCACTCAAGGTGTTCCCTCACCAGTGCCAAGTACAGGGGAAGGATGACCTGCCTGCTTCTGCTGGCCACAATTCCTGATACAGGCTTTAACTATCTTAAAGTTTTTTATTGTTCAAAAGTATTCAAGTTTCCTATTTCATATGGAAAAAAAATTGTAAATTATATGCTGTTTAATTTCAACCACACTGGGAAAAGTTCCATTGGTATTTCTGTCATTTTCAATGTTTTTAAGAGATTTATCTTGTTCCTCTTGGCCAGTTGCTTTGGAAGCCATTACATATCTAATTTGAAAATATGTGTTCATGAATTAGCTTTGACAGAGAGAAAGCGCCTAGAAGCTGAATACATAATCACATTTAAAAAGTGGAACATCTGTGAGTGTTTAAAGTGGAGAACTCTGTAAAACTGTGGAACTACAAAGTTCAGTTACTGTAGTTGAATAATCCTGGAGAAGTAGAGCCATTCATGGAGTAGATAATGTGAAAACAAAGATAGGCAGTTCAGAGCTCTGGCATGTACTCACTGCAAATAGATACACCAAAAAGGCTCGTAAAGCTAGGAAAGAGTTTGGCTTGAAATCTTCTTGTTCTTTGGGGATTTTTTGGTGTTTTCATAGGTATTTCCTTGTCCTGAATAGCTGCCTATCATGCAGAGCTGAATGGGTAATAAATGCATCTTTGTGGATTTCTTCAATGGACCACAGTCCCACACAAGTAGTAGTCCATAGGTTGAGAATCATTAACAGGGCCCATTGTTTGATATTGAAATGAACATTTGCATATAGAATCAACCACCAGTTGGGATGATTCAAAGAATATACTGGCAGATCATGATAAATAACGTATTATAGCTGGGATCTATTTAAGGAGTTGTTAATTTTTGTATTTCAGAATATGGTATGAAAGGACCTGTGATATCCCATATGACCTATGAGTCATGGCCTTCAGGGTGTGTTCTCAGTTTTGGAAAACACAGAGTTTTTTTAATTCCTTGCATTTCTTAGTTTGTGTATTGGAGTAATGGCCTTCTGATTATTTAATATGAACTGTGATGACCAGTATGTGCAGCTTTTAGTGAAACAAAATTCAAAATTAGAGTATATGACTTAAGAATGCAGATTACGCACTTAATAGCAGTATTTTTATGTGTGATATTGTTGATACTAAGATTAAGGGAAGAAAAACAGGAAAATGCTGCAGACTTCTAATTTTTTTTGTTTGCATTGATACCTTTTGCTAAGGCAATTTTATATTACTTTTCAAAACATAAACATGCAGCTAAGCAATAACTAGTTGCAGCATACTACTATTCTGACTGAAAGAGCAATAAACATTTTTGTGTTGATTGTGGAACATAAAGGCTAAAGAGTTCCAGAAAGCTGCAGACAATTCCAGAAATCTTTTAGACAAACTTGGAAGTGCTCCATTCCACAAGTGTTAGACTTAAAAGTTTGAAATCATATTCTTTTTGTGCATTGAAGAAAGTCTCCTGTCAGTTCTATGTCCTCTGTGTGATCTATATATGGTCTTCTATTACCTGGTGGAAGTTTTTTATTTTGTAGGCTAATTATATTTTCAATAAATTTTTATTAAATTAATTTCTTTCTTCTGCTCTCTCATTACACTTATTTATATTGCTTGCATCTGATGATTTTAGTCATTCCTGTGAAGGAAATTCTGTACAGGTCTCTCAGTGTTAGCTAGTATAAACGGCCTACTTGGCACATAGTCTTGAAAGATGATGAAATCTATTTTTAAAGGAGGATCACTTAGTTTTCTACTAATGCTTTATACAACAGTGTCAAAGTTGCGTGTTCTGGTACTTCTCTGACTAAAGCCCATGAGCCTGTGAAAATAGGTAGAGCAAGGATCAATGAAGGAAGCCTGAATATATCTATAAGATGACTGGTATGATGCTGTACATCTGAGAAACCACCTAATGGTCTAGCTAAAACACGTGCTGTCACCTGGGATCAAGAGTAGTTTTCCTTCTAAGTGGCCAGTGTGATGGGACATGTCAAAAAGCATCAAACCCTGAATCTCTGTGTATGTTACTCTGAAATGATCTTTTGTGTAGTGCTTTAGTAGCTGGAGCATTCACTAAGCAAGCGCTGCTTCAATTCCATTGCTGTGTCATCTTGCAGGTCCATAAACCTCTATCTGCACTTTTCAGAAAAACTCTTTAGTGGTGGGCACTGGAGGGTGTCTTTGCTGTAAATTCCTATCTTACTGCATCCCCCTGCACTTTTTCAAAACAGTGCTAGCAGCAGGATACAAGGAGAAGAGAGCTCAGAATGGAAGGGCATGTCTTCCTGTGTTCTTGGGGAGTGCACCACTCTGCCCTGCAGTTCCTGTCCCCTTGTTTGAGATAGCCCCCATTTCTAGTGTGCAGCCCTTGGGGTTGTGTCTAAATATCTAACATGGCTTTTGGAGCCAGACAGCAAACATTTAAAATGTGAGTGTTAAAATATATTCTGAAGTATGCTTTTAGTTGTGGAGTCTGAATAGGAACTTCTGTCATAAAATTGTGTTCTGTATACAGCCATATACACCATAGACAATTTGCTCTGTATATTGGAAGAGAAATTTTCTGAAGGGAAAAAGCTTTGATATCTCTTGCTATTACATTTCTTGATTATCTTCATTTATTGGCAAATACTGTGATGAATGTTAGGCATAGGAATTAAAAACTCACTATGCACTGCTATGTTCCTAATAATTCTGTATTAACTACATGGTGCTTTTACTAAATAAAGCAGTAGATTTTTAAAATAAACACAAACTCAAGATCGTTGTGTGCATGAAGCCTTGTAGGTTTGGCCTCTGTGTGATTGTGTTAAAATATGTGTTTTGTTATCTGCTGATGGACCTGATGCTTGGGCATTGTGTAACTGTAGAGTGGCTAGAAAGGTGTCTTCTACTTTTCTTTTTTTTCTGTTTTCCCAATCTGTATAGTTCAAGGTATTCACCAAAAAATTGAATTTATCTTTATAAAATGAAGAGTGCAATTTGCTTCAATTCAAGAGAACACAGATCTTGGGATCTAAATAAGTGTTCTGTTTTAAATCCTTACAATTTTATTGGTGGGTAAATTTCACTGGTAATTTGAGAGGGGATCTACAGTCTCATTCAGGAAAGAATACTTACAGAAGTCAGAGGGACTTAATGCTTCATTGCTTTCCTGAATATATTGAGAGAGACTTCAGCATATGCTCAAATGTTTTCTTGAACGGGGAATTTAAAAGGGTTTGTAAAATTTAAAGGCAGTATCATTGTAGACGTAATTAAAAATTCTGATTAGTGTTGTTACTAAGTAGATATTTTCTTCAGCAATATCACACATCACCATAAAATTTACTTTTTCAAATAGCCCCCTTACAGTTATTACAGTAATTGCATGAAAATAGTCTCTGTCACTCCAGAAACACTGACTCTTTTAATGTCACTATTTCACACAGCTACTGGCTCAGACATGCACAGCTGGGGTTTTTACCTATCTCACTTCATTCATGAACATCCTGTTTATATAGGGCTGTTTGTGGTAGAAGTAAATTAATTCTTGGTCCCACTGGTAGTAAGGTTATACTTTGCATAATAAAGTTTATTGACAATATTTAATGTTTCTGTTTTTGTAGTTCTTTCCACATTAACTCATTCTGAATTAAAAATATATAATACGATTTTTAAAACAGAAGCAGGAATGTAATATATATATAGCCATAATGTTGATGAGGAGATGTTAAGATTTTTCAGTGTCATGGCTTTTTCCTGTTACAGGGGTGATTTCATTAGATGCTGTGCACCAACAAATGAATAGCTGGTATAACTCACTAGCTGAAATAAAAGCATAAAGATAAATAAAGTAGTGACAGCAGTACTAAATATCTTTTCATCATTTAATCCATACAACTTCTATATCAACATATTAAATGTTACTATTATTCATTTTTAACTAGAAAAATTAAAACTTGACATAGGTAAATTCATTTGCCTAAAATCTAAGGCTTCATAGAATATCTCAAAAATATTAATTAAAAAAATCTATCTTGACTAGTCTTGAATAGACTATCTTGAATAGTCTATATAGCCTCTGAAAATAAAACAGATCATTGCCTTTCAATGACACAAAAAATAAGCAAATCTTTTCAAAGGTGTCTGGTCATGCATTTTTTGCAATTTAGGACACATTGCTTTAGAAATTGCCAGATCTCTTCTGAAGGGAGTTTCTCCATGACATGCAATGGGAATATATAACCTAGTGGGAAATTGGGAATGTAAGTCCTACTGCTGAGTTAAATTTTTGTCATACAAATATTCCCTGAATTTAGCGCTGGGAATTTTTCTCACTTTTTCCAAACCCTTCATATATGATAAAAATCATCTTAGGATGTTGCTGCATAGTTGATTTGAAATTTTTGAAAGCATGTTTTTGTATTTAAACAAAATTAGTATTCCATCAAAAATAAGTTTCTTGTTCACTCTGTACAGTTTGGGTCCAGTTGCATCTTTTCATATACTAAGGAAAATCATAGGATCATAGAATACACTGAGTTGGAAGGGACCCATTAGGAACATCAAGTCCAACTCCTGTGCAAGACACCCCAAGAATCATACCATGTGCGCAGGGTGTTGTCCAAACACTTCTTGAACTCTGTCAGCCTTGGTGCTGTGACCACTTCCCTGGGGAAGCTGTTCCAGTGTTCAGCCACTGTCTGGGTGCAAAACCTTTTAGTGATAGCCAAACTAAATCTCCCCTGACTCAGTTTCATGCTGTTTCCTTGAGTGATGTCACTGGTCCTGGGAATTAAGAGATCAGTACCTGCTCCTCCTCTTCCTGTCCTGAGGGTGTTGAAGACCGCAGTGAGCTCTCCCCTCAGTCTCCTCACTTTCAGGCTGAACATCCAAGTGACCTCATAAAGTTTCACCTCCAGACCCATCACCATCCTCATGGCTCTCATTTAGGCACTCTCTAACAGCTTGATGCCTTTTTTATATTGTGGTTCCCTACACTGCCCCCAGCACTGAAGGTGAGGCTGCCCCAGAGCAGAGCAGGACAATCCCTTCCCTTGCCCAGCTGGAGATGTTTTTCCCAGGAGACATGGGTGGCCCTCGTGGCTGCCAGGGCAGTGTTGACTCATATTCCTCTTGCCATCAACCAGGATGGCAAAAGGTTTTAAATATTTTTATTTTATGCAAATTTAAAGGTGGCTTCTTTATTAGCAGTAATGAACTGAAAATCTCTTTACTTATATAGCTATGTTTCAGTAATATTGAATTTTGTTGGCCATTTATACACAGTGGGAATGAAGCCCTAATTTAAATTCAGTACTGATACAGACTGTTATTTGTGGCTCACATTATCTTTAGTAATTTGATTTTTCATTTCATATGTAAATTAAAGACAAAGGATGTAAAATAACAGTAAAGCTTTCAACTGAAAGCTAGAAAAAGACAATAAAGTAATTAAAATGCTCATTTTCTTCACCTAACTTTATTTCCCAGAATGGCATTGCTAATGACTAGAAAGTAAGCCAAATATAATCGATAACTCATCTGCTCTTTGTTGTAATCATTACCTAGTAGTTTTCTCTTTTAATCTTTTATCTCTCTTTAGTCTTTATTCTGCATGTCAAAATCTAGTCACTTTCTGGATTATATGCTTCATATACTCCAAAATACATTTCACTGAATAAGTATTGCTGATTTCAACTGGAATGTGTTCCAGCTTGAAGTTTTCATCCTATGAGATAAAGAGGTTTGAGGGAGAGAGAGGTAAGAGGAAAAAGTCACAGTAGGCTACTTATGGCCTCTTACAGGTTTACAAAGCAATATATTATCAAGTGAAATCATGTAGACTCTTGGAAGAACGATTTAGGGCCATTATTGTCTCAGCTTCTTTCACAGATGATATCCACTTATTCTTATCTTAAAAGGTGACTTTATAAATTAAAGTTAGTAATGCTGTAACTTCTTCACTTTTTTATTCTCTGTTCCTGAGTAAAAAGAAATACCTTTTTTTAACAGCAGAGAGAGTAGCTGTATTTTCCTGCACTTTGTCAGAGTATATACAGAGTATATACCTGTAAGTTTCTGCTCTGGTTCTGGCCGCTCTAAACTGTGTGACTGCTACATCAGAGAGGAAAAGAATTAGTTTTCTATGGAGGCTGTGGATATAGGATGGTATCTCCGTGAATTCAGGACTTCAGAGTCTTGGTCTACTTTTCTGCACATTACAAGTCATCTTTCTAAGAAATAATTGCTGCTTATAAATTTTAAGATAGAAAATGCATCAGAACTGGGAACAGCTCATCAAAGAGACTCATGTTTGAGCCTAAATGATGCCATGATTCTGCATTACAGATGAATTTTTTGAATGCAGTATAAGTTATTAAATCTGTCATGATGTTTCTTTGTTTATTTGCACACATACTTAAAAATACATACTAAACTGCAAAATGTGCATTTGCAACCACTGTGTTATTATAAACAATAAAGACCCTAAAATTTAAGTTATTGAATCAAATGTTCTGTCATCATGTTGTTAGTCCTCTGTGGCAACCAGCATGGAGTAGGCAATATTGAGTTTGAAGGCAAAGTTGACATTTTTTCCTGAATAATTACTTTAAGTTTACAGCATAATGCAGTGATTGCATGTGAAAGCATCCCAATGTATAGTTATACACATCCATGTGAATAAATCTGTTGAGTATGTTATTGACAAGCATAATTAAAGAATAACAGTGCTTCATGAATTATTTACAAGGCTTTCTCACAAGCAGCAGCATGACAGAGGGGTTACCTACGTGTTACCCAGCTACACAGGAGATAGGGAGGAGATATGTTCTAGTTTAAAATGATGTCTCACTGTGCAGCAGCTCTCTCTCACAGCAGCTCTCAGCTGCCTGTGAGCTGGCTCTTCACAGTATGAGCATAGTCACTCAGGGAGACATGACATTCTGGCATTGTACACCCAAATTAAATCAGCCCTTGAAGAATTTTGAAGTTATAGAGCCAGAATCAGAAATGGTTGTTCTCTGAAACAGATCTGGTTCTTCTTGGCTCTCATATACCAATTCAGATGTTCCTCCTCAGCTATTTAATGCAGCATTTGGTTTAGTTGCTTTTGTGCATCCTTTCTGCTACTCTTGGGAGGTGGCTGGAGTCCCTCACTCTGCTGTATGTTTGGGGTGTCCACAGCTGTACCCCACAAAAGCTAAAGATGAACAGAAGCTGAAAGGGTAACTAATGGGAGAGTACAGGAAGGCTAAAAGTATTCCCAGCTGGATAGGTGCTTTATGCATTCTATGTCCAAAATGCAGGCTGCCCTTTGGCAAAACCTAAGCTTGTGCTTATCTAAGATTTAAGGCTTAAAATAGGTTCTTTTCCTCTGTGTCTGTGATGAAGATTAGGTCTCTCATCCATGCTGGAGCTCCTCAGCTAAATTTAAGTCTGAGTGTTGGAAAGACTTGCTCATAGGATTATGGTACAGCTGTGGAAACTACTGCTGTTGTTTTGGTTGAGGATTTACAAGACAAGAGAAAATACATATGCAAAGAGAAAATATGTATTAATTTTTTAAAATAAATACATGCAAGGGGGAATGATTCCAGACCTGAAAGAAGGAGTTACATAGCTGAATATTTTCAAGGAGAAAGTCTGCAACAGCACAGGTCAAAGTCAGTGCTAATACAGAAGGGTAGTGCCCCCCTCACCCCATTAGCTGTATGTATGGCTAGAAACACAACAGACAAGCACATAGCAAGCTTTATGTCTTGCTTTCTTCTCAAGCAAATGTAATTGCAATATACTGCTAAGCAGTGAGATTCTGGTGTGGGAAAGCTCTCTGATCTTGCTTATGTTTGCTTATGCATTTTGATAATGAATTTATTTCAAGGTGTCTGTATTTATTTCTTTTCCAGGTACAGGTCCTTCGCAATGCAGGGGAAGAAGTGACCCTAACTGTGTCTTTTCTGAAAAGAGCACCTGCTTTTCTCAAACTGCCACTGAATGAAGATTGTGCATGTAAGCCTTTATTACACGACCAAAGAACCCTCAATTCAATACCTGTGAACACATATAGCTTCTGAAACTTCTGTGCATTGAGGGTGATTGACAGCAGCTTTTACAATCAGCATTAGTGTCTAAATATGAGTTGCTCCTATTGCCAGGGCTTGTGTTAACACTGACCTCAAGAGAAAAACTGCTATCTATGGTAGACCAGGCATTTGGCTGGTGTGAATCAGTAAAGTTGCAGGTAAAACAGCAGAATTACATTAGTTTGCAATAGCTCACATCCTGGTGCAGAGTATTTAAAATCAATTATTCAGGCAGCATCAGCTAGTATTTTAGTCCCAGGGAGTTTTTTCTTGTAAATGTGAAAATGAGATTGTGTGTATATATTTAGAGGACTTTGCTGTTTAAAACTCAGAGGCTTTGGTGGAGATGTCTGTCTACCTAAGAATAAATTACTCTGGAATGATAAGTATTTTGTTTTAGTCCAAACTGAGTTTTAGTGAACTAGCCCCCTGAGAGTCATATGGAGACAGCTGTCTTCCTTTAATTATATTAAATTGGAAGTGTGGATGCATAATTATAGACAATTGCAGCATATCTACCCATATTTATATATCAGCCCGTGCCTTTTGCCACCTTTGCTTTCCTTCTGCTTTTTGCTCCCTAAGAGAGTAAATTAAATTGCTCAAGTTTAAAGCAACAATACAATAAATATTTGATTTCAATACTTATAGCCTTTGATTTTAAGTTAGTAGTAATCAAATAATCTAAATAATTAAATAATATTTTACACAAACATTTGATGGCATATTGTTTTTTTCTTTTGCCTATGTATGAAATTTATATGAAGAAGAAAAAAAATTGGAACAGAGTATTCTTAAATAAAAATGTGTCCCAGTACTTTCTCCCTTTTATAAAAGGCTGTGGTACCACAGAGTAGCCTGAGTGATGCACAGGAATGTGCATTTGCATGGGTCCTGTCATTTCACTTTTGAGGTGTAGCACTGTAATTTCCTAAACCGCTACAAGAACATTTAGAACTGTAAATTCCACTGAGAGTAACAAAAGGGTTATCTGACAAGTTCCTTCCAGTAAACCTGAGAGAGGAGATAAACATTTCACTTTTATTGTCAAATTTGAAACAAATGTTGTGGGATTTTTCTTTCTTACCAAGCAGAAACTAACTTTTTTTAATCAAAGCATTGGGAAAAGTTTTCTTGAGCCTCCATTTAGCTTACAAAGGCAATCCACTCAAGCCAGAAAACAGATGCTGGCTGAATGGAGAAAGTAAATGAGTCTTATATATGATAGAAGTTTTTTGGGTTTGGGGAAAATGCATACATACATTTATATACAAATTTGAATTATGTCATTGTAGATTAATGAAGAATGTTCTTGTGAATTTGTATTTGTATTAGGTGCCCCCAGTGACCAAAGCAGTGGCACATCCTCTCCCCTATGTGACAGTGGTTTGCATCTCAACTACCACCCCAACAACACGGTAAGAGCTTGAATCTCCTTGATGGAATTACACAGAAGAATAATTATAGTATAATAGCTAAGTGGAAGTACTAATAAAGGACATTAACAGGGAGGAGTTCTAGCTAACTCTGGAGACAGACAGTTCTGTAGAGGGAAGAAAGAGTAGCCAGAAATTATGGCTGGGAATTAAAATGTGACAAATATTACAGCTGAGATTGTGCCTTGATGCATGTGATTACTGTTTACTTGGGCAGTAGGGATTTTGCAAAAGTTTCTGCTTCTATGTGTTTTTCTTTGCATAGGAATTACAATTCTTAAAATGAAAATAAATCTATTTATAAAAAAGGAAGAAAATTTTTTGAGAATATTTTCCATTACTTGTATTGCATGCATTATCTTTGGCAGAAGATGATTAGGTGCATGATTTTGCCTATTTTTAAGGTGAGAGTGTTCTACTTCTGGTAATGTGTACTTAAAATCTTACCTGAAGTGGAATAACATTATGAAGCAGAGTGCCTCTGGGATAAAATGCTACAGAGAGCTGATCAGATATTTATTAAGAAACCTTTGAAGTGCAACAAGGGACTTTAAAAATTTTTCTTAGACAGAAAATGCAAAATTTTCTTTATTTTATATAGTTCTAAAGGTTTGTTTGCTCAGTATTTGGCTTTGTGATAGATGAAAATAGAAATATAACCAGTATAGATCATAATTAAAAATAAAAAATTTAAAAACCTGAAATGAAAGCCATACCAAGCAGCCATCTCTAGTTTCCATCTTGTTTTGTGGTACTTTCGCATTTTCTGTTAAAGGTTTTAAATAGCAGCCCACAGATTTAGATATCAATACCACAGATATAAACAGAATTGTAATCTGGAAAACTCTTGAGAATTTTGCACATTTTAGGAGATGGAATTTTTATAACATCAATAAAATTGATATCAAATAAAAAATTGATATCAATAAAATTGATATCAAATAACAATGAAAATATATGTAACTTGTGCAGTAACAACAGAAGCAGACTTGTCTAAGGAGTCTATATAGGTATGTATGTCTGTATGTAAGAAGGCTATGGCAGTAGATCCTAAGCTGATTTATTCAACTAGCTGCTGCAATTCTAATTTTGTTTTTATGATAAAAAACCTGCTTTCATTTGTAAATTCTTTTTTTGCAGGTGTCAAAACTGATCTAGATGAGCTGTAGTTTCTGTTTGAACTGACAATAATTTGCTGAAACCAAGTGTTTTTCTTTCAGTTTAAATAATATAATCTGGTATCATGGGTTTATAATTCACCCTAAATTAAATTTTCAAGTGAAGACCAAGATGTAGTTCTGACATGTCCCCTTGTCATGGGAACAGAATTCTTCATAAAACCAAACCTCTGGATGAATTCCTAAGTTATGTACAACTCTTATGCCACAGCTCTTCATTTTTCTCGGAATATTTTCTAGAATGAATTATGACAGCTGGATAAACATGATTGGTGAGCAGCTGGCTCATGGTTGGACACAAAAAGTTATAGTAAACAGTGTGAATTTAGGTGGCTGGTCACTAGTGTGGTTCTGCTGTGTCTTAGGCCCAGTGCTCATCAGCATTTTGGTCAGTGACTTGGGTTCAGGACTTGAAGGGAAACTAAATAAGTAAGTTTGTGGATGATACAAAAATTTGGAGGAACTTTTGATTCCCTCAAGAGCAGAGAGGCTTTACAGAGAGACCTTGACAAATCCATGGGGTGCGCAGCCACCAACCTTATGAATTTTAACAAGGTCAAGAGCTGGATTCTGCACCTGGGAAGGGGCAGCCCCTGGCTGTACAGACAGGCTGGGGAATGAGAAGCTGCTAAGCAGTGTCACAGAAAGGGACCTGGGGTTACTGGTCAATGGCAATTTGAACATGAGCCAGCAGTGCCCTGGCAGCCAGGAGGGTCAACCCTGTCCTGCAGGCATCAGGCACAGCATTGCCACCCAGGCAAGGGAGAGGATTGTCTTGCTCTCCTCTGCTCTGGGACTGCTTCGCCTCGAGTGCTGGAGGCAGTGTTGCGTGCCATAGTATAAAACAGATACAAAGCTGTTAGAGAACTCCAAACGAGGTCAAGGAAGATGGTGAAGAATCTGGAAGAGAAGCTGCATGGGAGAAGACTGAGGGAGACCTCATTGCAGTTACAACTTCCTTGTGAGGGGAAGAAGAGAGGCAGACACTGATCTCTTCTTCTATGTGAACAGTCATAGGACCCAAGGGAATGTTGTGTCTGTGAGGTTTAGGTTGCATATTAGAAAAAAGTTCTTTGCTTAGAGGATGGAACATTAGAACAGGGAGGTGGTTACAGCATCAGCCTCACAGAGGGCAAGAAGTGTGTGAAAAAACTCAGGAACATTGTGAGATTGTTGGGGATGTCTTGTGCAGGGACAAGAGTTGGACTTGATGATCCTTGTGGGTCCTGTCCAACTAAGACATTCCATGATTCTGTGACGTACAGCCACAGTCTTGTTTCTTAATTTATAGTCTTTTTAATTCACTTGAAGGAGGCTTTTAACTCAGAACTTGGAGTAGACAAGACTTTGGTCTTTTGTCAACAGCTTACAGAGTTATGCAGTCTAAAGGTAGGGTTAACATTTTTCTTGTAGCCATATCTAGGCCTACAGTTTGTACCTGAACTTTCACTGCATTTCATCTTTTCCCTAAGTTTAATCACAGGTGAAGAAAGGTTCCCAGAATCAGAGAGAAAACATTAAAAATTCAGGATGTTCAAAACAACATCCTAGCGTAGTTTTCATACCAATAATTTATTTATTTTTATTGAATCTGTGGAATTTCTCACCAGAAATTCAATATTTTAAATAATTGAACTACCTATGAAAAGCTTGTTGCTCAGCTAGCATGATATTTATTGTGATGTTTTGTTTCATATACAAATAAAGATTAATATATATGCAAACGTAAATTTCAAATTGGTAAATTTTTGTAATTCCATAGATCTTACACAGAATGCACACTCTAAAAAAATAGAAAGTTTACTTAATTTTGGTAATATTCATATTATAGAAGAAACTAGTAATTAAAAAGAATGTAAATCAGCAGGTTTAATTTTACTGATGTGTTGATATACTTGTTACTTGGGAGAAGAGGCCAACCCCCGGCTGGCTACAGCCTTGTTTCAGGTGGTTATGGAGAGTGATAAGGTCTCCCTGAGCCTTCCTTTCTCCAGGCTGAACCAGCTCAGTCCTGCAGCTGCTCCTCACAGGGCTTGTGCTCCAGACCCTTTTCCAGCCATGTTGCCCTTTTCTGGACACGCTGCAGCACCTCAATGTCCTTATTGGAGTGAGGGGCACAGAACTGAACACGGCACTCCAGGTGTGGCCTCACCAGTGCCAAATACAGGGGGACAATCACTGCCCTGGTCCTGCTGGCCCCACTGTTTCTGATCAGGCCAGGATGCCCTTGGCCTTCTTGGCCACCTGGGCACACAGTGGCTCATGTTCAGCTGCTGTTTAGCAGCACCCCCAGGTCCTTTCTCATCGTGCAGGTTTCTAGTCACTCTGCCCCGAGCCTGTAGCGCTGCCTGGGTTGTTGTGACAAAAGTCCAGAACCTGGAACTTTGTCTTGTGAATCTCATACACTTGACCTCAGTCCATTGATTCAGTCTGTCCAGATCCCCCTGCACAGCCTTCCTCCCCTCTAGCAGATCAGCATTCCTGTCCAACTTTATGTCAGCTATGAGCTTATGGTGCACTTCATCCCCTCTTCCAGATCACCAATATTAAAATATTAAACAGTGCTGGCCCCAACACTGAGCCCTAGACAACAACAGTCATGACTGTCCACCAGCTGGGTGTATCTCCACTCACCACCACTTCCTGGGCCTCTCCATCCAGCCATGTTTTTACCCAGTGAGCTGTGCACCCACTGAAGCCATGAGCAGCCAGTTTCTCCAGGAGAATGCTGTGCCAAAGGCTTTCCTAATGTCCAGGCTGACAATATCTGCAGCCTTTCCCCTGTCCACTGGGTTGGTCACCTGGTCATAAATGGAGATCAGGCTGGTCAGGCAGGATGTGCCTTACATGGACCTGTGCTGGCTGGGCCTGATTCCCTGTTTGTCCTGTACATGGTGTGGGATGGCACTCAGGATGCTCTGCTCTGTCAGATCAGACAGCTGACAGGCCTGAGCTCCCCAGATCCTCCTTCTAGCCTGTCTTGCTGATGGCATCATATTTGCCAACTTTGTGTCAGCTGAGACCTCTGGTTAGCCAGGACTGCTGGTAAATGATGGAAAGTGAGCACTTGTGCCAGCTCCCTCACTATCCTTCAGTGTATCCCACCTGGCCACATGGACCTGTGTGTGCCTAACTGCTGCAGCAGATCACTGATCATTTCCCCTTGGATTATGGTGGCTTCATTCTGCTCCCTATCCCTGTCTCCCAGGTCAGAGGTTTGCTACCAGGCAAATAACTGGTCTTACTATTAAAGATTGTGGTAAAGAAGGCATTAAATACCTTGGCCTTTTCCTCATACTTTGTTGCTGTGAGAATGCCCTTTGAAGAATTGTGCTCTCACAAAAAAATAACATCATCATTAGCACTATTTATAAAGCATTTTATAAAGAAAGAGGTCTTGTTTTTTAAGAAACAGATGTTGATAATTTAACTTTCTATAAGCATTTTTCATGCAAATCTATATTCTTTAAAAATGCTGGTCAAAATAGACTCTAGATATTTAAATGCTCATTCTTTGTAGATATGATCATAAGCATGATAAAGTTCAGTTTTCATATAAGCAATGTCTTCTTTAAGTAGGTAAAATTAAAATATTCATAACTTCAGCATGTAGTTTTGACAATTTTGACAATTTTCATCACATGTTAAATTCATTTCCAATTACCATGTTTTGAGGGGATATCATTAGAAAAGATATGTATGTAAATGTGTACAGAGCCACAGGAAACTACGGAATTATGGTTGTATTGTGAATAATTTAGAGGTCCTATTCAGAATCTTTCCAGTGCTCACTAAAACTAATGACAATTGATTTGGGAAAATGGAACACTGCCAAATTAAATAGAAGTCTTTGAAGTCTATCTCATTCTTACCAAATCTGCTGGGCACTTACAATGAAGTTCAAAACTGAGAAGAACCTTTTAATGTTTTCCAGGATACGTTATCATGTTCTTCATGGCCAGCATCCCCAGGACTTAGGTGGGAGAAGAGGTGGTGTGATCTTCGATTAATTCCACTTCTTCATTCACGATTTTCCCAGTACCTTCCAGGATCAGATTTGTGCAGGTAAAAAAGTTCTGAAGGCTAAAACTTACCTTCTTGGTTGACAGATGCATGCCCTAGGGAGTTGTCTTGTTGGAGAAATTGCATTATTTGTTCCATGGCAGCTGACAGATACATGAAATATAGGAGCTTTCATAAAGGTCTTTCTAGGTCCACACTGGCTCATGTTCTCCTCTGACATCAACTGGGACCTGGTATGTGAGGAGATGATGGGTGATCTTTCTACTTACATCTAGTGCTCAGCACCTTTTGCAGTTTGAGATGAAATATCCATCATCATTTTTAATAGCTGCTAATGCTCCTGTCCTCAAAAGCTTCTTTCTAAGCAGCTTGTTTCTATATCTTAGATTTTTGCAATGCATTATGGCATTGAGCTCTGCAATTCGATTATACTTTTAAAATGTATTTCCTTCTGTGTGTGTTAAATACATCATCTGATACCTGCATTGGGTGAAATAATCTTGCTTGAGAGCAGCAAGGGCTGACTGCCCCATGAGGAAGATAAGCCAAGAGAGAGGGTGGCAGTGAGGCTGGACGAGACATTGTCCATGCAGAAAATGATCCTACCTCACTGCTCCCCATGGAGGAACAGAGAAGGCTTAGGGACAGTCTTCAGAGGAGTTCATCATGGTCAGGTGGGGCTCAGTTTAGGCTGGGAAGTCAGCCTGAAGGTCCAAATCAGTGGGATGCATGTCCAGGCACAGGAGTAGCTGCAACCATACTCAAATGAGAACCATGAGCAACAGCTTGAGCCGATAAGCATCTTCCAGTTTTTGTACTTCTTTGCTTTATGTTTATAGCTAAAGTAGGGACTTTTTTGTTTGTTTGTTTGTTTGTTTCCACATAACTAAGGGTTTTTTTTCCCCATGTTTTACTTTTCATGTGTTAACATTTAATTTCATTGTCGCAATCACTGGGATAGCTGTCCAAAGCCCATAGTCAGCTATGTGATAGGTTGACCGTGGCTGGATGCCAAGTATCAACCAAGCTTCTCTATCACTCCCCTCATCAACAGGATGGAGGGGAAGAAAATAAGATCAAAATATTCTGGTGAGTCAAGATAAAGACAGTTTAGTAAAGCAAAAGCCACACATGGAAGAAAAAACCCAAAATATTTGTTCTCTACTTCCCATCAGCAGGTGATGTTCAGTCACTTCCTGGAAAGCAGTGCTTTGGTACATGTAGTAGTTGCTCTGGAAGACAAGTGACATAACTATTTAATGCTCCCTTCTCCCCCTTCCTTTCTTCTAGTTTTCATTGCTGAGGAGATGTCATATGGTATAAAATATCCCTTTGATCAGTTTGGGTCAGCTGTCCTGGCTATTTCCCCTCCCAAGGTTTTGTTTCCTCAGCCTGCTGGTGAGGAGGGAATGTTGGAACAGCAGCTCTGATGCTGTGCCAATACTGCTTAGGGGTAGCCAAAACAATGTTTTGCAATCAATATCTTTCTACCTACCCATACAAAGCACAACACTACGAGGTCTGCTGTGGGGAAAATAAAATTCATTTCAGAAAGACCCAATACAGCCCTAGAACTTGACATTTAATTTAATATTATAATTTAAAATTATCCTAATAAATCAGAAGAAATTAGAAGAGATGACAAAAATATTCTGTAATGATTTCTGTTTGTAAAGCAATGAAATAGAAATTAAAGTAGTTACAAAGTCCAACAAGGCAAGTATATAAGATCATACTTGTTAAAAGTTTTAAGCATCTAGCTATTGTATGGATTCATTTATCATCTGTATGTATAGGAACGAAGTTCTCACACTGAAATACTTCTGTGAGCTCTAGTATGTAAAGACATTATCTGTAGGAAAGCTGTGTATGAGTAGAGAGCAGGTTACTTCATAATTTTGTCTTCTAATGAACCTCCTAGGAGTGGATTTATGAAACCCCCAGAAACTAGGGGAAGAGTAGTCTTCTTTAATCTAGGATTTTTGTGGAGTTAATTTTACTGTTTCTTATTGGTACTCAGTAAACATTTGTGCAACATAAAGTTGCACAAAAGCTCTCCACTGCCTCAGTTGGTTCTTGGGGCTGTTGTTTCTTAGAATTACACTGCCTAGGTCTGCCAGCCTTTCTCTTATTCACAGAGCTGAAATTAATGCTGGTTAGGCAGTAGCTGTTGTAGATCATTGTGGAGCTAAAGCCAGCCTGCAGCTTTTGACCAGTAATAGCAGGGTCATATTTACTTGGCTGCATGAACCTCGGTCTGTTGAGGAACAGTGGCTGGCCCAGGGAGGCAAGGTGGAAACCAAAGGCTACAAAGGCTTCTTGGCTGGACTGAACTGGAGCAGGATCAAGTCACCAGAGACGCAGGAGGTGTTTTACTAAATTCTGTGAAAGCCTTCAGCTCCATATTTAACAGGGAAGCATAAAGTACCCAAAACCATAACAGCCAAATCTGAGATCTCTTCTGCTGCATACTTCAGATAAGGTATTGAATAGAATTACTCGCATGGAAAATTAGCACATAAGCAGCTGTTAATAGATCTAAGGTTTTAAAATCCAGTCTTCTGCATCAATAAAAAACAAACTTAAAGTTCATATTTTATAGAACTTGTACATAACAAAGGAAGTGTTATAGGTAGTAATGATATACCTGAGATCTGAACTTCAGAAAATAAAGGTATTTTAATATGAAACTAAACACCTGAACTCGTACTCAAACCTTGAAAAACTACTCTGATTTTTTTTCCTTGTGTCCTTCTATTCTGTCTAACATGAAGAAATAAGTCTTAAAAAAAACCAAAAATGCAGGATGCCTGTGAGAGAGGATTTTTCTTAAGGTGTAGAACCAACATTTTATGTTGCTAGCAAGACAGTTATTACGACCATTTTAAAGTACTGTAAAGATTTTTAAATGTTACTCCCTCTCAGAATTTGTTATGAGAGAAAGGTAGATACTTTTTAAAGAGACTGCTAGAAACATCAACATAAAAGAAAGGATATTAAAAATAATATAAGGAAGCAACATGAAATGAAAGCTAATGCATTACATTTTCCATAGTTAGTATTTACAAGGCTGCTTGCAGTATGTAAAGCCTAATAACCTTTTATGATTCAGAGTTTGATAAGGAAATATATTGTTCTCACATACAATATTAAACCCCATAGTCATGTTCTAGCTTTTCCAGTGGAGTGGTTGAAGCACATAAATTCTGGAGCATATACATACAGAGTTCTAGAAGACATTCAGTTTGATCTGGCAAAGCTTAATTATTTCAAATGTAGCTTTTGTGTTCCAGAACCTGAAATGTGTAGTTGAATAAGTGTTTATACATTCTCAATTTTTTGGTGTATTATAAAGTGATTATTCTACTAAATGTTCCATTTAGTACAAGACATCTATTTAATATATTATGTTTTCACGTTTGCGTCGTATTATGGACTTGGGCTGGTCAACTTATTTAAGAAAATACTATTACAGTAATCTAAGCCTATCTACTGCCAAGACACATTCACAAGTAATTTATTAGGTGACCATGTATCATACTATTGATATTTGAGTAATTTGGTGGGTAATAACATTATGGATTAATGATTTTTTACTGGCACAGATCAAATTCCTAGGAACAGTAGGAACAATCTGATGCCCCAAATGCACTATATTCACTGTGTTTGTAGTCCAAGGGAAATATGTACATGAGGATTGAATCTGGAACATATTAGGGTTTTTGTACTTGTGTTGATGTTACTCATTAATAGATCTTTTAGATCCCTGCTTTGATTTATGATATGCCATGTAGAAACAGGGCAAGTCTTGAAACTAGTGTTATTTTTCATAAAAGAGATCATCAACAATTTTGAGGCCATGCTATTGTTTTCATGTAAGGATTTAGAAATTTATTCTGGAAAAATTTGCTATTTGTATTTATAGCCATCTAAAATAAAGGATAGAATAAATGCTAGAAACACTACCTGAAGATTCTTTTAATAAATCTTCCTCAAAACTTACTAGAATTAATGTGAAATGAGTCTCTGAGAGAAGTCTGTCTTGGTTGGTATCTTTGTGAATTTAAAGAAAGTCACTACCCTGGGAAAGACAACTAAACTACAGGATTTAAATAAACCAAAGAACTCTGAAAGATCATGTTAATATTAGCCTCATCATCCTGCAAAAGCTGGTTCTCATGCTAGAACACTCAAAGGAATAGCTCTAGTTCATTTCTGTTACTTCTCCTGACTGAAGAAACAGTCTGTTTTCAACATGAATGGGGTTAAGACAGATATTAGCCTTACATTGTATACAGGTGGAATAAAATTTTAAGAGGTAAAAGACCACAAACAAACAGCTTTTCAAAATTGATATCTGTCTTCAGGTGCCAGAAGCTGTCATTATTGACCCTCAGTTTTACCCTGGAGATAAGAGGAACTTTGCTTGAGCCATTCTCAAAGAATCTGAATGATGCACTTAATCTTAACTATTAATTGATCATTAATAGTTGGGCTTGTAGCAGAATGTCAGCAGTGGAACTTGGTATTCTCTGTACATTCAGTAATCTCCTACTCTGGGATATGGATTATTATCAAGGTTTTCCAGTTTTGAAGACAGAGACCTGTGAGCCTTACAAGAGCTTTTAGCAAATAGAGCAATTTACTGAAAAAATTAGGTCTGTAACTGCTTTAGCATCTGAAAAAAATTTCTCTTGTTCTATAATTGCTCAGTGTCTGGAAGCGGAAAATCAGTATATAATGCATGATAGATTTCTGTGTACGTGCCCAGATTGGTGCTGGGGGTAGAGGCAGAGGTAGGAATGTATTTTGGTAATGATCCCATATTCAGAAATGCAATTGGAAAAATCATTAATGCTACTTGATCAATTTTGACTTCTTCAAGTTTTCAATCAGTAGTTTAGAAGAAAAACAAAATTCTATAAGCTTGAGCAGCCAACAAGGGGCCTCCAAAAAGTAATCCAAATATGTTTACATGCTGCATTATAAAAGTAAAACAAAGGTGTTGAGAAAAAGATACTGGTATTCACTGAATTTCCCAAATTATTGCCTATGGTTTCCAATGCACTTTCCTTCTCTGTAGTCTGCTGTATTAAGTCTTAGATAAGCATCAACTCTATCACTTGTTCAGCTTCTGAGGTTGTACAGCCTGCTGGTCAAGATTCTGTGGAGCTGGTCTATGGAATTTTTTTATAGCCTTATGGAAGCTTAATATTGTCTGAGCTGACCTTTTAGCATGATTGTTTTAAAACATCAGGTATTTATTAAACAGGAAAACCAGCATTTTATTGGTGTTCACTGGCTGACCTTCATTGTGGTTGAAAGAAAAGCATTTTTACAAGTATTGTTAAGATGATATGCTAGAAAAGATAAAATGTCCTTCTGACCTGATCTGTTATGATGTGTCTATAGGCAAAATGCGTTCCAAGTAATTGCTGTGGATGGGGTTTGCAGTGGAATAATTCAGTGTCTCTCTGCTGAAGACTGTATTGACTGGCTACAAGCAATAGCAAGTAACATTTCCAACCTCACAAAGCACAATGTAAGTATGGATCCAAGTAAGCCAGAAGGTTTCCCAATCATATTTGATTATAACTGTCATAAAAGCCTAATGGGTTCACACACTGAATTATCTGCATATAAACAATGCTTGAGGCTGTCTGAGAGAAGTCAACTCAAGTTTGTTGTCAAATCAGACTCTGTGAGAAACCATTGAATAGGAAAATATTCTTCCCTACAGTCATATAATTCACTTCATTGCTATCAGAGTTATTTGCTTCATAGCAATACCAATTAGGATTAGAAGCAAAGACCAGACACACAGGAGGAAGCCAGTTGTGATGCAGGAACACATAGAAAATACAAAAATTCTGTACTTTCTTCATAGTACATCTCTCCAGAAACTGGTGTAACCAGATCTGAATGAGATTTTTGGTCTGTCTAGGTATCATTTGTCACGATGGGAAAAGCAAGGGGGTTCTGTAGATACAGATACTTGTTATCAGCAATGATTAAATGCATTTATGCTTCATGCACTGCACTCTTTCCACCTGAGCTTGTGGGATAGATACCACTTTTTGTTGAAGCAGGAATAAATATTATGTAAAAGTTTTTTCAAATACTAAGTTCAATTAAGAGGTCTTCTGGACCTGCCTGGGATGTATTTACATTTAAAAATGAACATGTAGTTCTCCCTGTATAGAAATCCATATGATACCTTCCGTGGTTTTCCTAAAAAACTGAGAACACATGGAGAACTCCATTATTTTGAATTGAGTTATAACAAGGGAGCCCTTGAGGATTTAATTTATATTTCCTTAAATCTGCTCTGGCTTCCCAAATCTGTCTCTGAAAATACAAAGCTGTATTTTTTTGAGATTTATAATCAAGATGCAAAACTGTGTTCCATCTGGCAGCAATATGTAAAAGTCATTGTATTATAAAAACATGACAGACATGAATTCATCTGCCATCTGCAAGCTTCCATGCAGTACCAGCGAACTTTATGGCTATTTATTCATACTTAAAATGCTGTTGCTATGTAGAACCTTTCTTGTCTCACTAGGCCCCTGAAAATTGAGGCTTCTGGGGTTTTTTTCTCTTGCCATCTTTACTTCAGTCTACTGATGGTTCTTGCTACTTAAATCAGTGGATTTATTTGCTTGCAACAGTAGGCAGAGGCACCTATATTTTACAGGTGTTTTGAAACACTTCAGCTCTAATGAGACTATAATTATGGTTACTTAGCAGAACTTGAATTTTGGCAATGCAATGTTATTACATGAATTTTTTTCTGAGTACAGTTTATAATTCTATATTGGTTTCCATAAAATAAGAAAGAAATTATCTAATGTTCTATAAGAGGTAAATAGCCTAAATTATGCAGCTGTTATGCCAGTCTTATTATTTACTTTATCCCAAAGACATCCTGTAAAGTAGCCATGAGAGTTAGGGCTTATGATAATTATCCATGTGTCCATTTTTAGAATTGTCCTATTTGTTCATAGCTCTTACAAATTTATGGAAAACAATGACACTCTCCTTCCTGTAATGTACTTTTCTTTTGAATTGCCAGTTGCCAGAAAGAATTAGTTATTTGACAGCATAAGTGATAAGTGAATATAAGAAACCTTGGGAACACAGAGAGGAAAAAAACCCAAACTGTTGCACAGAAGAATGATTAGATGTGATTAGAGGTCCCTGTATTTTTTTTCTTTACAAGATGGTTATTGACATGCACATACTGTTGATGTTAGCATTTTTCCTATCTGAGAGAGGCATTTGCTCACATTCTCCCTTACTGTGTCATCCAGATCCAAAGAAACAGAGTTAAGGATTTTTTCTAATTCTTTGGATAAATTGACCATTTTTTAGTTTCAATTGACTTCTCATTCCTATCTAGAAGTTACATAAAATAATTTGTTTAATTAAAATACCGTGCAGCTCACAGAAATATTTACTTACATGATGTTCTCATAGATATCTACCTTTTGAAAAAAAAAGGAAATAGAATCAGAAAAAAGGACTAAACCAGCTAGATTGTTAATGGAAGCACTTCCTTTACCCTTGTACCAAATCTGGGCTCTGTAGATTTTGGTGGGATTTCTCTTGCCTAACTTTAGATGAAGCAGAAAATCCAGAGTGAATCCTATTATTTACTGTTGACGTCCATTTTATAATGACGTCAATTCCCTCAGGGCATGTCTGTCTTTCCTTTGACTAGTAAAGGACCTAGGGTGGTGAGTTCATACTTGATACCTAAGGAGATAGATATAAATCCTGATAACCTGTCATTTGTGTCTTTGAGGGGCCAAAGCGAGTTTCTCTGAATATATCTCCCAAAGAAATGCCTGAATATTTTTGACCAAAAAAAAAAAAAAATAGTGGTATACTAGTCTGAGTCAGAAAATCTGAATTATTTTACTTTTTCCACACACAAACTGTCTGAAAAAAAAATTAACTGATGGTTCAACCCCAAAAATGTGAATAGCCCCAAAAATGTGAATAGCAAGTCTTATGTTTCCTCAGGTATCTTATAGCTGTGAATATGGGTCCCTGGCTCCAAAATAACTGGTTTAACCTATAATCAATTAGTTTTTTCTTAGGATACTGTCAAAAAACTCTTCTCTCATGATCCAACATGTCCATATCTGACACAAAGGTGATGTGACTGAATTGCAGGACCATCAGTATAGCCAGTATCTACCAAGGGCATAACAGAAATGCAGAAGTAGAAGCTAAAATAAAATGCCTTGACATGATCCCTGTTTTTAAAAGGCAACGTTGCTAACTGAATGGAGTCTGGAAGATGGTGACTGCAAGCAATCACATTTTTCCTACATTGGTTATACTACTAATCATTGTACAATACAAGCTAGAACTCATATTATTATGCAAAAAGTCAGTTAAAATTTAAATGCAGAGATATAGAAATAATATTTTGACTATTAGGAAGAGATATAAAAAATCCATGTGCTGACTGATGTAGTCTGCTTCATTTCAGATTGTCTTTAACAGACAAACCTCAGGTATGCTCTCTTTTTCTTCATCTTCAGGTGGTTAGCACAAGCATCCTCTAGTGTTTTAAGGATACTGAGAGTGATACTGGTAATTTTAATTTCTTTTGGTCCCAAGAAGGTCATATTTTATATAAGGTGAAGTACAATAAAATTACACAACATTGATGGGGTTGTATACTGGTATGCAACCAAAATGCATGCTCTATAAATGCACTGCTGGGAGTGACTTAATATCACACTGTATTGATGAGGAGATGAATCCATAAGGATCATTCATTTCTGAAGATGGATTCCTCTCCAGCTTCAATCACTTGAATTGCACCTCTGTTAAAAATTCACCAGTTTTATCAGTACCCTCAAAAACCAGAAGGGTTAGATTAAACCCAAACTTTTCATCTAAGCAATCCTGATACTGAAGTTAATATGCTGAAATCTGAATATGCTGAATTGAACCTGGGCTTGGGAACTCTAATTCCTCTATGAACTGACAGGGTTCTATATCTTTTTGCTGCCAATTTGGATGGCTGGCCAAAGCCATCTAGAAAGGGAACAAGCTGCTGCTTCTTTTCTTGCTAATGCTTCAAGTAGGAATTTTCAATTCAGTTGTTCAATTCAGCTATGAACTATTTGCCTTTCCATGAACTTTTACATTGTATTAAGTTAGGTGGTAATTGATACTGATTTCTAGTCCTTTACATCTCTTTTGTTACAGAATATTAGGATGAAAGTATCCAAATTTTCATGTAGCTTTTAAAGAAATTACACCCTGGAAGAGTCTGAGAAAATAATCCAAAACCATGTGCTCTCTAAAGAACCACCACTTGCCAATACATCCCTAATTCATGTGCTGCAATTGTCAGGAAATTTAAAGGCAAATTTTTTAATGGCTTTAGTACAGTGGAAGTCAGACATTTTGGGTCTTTTTAACAAAAGAATAATTAAAAAATACATTTAATGTTACAACTTCTATGCTATATCTTCATAGAATTTTTGGGGATTTGTCCTCACAACTCAGTATTTGTCACCTGCCCATTGCTTTCTCTGTGGCAGATTTTTCAGTAGTGAGGGCAATAATATTTCTTTTCCATTTCCTCTTCCATAATTCCTGTGGAAAACACTACAACAGCTACACATTTATTCTTTTTACCTTGGAGCCAGCACTTGACAGCAAAGAAACAACATGAAGGTCATCAGACAGGAATGACAGGCAGCCGAGGAAAAGTTTCTAAGCAGGAGGTGGCAAAAAGTTTTAAGCTTATCTTGAGAATATCCCCAAGATCTTACAAGATTTAGTTCCCAGTAACTTCATTTTATGCCATTATGTTGCATTTTTCTGGGTAAAATAACGCATTTGTGAAATTAATGAGGCACACATAGTTGGTGGTAGAAGCCCAGCAATAGCGTGAAAGTTAGCATGGAGAGTTCTACAAACTGGGTATTGGCCCAATGGGTGTGTTTTCCAGAACCTAAGTCTTTGTTTTGAAGAGTTTAAAAGTTCAGTTGAACTTTTTTGGTGTGCTTAAAAAGTAGTGCCTAGTGATAGAAACTGCTGCTAAGACAAAAAAAAAAAAAAATTGTTTCATTTCCACTAGAAAAATGAAAAATCTTTACAATGCTGAAGTTTGGGTACAGGGATTATCTTAGTCACTCAGTAGAAGAGGAGACAAAGAGTGAAAAACAGGAGAAAAAAAACTGATTAGACTATTACAATCTGTTCCACTTGTAGGAAGAATAAAATATCACAGGACTACATTCAGTGTAAGCAAATTATTGAAATAAATTAATAGAACATGTTTCTTTGTTTTCTGGTGGATACTACAAGCAGTAAGGACATACTGTAGAATGTTATATTACATTAATAAACCAATATCACTCATGTGAAGTAAACAGGTTTAATATTTTAGTTTTTTAGTTACAATACAATGGCAAGCCAATCAGAAAACTCCAATTTTAGTAATTTTTGAGTTTTCAGGGATTATATGCTCTTAAATGTCCTATGATTTGTGTATTACAATAATATTTATCTTTTTTGGTTGCTCAGCTGTGAATGTTTGAAGAAAATCCAAAAATACCAACATTAGTATCAAATCTCTTATGTTATATTCTGTAGTAGTGCAAAAATACTCTCAGTAATACTCTCAGTAATTTAGAAGTTGAAAGCATTATAAAATGAAGGCCAGAACAGGAGAGAATTATAGGAAGTCTTTAACGTATTGCTAATAGAATAGTTTTACATACATGATTCACATTTCCCATGACACAAATAGCCAGATGAATTAGACATTATTAAGTAAATATGCATGCAACAGTTTTTAAAGCAGTGTTAGCCATTCAGGTGGTCACAGTGTTCTGAGACACTTTGAGTTTTGTTCTGCATTCCATTCTCAACCTTGCAAAGGGAAGATTATACAGATAGTCATTCCAGTGCTGATATTAGGGTCTCTCTTGGAAAATTTAAAAACCAGAGCTTGATACACCTGTACCATACTGCTGCCATTTTTCTCCATATATGATTCTGTTAAGGCGTGTAGATCTGCATGAATAACTGTAGTCAGTGCAGCACCAGGATTACATAAAATGAATCCACTCTTATTTTTCCTCTTTTTTTTTTTTAAATGTAGGCTTTTATCAGGTGCACAATTAAAATCACATTTGTTTCTATGTCACTTTTATCAAGTGTTGCATATGGCCTTGTCTGATATTTACTTGTTTTTGGCAACTTGAGATGTGTGTTATTTTACAAACTTTTTATTTGTACCTTGTTTAAAGAATTGTAGATAATTTTACACCCTCTTAAATGCACTAATTTAGCTGCAAAGAAATCTAAGTCTTGCCAAACTGTATTGCTGTTTCCCCAGTGTTTCATCTGCATTTCTATAATATAATTGAGTCTAAAGAACAATGAGGCAAATAGGAAAGCAGTGCAAGAAAAGAATATTTCTTTGAGAAATATTTCTTCAAGAATATTTCTTTCAGAATTATCTGGGAAATTTGTGACAAGAAACTTCTGTTTTAATTCTTGGAGTATTTGTAATGACACATTCTGATTATGGTGACAGCACTAATCATAAAGACATGCAGTCTTGCAGTATTGCTTTGGAATATACAGTGTAGACTTCAAGTACTCATGATAGGTTTTCAAAGTAAATTAAATTTTCTTTCTGTGCTTCTCCAAAATGTTACATCTATTCATGTTATTTTTAATAATACCTTCTTTGTTTTGCTGTATACAAGTGCACAACTTCTGCAGTGGTCTTTAATATCTGATTAAAATATTAACATCTCTATTTGTATTGTATAGAATTCTAAAATACAATTTAGGAGAAGCAATGTCCCTAAAGACAATAAAATCAAAAGCCCTTCCTTTTAAATTTACCAGTTTAATGTAAATCTTAAAAAAAAACTAACCCAACATTCTCACGGAGGAAATATTTTTTGAGTTTTATGTATGATTCTCTCACTCAATAAAAAATCCCTGCCCTTTGATTATTCTACTTTTGCATGGAGTCAAATTAAATTTTAGCCTCATGCTAGTATTTTAATTAAAGCAACATTCAAGATGTTCTTTATTCTCTGCAGATTTATATGAAGCTCTGAGACTCTTTCTCTTCCCTCATTCCATTATTACTGAAGGCTTAAGTTCACACATTATAATAAAAACTATGATCTGTTTAGTTGCAAGACACTTTGGAGGAATGTCACACTTGCTCTCAACATTCCACCCAGGTGAAAGGTAACAAGAAACTTGTAATTTAGGAGAAAAAAACCCAAAATTAAGCAACATCTCTTGACTGGTTTTAAGTGGCACTAAATGATGACAAGAATAAAGGAAATAGGACTCTAACTGGGAATAGGGGTAAGCTGTTTGGGGGTTTGCAGAGAGGTAACACATGGAAGAAAAAAGGACTCAATATAAGTTGCCCTTTCATGCCAAAATGCCATGCTGCCCTTTCAGTAGCAGCTGGAGACTTACAGCTACTGTAACCTAGTTTTTGTTGTGCAGTAAAATGTTCAATATTCCACTGTTGGTTTATTTTCAGTGAGAATGTGTTAAAAGTGCTGTTGAATCACAAACTGCTGTTGATAAAATAGCAACTAGGAAGTGGGAGGCTAGGCAAAAATGACCTTTCTTTTTGTATTGCTTCTTTTTGCTATCTTAAAAACAACCCCCACAACAAACACAAATATAATTATTTGTATTTAAAGCAAAATTATCTTGTTTTGACATCCATTTCCTCTTACTCACTTTTAAAATATATTTTTAAAGGTGGCTACATCAGAAATTTTGCCTTTCTTCCACAACCAGAGAGTTAAAAGATAAAAAGAATGAAAAGAAATTTAAATGCACTCAAAAAACTATAAAACACCTCAGGGTATACATTATTAGTAGCCTAATGTGTTGAAAGCACTTTCTCCCTTTGGTTGTCTTGCTTCATGAAGTGCCATAGAGAGCAAGTGCATTCAAGTAGTGCACAGATTATATTTGTTTGTGGAACAGAACGGAGTCAGAGGAAGAGGCAGAGGTGTGGGGTAGAAGAGAGGGATTCCAGCCATTCCAGGACACATTTAAGAGGTTAGAGCAAATTAGCCCAGAGTAGCAAAACAACAAATTATATCTAAGCTACAGAGGAAATTAGCCCCAAATTGCCATTGGACTTGCCATTTCTCTGCTAATAAAATGTGTTCTGAAACTCTGTGACAAGTTCTTTATCTCCTAAAAATACCTGGGGTAGTTAAGTGGCAAACACCTGTGGGGGAAATCTGAAATGTCTGAAGTTGCTCACCTATGTGGGCACCAGCATGATTGCAAGGTTCTGTTGATTCTTCTCACCAGTTTGTTTATTTCAGAGAATGAGATAATTATATCCAGAACTTGTTTCAGGCTGTCCTTGAGGTCATGAAGTCAGGCTTGAAAAACTGAGGATGAAGCACTTGGTTTCACTCTCATTTCCTAGTGCACGGTACTCTCTGACTTACTGTGCTGAAAAACTATTAATTTCCTTTGAGAATTAGTACCTTTTTGAATAGTTTATAATGAGTGTATGAAGGTTTCTGCTTTTCTCCTTTTTTTTCTGATTGTTTACAAATGTTTTTGACAATTTTGCTGACTATTAAAAGGCATTTGCCTAATGATACCAATCAGGAACTCTAGTACAGTGAATCAAAGGAAATTTTTCCCTACTGCATTTTTGTAATGACTTGATACAGGTTTTGCCTTTAAAAATTGTATGAAGCAACTTTTTGTTGCTCCATGTCTTTCTGAAATAAAGCCTGCAATCTTTTACTATATAAAATAATGTCTCAGAAGCTATTAGTCACATATATTTGATAAATATAAAATGAATATGCATTTTAATATTTGATGCATGTAATCATGTAATTCTTATTCCCCAAATTTGCTTTTTTTATGAGCCAATTACCAGTTATGTTTGGGTAGTTTGTCAAGAAAGCACTCTATGTGCTAAAAGTACCTAACAGGATCCTAAATTCTACTTTTATATGAGACCTCCTGTGATAGGAAAGACAGTTACTAATTTTTAGACCCACAGAATGAAGAAATCATAAAATATTGCTGGAAAGGAGGCAGCCAGGCAGTTAAAGAATGCCTGTCCATCTCACCTGTGACTACTAAATAGTTCAGTGTCATAAAATACAGCATAAAATGCAACTGGGGGATAATTTGATTTTTGTTAATCCTTACACTTTTAGCTGTATTAGCAGGAAGGTGATGTAAGGTCAATGCAGATACACAATTCAGCTTATCCACATGATAATTCCCATTGTATTCATAAGGCTGCTTCTTAAAAGTCAGAAGGAAAACCTTATTTATATTTCTAATTACCAATAGATATTCTACTTCTCTTCCAGTGTCATGCATTGAAATCACACAAGCAGTAAAAAGTGTCCTTTTAGCCCACTGTTCCCATTAAACACTGACCATTCAAATAATAGATCACATTGTTCAGAGGTAGATTTTAAGATGTACAACAATCTATGTAGATGTGATATATTTGCATGTTTCATTAGTTTCCTGCTTGTACAGATGGCAAATCTTCATAAAAAACCAATGTAAAATAGTGTATGTCCAAATTCCAAAAATGTTTATTAGTCTGTTGGTGAACAAACACGTGAGTTTATGGCTGTTTACTCCAGGGAAAAATCTGTTACCTGCCTAGCAGAAAATATTGTTTTCACTGTGTTTATTTCCTAAAGCAATTTTGTAAAGTAATAAAAAGGATGAAAAACTTCCTGTGGTGTGTCAACATGCTGGCACTTCTCACATAATTCAGTCGATTTAACATTGTTAAAGGAGTTTCAGCAGTTCTTCTTCCCTGGTATCTGATTGCCAAGGAACTAGACTTCTCTTTTTATAACTACTTTCTACTTTAGCTGAATTAAATAATGTGACAGAAATGGTAGTTGTTTGTCTGTAAAAAGCAAGATCCTCTCCGCCCAATCTCCCAATACAATAAAGGGATATTAAAAAAATGTCTTTAAGAGATGAAGGAAGTGAACTCATCCTCCTAACAGAGGCAGTTACTTCTATCCCATTAACTGTGTAAAGACTGCAGATGTCTCCAGAGGGTGATTCCATCTCCTTGAATTAAATACTTACCTCTCCCATGTCTAACAGGAAATGGCAAGAGGGTACTTTAGCATAATAGCCCACAGGTTGGTAGAGTTGCCCTGACATGAGAGACAGGAGCACTCTGTGCTACTCAGCCTGCAGCCTGACGCCATCTGCCTCACTGCTGGCCAGAGGATCTCCAGGGACAGCACAGGGCTGAGGCTGTGCTTCTCCTTCCAGAGGCTCTTCTCGCTGCTCTCCATAGAGCCACATGTAAAATTCTTGCCAATGCTGTTGACAAGGAGCTCATCCATATGGTCTGGTGGGATTCATCCAGCAGGAATATTGCTTAACTGAAGCAGATAAATACTTCTCTCCTGCAGCCTGAGTACTGTAGCTCCCATATCCTGGGTGGCTACTCTGGTATTACCTACCGTGACCAAATAGGACACTTCACTCCCTATACTACAGGGTAGATTTTATTTTTGCAGATTTTTAACCCAACGTAGTTCTCTGATTTTATATACAGTACAGTCCCACGAACAGTTGTTTCAGCACAAGTGATAGGCTGGGTGCATAGTATGGTTATACAAATAGGATGAGAAAAGTCTACATAAGTTTCTGCAGCCAAGTTTTGCATGAAAGATCAGCAAAAATAGGCTGATGTAGATGTCTTTAGCTTAGCAGCTGGGGATTTGTGAATGTTGTACTCAGATAAGCCTTCTTACCCCTTTCCCTTCTTCTGTCATCATTTGCAATTCCCTGAAGTTCTAAAAACTAATGGGAATGTCTCTCAGATTTTGAGAAGAAATTAAAATCCATACTTCTTGAGATTCTCTCACCTCATAGGAAGTGTTCCACACCAACTACTTAACTTCTGGCATAATTTGTATGAAAAAAACGGCTTTGGGGAAGTCAGATTGATGCAAAATGTTTTGGTCTGCATGAGCAATGGACTCATTCATTGCTGAAAATAAAGTGTAAATAAAACTATTTGTTGCTTTTCTTTTCCTCTTTGCATTCCCATGTATTGTAGCTGCTGTTTTCCCTTCCCAGGTGCAGATGTACCTGGGGAAAATTGTAGCCTTTTTATAGCATTATTATTGCATAGGAAAGATAGAAGTTTTACTGGGTGATTCTAAATATATATTTGTTTAATATTTCTTCACTCAAATACCAGCCTACAGCAGCTATGTAGATTTAGAAGAACTCCTAGCGTCCATTGCTCTGCTTGAGTATTTTGTTCAGAAAGGAAAAAATGTTTCTCTTCTCATTTATGCATTATGAAAAAGATAAACTGAGGGTTCCCATTCATGGAGGAGGAGGGAGGTAATCAAAACATTGTGCAAGCAAAATGATTGAATAACCTAAACTCTCTCTAGAAAGTAAAAAAAAAACAAACATAAAGTTAATCCTCTAAACCTTTAGTAAGGTGCTATTTATGGGTAAATGTCCACAGAATTATGACTATAATTTTAATGACGACCATTCACAAAGAAATGTTCTACCAAAGAGACAAAAAGACCTGACATTCAAATACCTGTTCTACTATTTCAGATCACAATTCATGTATTAATATTTTATCAGTGACTTCAGTGAAGTGTTCTGAGGTGTTAAAAAGAGTTTTCCTGAGATACTCCAGGTATCTGCTAAGAAGGTCATGAAGTTTTTTAATACCGAGGAGTCATGGAAATGCAACTGCAAATATAAAACAAATAATCTATGAAACAAATCAAATATGAAACAAACAGATATGAAGGGCCTTTGCTTTATATTTATTAAATTGAATACAAGTGACCTAGATTGATGTTTGGGCTTTCACCTGTACATATTTTTATGTGATGAAGATGTTACAGGGAGTGAATATATTCCTTTTACCAATTATTATTTTTTCTATTCCAGGAAAAAAAAACAAAACACAGGTAGCTTCTCAAGCTTATATTTAAATAGCATGTACATTCCATTTAATTGTTTTTCTCATTTTGTAACTGTAGCAATATTAAAGGGTTTTCTTTTTTTACATCATAGAGTGTTTCACAACAAGAAATATGTCCTTAGGCTGACATAACCCCTATAGAGTTTTGAAGCTGACATTCTCTTCCAGTTACTCTTTAAATAATTGATAAATCACAGTGTGTATGCATGTTTGATATCAGAATTATTTCCTTTTTCACCAGATTAACATAAATGTATCTCTATATTGCTGTATAAACATAAACTGTTTTTTAAAATATTATAGCAAGCCAAATCCTAAGAGGCTGTTGACAAGCTGTTTTAAGCAGATTATTTTTAAAGTTATGTGTTTAACGAGATAGTCAGTGTACCTCTCCAGACTATTTAGCAATGTATGTCTCCACCTTAATTAAGCTAACTACTCTTGCTGCAGCAGAATGGCTATTAGCTCATTCATTTACCAAACAGTAACCATAAACAGCATTTTCATCTCAAAAATATAATAAGCAGCAGTCAGGAAAACAGAGTGTGCAATTTGAATTAAAGAAAGAGTATTCCCTGTTGTTTGAATAGCAACTAGAACTCTAGAACATCCAGGCTTGCAGACGGCTCTACTAGTAAAATAATTTTCCATTTACATAGCTGAATAGATTGCATGCCAAACCTTGCTTAAAGCAACTATAGCTATCTGACCTCTATTTAGTCTTCTGATCCAAAACCGACTGCCCTTTACCTTTATAAGTTCATAGACCAAACCAAAATAAATCACATCTAATTTGTTTTATGCTTGCATTTTTTTAAAACCATAGAAACAGACTCGTGGAAACTTCCTACTTACTCCTGTTTATAATACCAATCGGTCTTTACAGTGGGGTGACTCAGGAGGCAGTTTGCATCTTGACCAGGTCATCAGCAAGTAAAAAAGAAACCAACTTTCCTCATTCCTGGTCTGTGTAACTTCACTGGCTATGTTGGGTTTATGTTGTCAAGCTACAACTCTGATGCATGCTTTTTTTCCCTTTAGATTTGAATAGACAACTCTTTAGCTCCAGAAATGTTATCCTTTCAACATAAAAAAAAACTTGCTTTTTTTTTTTTTTTGCATGTTGATGTCTTCTATCCCAAGCATTAGAAGATTAAAAAAGTTCATAATAATAAAGGGATTATTTTCAATAGTGCCAATCTTTTTATCAGTCTTTTAGCATCTTCTTACGAGCTCTTTGTATTCTTTGTCTCTGTCTCTGTCTCTGTGTTTTACTCCTGTTGTTTCATTCATATTTCCTGTTGAGCACAAGGGAGTCTACCAGTACAGTGTTACCAGTGCTAAATAACTTGTTTTACATTTTCACATATGAATACTTTTATAATCAAAACTTACTAGATAGCCATGCTTTCTGTAAGATGCATGCTCTACTGATGCACTGGAAAGAAAAGGAAGTGTCATGGCTAAATGATTGACTCTTTAGTATCCCGAAACAGAGGAAATAAGTAGCACAGTAGAATTTGTAACTAAGAGTGGCATGGGAAACATCCCTTGTCTATGTAGAACCAGAAACATGATAGGACAACATGAGATCTCCTCAGCTGGCAAGCAGCAAGAGTGCAAATAGTTTTGATATATGCTATTAGTAACAGAGAGGAGAAGAAAAGGGTTGGTTGACTCCATTTTGAAAATAAAATTATTGGCAGACAAGTGACAAGAAAGGAAAGATATTGAAGGTTCTTTTTGATCAGAGTTTATTCAAAAGGCCAGTTTTAAACAGATGATTGTTGCCATTGATAAGTGAGACACAATCTTGAATAAAGTCAGATCATCTTAGAAACCTTAGGTATACATTCGTGAAAAGCATTTTAGATAGTGCATTCCATGTACATCCTTATTGCATTACTTAAAACCTTCAAGAGATTGAGCCTCTGTTCTAAATCCATTAACTAAGTACAGGAAGTTTCTAGATGAAATAAATAGCAGTAAAGTAGAAGTTATAAATTTTGTGTGGCACAGAACAACCAGTGCATATGATTTCAGAGTAAAAACTCTCTTCATATAGCTTTATTTCATTGCTGTTTTTTTTCAGTTGTGACCAGCTCGAAACTAAATCTTTTGCAAATTGTAATGTGTGTGGTAACATCCACCTAATTACTGCTAGGAACAGTTAGTACTCATGCTGAAAGAGTAATTCTGTGTTTGATGGAATTGCTGCCTTCATACATCTTTGGGATTCTCTTCTTCTTTGGCTTTGAGCATATGCTCTCACAGCAGTCAATGCTTTATGAAAAGGCATGATACTAATCAGATATTCAGTTGCTTTGTTCTTTTCTAATTTCTTAAAATCACACACCATTTTTATATATATTACTATTTTAAGTGTTTTTATAATAATGTCAAATTTATGCAGTTAATTCTCTCATTGTTACAATATATAATAATGTAACTTCATACAATTTTACTTATTACACAGCATCTGTTTTTGTTAGAGCTTGACATATGCATTTCACTTGTAAATTACTGCTTTTATGTTCTACTTATGCCTATTATACCTTTGTTGAATCATTTGTTTCCTGATTTTTCTTTTAACTATAGTGCTGGAGTAATTTTCTCAGTAAGTGTGCGCCTGCCCTTTTCTTTCAGGAAAGATAATGTCCATAATAGACAACTAGAATTTTGCTAAAGTAATGAGAGAAGACATTTTGGGGACAAAAAAAAAAAAAAATAATTGATTTCAGTAGTTTAAGTGTCATAAGGATGATTCTTCCTTTGATACTGCTTTGAATGTTGAAACTTAGAGAAATGTACTCATCTTGGTATCGTGAAAATGTGGGATAGTATTACTTGTGTTTATTAGCTTATGGCATTATAGAATCTTAGAATATCAGGTTGAAAGGGGACATTGGGGATTGTCTGATCCAGTCTTTCTCGGCAAAGGCACAGTTCAGATAAAATGCCCAGAACCCCATTCAGGTGTATCCAAAGCTGGGAAGTCCACTGCTTCCCTGGGGAGGTTATTCCAATGACTGATTGTTTCCCTTGTCAAAAAATTTCCTCTTGTGCTTAATCAGAATCTCCCAGAGAGTATCTTGTACTCATTACCTCTGTGTTTTCCCTTTGACTCCTTGTAAAAAGGGAGTCTCCATCTTTGGAATCACCTTTTGAATACTGGAACATGGTAGTAAGGTCTCCCCTAATCCCTCTATTTTCAAGGCTCAACAATCCCAGTTCTTTTCAGCCTTCCCTTATGTGGCAGGCTTCCCAGTCTTTTGATTGTCTTTGTGGCCCTTCTGTGGACCCTCTCTAAATCATGTTTGAACTACAAGAAATACTGATAGAGCAAAAATCTATACTTTTGACTAAACAATCTCCTTTACTGCTGAAATGCAATTAGACAGGGAGTTGCTGTTCTGAAATCAGTCTAAAATGCACACTTAAATAAAAGTCATCTATAAATTTGCCTATAACATCCTTAGTGCCTGTCTTAGCCATTCTTAATGCCAATAAATTGTAAGTTTATGAGTGGTTCAAGAAAATCCCGGTAATCTTAACTATTATACCTCTTCCTATTAAGGATTAAAAGATCATATCCAAAGCAAGAAAAATATGTCATCTATTACTAGTGTCAGTTTAACAATATTGTTAAAATTAAATGGTCCTTTAACACACTTCTCGAAGAAGAATGAAAAAAAAAAATGTCTGAGATTAAAATTAATTCATTTGTGCAAAAATCTTTACCCTACTCTTTTTTCTCCCTTGAGAAAATCTTCTGGCCTACCTTTCATCCAAGGTCCCACTGACACACAGCTCTTTACGCTTGCATTTGACCATATTGATCAGTATTTGAGCATTTCTTTTCAGAAATACCAAAAGATACTTGAGAAAACCCATTTAATTACAGAGATTTTTGCATACTATTTTTTAATGAATTCTTAGTTATGAGGTGAAATTGGAGATCAATAGAGAGTACTGTATTCCTTAGAAGGGAATGAAATTCAAGACTTTTTAAGCTAATGGCTCAGCAGATTGTTAAGAGAAAGAAGGTTAAGAAGAGTCCAATCTTTCCTACTTATGGCAATCTGGAAGCTTTATTGCAAAAGAGTTTCTCATTAAAAGTCAGCTCAGGGTGTATCTGAATACAGTGCTAGAGTGAGTCTGTGATTAATCTGAATACATAGTAGAGTGATATCAGGAGGAGGGGCAGGGTGTATTTTATAAAATATGAGGACATGACTTTTAACTATACAAGCACTACAAAAGAATTTTGTAGTGTTTCAAGTGAAATTTAAAATGATCAGTTATACAGATGAATAGGGAGCTTCCAGCAAAAACAGGTACTGAAAAACTCAGGTGTTTATAACGATCTTACATATAAAATTTCTTTTTCTTTTGTAATATGAAATTTAGCAATTGTGTTGATACCAAGTTTATTATCATGTGAACCTAATTCTCAACACCTATTTCATCTTATGTCAAGCAAATTATCTAAGTAATGTAATAACAAGTGATTTTTTTAGCTTACAAGAAGTTTATCTGGTCCTGTCAGACAAATTGTCTCATAAATATTGCTGTTATTCCTGAGAGCTTCAAGAGAATAGAATTGTGTAATTCTTTTAGACAGAAGAAGTGAAATGTGACATAACACAACAAAGACAAGATGTTTCTATAATTTTATTTTTAATCCACTCAAACTAAAGTAAATGACTGGGTTGATTATGGAGTGATGGAAGATATAATACCTGTAAAGACTAAAGGAAACCTCTTTAGCTTTGTTGCCTCATGTAAAGGTATTTGTTTATTCTACTGGCAACTGGCCAATTTAATGAATTTTGACATCAGGGATTTATTTAGGCTGGTATGCTGTGGTGTAAGTATTAAATGTATTTTAAAAATCACTAACTACATTTCTATTAGGTTCTGTCAAGGCAGTTAATTGTCTCCTTTTATATTCAATTGTATATTATCTGATGGTATAAAATTCCTCATTTGTTCTGTTATTTTACTACCCCTTTTGTCATATTAAATGCTGGACTATGAACTGCAAATGTTATTATCTGTACAAAATTTAGGAATCCTGAAACAATGTAAACTTGGCAAACTGTTAACTCTTCATGAGCAAGATCAGTAGATTGTCTACGGACTGAGGGCAGAGGAACGAAATATTTTTATTTGCAGTCTTCAACAAACTGATTTATTCTATTTCAGTCCAGTCAGAATGAAAAGACCAGGTTGGAAAGAGGGACCTAAAAGGAAAGGACCCATTTGACTTGGTAAAGAAGTGGCTCAAATGCTGTGGATAGGACTTTAAGGGGTAAGGAATAAAAGGAGAGTAATGACCTTCAGCAAACATATCATATACAGAGCAAACCTCTGATGAAAATGTCAGTTGGGTTGTGATGTATTTTTCTTCCAATACTTGCTAACAGTTCAATTGGAAACTGTAGGTGGGAACCAAAAGTATAGATGTCTAAATCCAAATCTTAAACTGAATTTGTAGGAGTTATGGTTTGCAGTTCCCTTCCCAAAGAAGGCTGAGGAAGATGCCTCAGCTGTAACGTATGTGCTGGTGAAATCTCTTAAGAAGTAGTTAGAGAAATTGCAAAGGAAAGCTGACAAAGAGGGTGAAATCTGGAATGGGGGTGTGGAGAAGGTGATTGGTAACAAGCCAGGAAGATCTACTATAGCACCTACTCTAGCTAACAAGATATTTCAACTCACAGATTTTCTTCATAGGGAAATGATCCCTCCTCAGGCAGTGATGCATTAAAATGCTGCCCACAGGAGCTGAAGTTTCAAGCCTAATGACAAAGTGGATTAAAAATAAAATGGAAGCCTGGCAGGCTGGAAAAGCTGTGAGATTAAGGATCATTCTTCCCGTGAGGAAATGATGTATTGGTTGGTCATGAGTGACTCACTACTGTGTGTGATGAAAACTTTGGTCTAGTGTCTGGACCTAATATTGTGGGAATTCTTCTGTCTACCAGGAGCTTAAATCTGAGGGATGTTGCCAAAGCCATCTAGTCAAATGACAGTTACCTGGGACTGCTCATTCATGCAGGCATGACTCATTTCTGTGTCACTCTAAGCAGATGAAAAGTGGCTGCAAAACCTTTGGAGGAAGGCTGAGAGGATCAGAGCTGTTGTAATGTGCTAGTCAGTTCTCCTGGTCAGTCATTCAGGGAAAATGTGTGTCATTCAGTGCTCATATGCAAAAGTAGCCTACCAAAATAGCCTCTGGCTTCTTTGACAATAGCATGAAGTTGCAAGAAAATACAGGGTGAAATGGAACTGAAGAAAAGAATAATGTTTCAACTTAAGAAAAACTACACAAAGGGCAAGCAGTTTGTTCTTTGTTTCTGTGATGGATGACATGAGAAGCAATGGTATTAAACTGCAGCTGGAAGGAGTCTGGTTCAATATAAGCAGAACTTCCAATGCTAAGTAGAGGTGTATTTGCTAATAGATTGACTTATGAGGCATTAAAAGACTCATCATGGCAGGACTGTACAAATGGGTTCGACAAACAGCTTTAATTGATTGAGTTGCTTTTCAGCAACTGTTGCTGTTCTTTTATATTATCATAGAATGAACAAATTCGTATCAGTGCTTGCAACCTGCATTAGAAATACTAGGATAAGATAAACTGTGGATACTATTGAAGTTTTCCCCCTGTCATTCTGTGAAAAATTCTGAAAGTAAATACTATATACTGGGTACTATATTGTCTAAACATTAAGTTGTAATGAAATAGTAAGTGAAAAGTAAAATTGAAGTTGGGCTTATCTATAATATTTAATTGCCTTGAAAAATCAAGAGATAATGAAATCTGGTATTTTACACCAGGAGAGACATATAGATCAATTTTTAATAGTTTAATTTAACAGTTTAAGACTGGTTTCTGCTGGAAAAATGACATGGCTTCCTTGCTCTGTAGTAATAAGTAACACCAGCTTTTTTACCTCTTAGTGTGATTGATACTGCAGTAATCATACTCCAGTGAGCAACTACTATTATGATATGAGCCACAATTATCCAGTTGCATTTCATTATCTGAAGCAATGATTCTGGTGTCTCCTTCTAGGTCAGGTATTTTTCATATCTTTTCAATTCTTCTTGTTCACAGTCTTTCAAATACATCTTCAGTACAGAGACACTTGTTTCTTACTTTCAGATGGGACCATAATAGCTTCTTCAGCCCCCGGATTTAATTTGTTTTCAGTGTCTCTAATAATATGCATGTTGCTGTTGATATTTTATTTATGGATATTCACTGTTATAAAACTGTTTGTAACACATGTATCTTCTTTAAAGAGGTACAATAGAAATATTGTCATTAAGGTGACATCCGGTTTTAGGAATGGCTGTTAAATATTGCAGGTTTTAGTGACACCATTCATCTGTCAAGTAAAAAAAAAGCACAACACTTAATTGGAGTAAAATTAATTTCAGTCCTATTATTGGAACATCACAGATGTTTGAAGAGTAGGTTTTGTGGTTTTGTCCTTAGGGCTCCCACTATGCTTCCATGTAATAGGCACAAATCTGGTATTTCTTTCTGATATCCATCCATTACTTCTGTGCTTGTACTGTTCAATGTATCACTGAATCCCTTTGAGTGAGAAATAAAAAGGTTTAATAATATGCAGGTTTGTGATCACATTTCAGATGGCCATTTGTGCTTTGATAGCACTTTTATGTGTCCTAAATTAATCATAACTCTCAATATACAAAAATTTTCTTCAAAAGTTTAACACCTCTCTTAGGAGTGATTTGTATTCATCTGCTTCTGTTTTTGGAGGTGCACTCCTGACTTTTACTAGCTATATTTTGTATTCCCAAAGGTATTTATCAAATACCTGCAATTTATTGGAACTCACCAAAACATGGAAGCTCTCTGCTTATTTTGTAAAGCTGACTAATAAAGGCAGTTAGTAGGATTTAAAAGGAAGCTTGTAGAGTTCTGCTTTCCAGATGTGACCTCAAGATTATGTCAGGCCTCTCTTCCTCTACTCCTATATAGGATTAAAATGGAACATTTTAGCTTCCATATGGATTAAGATGATTCATGAGAACTGTTCAACTGTACCAGAATAAAGAACCATCTAGTCCTGTGTCTGGTGATAACAAAAGAATAGTTATATTTCCTTATGTCTTTCCAGCCATCTGCTACTTTAGGACTTCTTCAGACAGCTGATTAGGGACTTCCTGAATTATGGCTACTGTGTTCTCATTGTCTATAAACTATACAAATATTTGATCACGTCTTAAATTTTTTTTGCTTGCAAGACAGATTTTATAACTGATTATATAAGCTGAGACATATCATCTTGGTTCTCACTTTTGTTCTCATCTAGGAACTGTAGTGGGGATGACTCAGCCTGCAGGTATCTATAGGAACAGACTGGAAAGCAGAGGTCATGCTTGTGCTCATGCATTATTCAGTGTTGAATCAAGCCTCTCCTCTATGTAACTGTTCCTACATTCTGGAGTTTTTCCCTTTCTTCCTTCAAGGAAGTTGGTACTGAGCTCCTTCAGGCTGTGTGTGTTTGCAATCCACTGTGTCTAGTCTTGACAAAAATCCAACCAGGACATGAAAATGCTAGGAATGATGGAAGTAATCCCAATGTTTTATCCTTTGAACCATTCAGCTGGTTAAATATGATCAACACACGACAGAGAATGGTGCTGTCACTGGTAGGTCAAGAGGCAGATATGAATTAAATACTTCCTATGCTCCTATATTTTCCAGAACATATTGACTGATCATTTTGCATAATTTAGCTTATACAGATTTTTAGTGTGAATTCTAAAATCTACTGCAGCTTGCAAAACCAGCACCAAGACTTGCTATATTTGTTCTATAGGCAATTATATATATTTGAATGCATTCACCAATGCATGATGTATTTTGTGGGGCCTGTTACATGCATCTTTCAAATCTTCTCTGATTCTTTCAATGCAGATAAACTCTTGGACAACAAAATTTCACAATCTTACCACAACTTACCTATCCCATTGAGTAAATAAAAACCTAGCAAGGACAGAAAGTAAGACTAGCCAACTAGTAATTTGAAGTGTTATGCACTCTTTCTTGTTAATTAACATAAGATTATCACAGCATGGACAGTTGTTTTCTTCCAAATTTTAATGATCTGGCTTCCTCTGTGAAATCACTTAACATCCCAATGGCACAAGCTGTATTGTTGCTTGTCTTCATCTCTATGCATGAGATGAAGAACTGTGTAATGAATTTACATTCTTCTCAAGCCAGTCTATCCTAATAACCTGTTAATGAATGTGACTCAGCAGTTGTGTGATGCAAACAATTGATCGAGAAGGTTACAGAGTCTAAATTGTTTGGGGAACTCCATTAAAATGGCTAACATAAATTAAAATAATAAAAGATTCTTTTAAATTGGAAAATGGCTGTGACCTGCAAAATTATATGATATCTACAGGCTGCAAGGAAATGAGAGATCAAATCATATGTGAAAGCATGGGGAGTATCTTATTTACTGCCTAAGTCAGCAAAAGGCTGAGCAGGCTCTGGTGCCCACTTGTTTCATGTGTTGCCTTAGCTGTTCCCCTAGATACTCCAATGGAATGGTCTCTGTCAGGATCTCTGTCCGAACAGCTAACACCTCCTCTGTCATTCTTTCTTCTAGAGGACTGGATGTATTACCTGAATCTTAATTGTCTATTAATCATCTTTCCCATTATCCCTTTAGAACTTTGAGTCTAATTTACAGTATAGTTTATCATGAAATAGGATCAAAGCAAGTGTGGTACACATGGAGTTTTCAAACATCTGATTGCTTCTATTTAAATTTTTAAGGATTGGAGAAACCTGGAATCCCTTCTTACTATTTTAAGAGTACTTGGTGTTAACTGAAAGATACATTTCTTTGTCATTTCATGGGGATCCTGTGATTAAATTGGAACAGCAAATTTGATTAATATAAATAGGTAAGAAACAAGAAAAAATCCCCTAATAAATAGTAGTTTTCAAATTACACTTTAAAATCCTCATATTGAAACTGAAAATAAATATTGCTGTGCTATTGGCCCCAAGAAGGTCTGAAATGGTATCTCTCAAAGGAGTGAACAATTCCATTCAGCTTTAACTGAATGTGAAAATTTAAAACCCAGCTTTTATGAGCTTAACAATCTGCATTTCAGCAGAGGGCAACAATAATAGGCCACAATTCATGGGAAAAGATAATAGTATGCGACAGTATTCTTCTGCATTACTGCTTCTCTGGCAGGAAGACTTTTAAATAATAAAAACTAAAAAGCCCCAAACATTTGCAACCATTGTGCAGACCTGAAGCCAAGACCTGCTCATTTGTGTTCCTGCTGAGAGGTGTTGTGTTCCATGTTCTTGTTTGTTTCCTCTGCAGAGCAGGCACAGCCATCACTGTGAAAATATCCAGCTGTGGTTGCAACGTCTAGTGCACAAAAATGACTGAATTTGGCCATGGGACATTTTTCATTATGTTCCACTTCAAATCATCTCCCTGCCCAGTATTCTTCATGTCTGTGATGTCCAAACATACTGTGAGATGAATTTTTGGAACATATCTAGTAAAATATGTTTGTACCATTAACAATATGTAATATTTTGAAACAATCTTCTTTGATAGCTTTCACTAAAATATATTCTTCCTGTCCCTGAAAGTTTTCAAAGCCAGAGCTCTGGGTGGAGCTCTGAACAACCTGGTCTAGTGAAAGGTGTCCATGACCATGGTAGGGGTTGGAACTCAGTGATCTTTAATGTTCCTTCCAATCTAAACCATTCTATGTTTCTATGATACCGTTATTGGTCTTGTATTATCACCTCTTATCTTTCCCTGTCACATGCAAGATACTGCAGAGACCTTATTTGTCCTTCCTCCTTCTTCCTCTTTCCACCTTGAATTGATCATCAATTCTCAAGTTACTTTCTCTATGGTGTTCTCAGATTTTTTCCCTAATTTGGATTCATGGAAATTGAATCAGAATAGAATATCATCCTTCAGATCCTGTTTTTTTTGTGCTTGAAGCAGAAGCAGGTAGTTCTTGCTAACTTCAAATAAGCCTACATTGTCTTTGCTTTCAGACAAGAGTTTGTTTTCTAGCTGCTTCTTCTCCTTTTGTGCCATTCTTGATATTTTATTGCTCTGTACAAACACATCTTTCTAAAGAATGCCTCAGAATGCCTTTGTTTTTTTAGTATAGTATCTGCTGGTGTGTTTTATTTAGAAATATTACATTCATGTATATTTGCAGTGTATTGTACTGGTGAAAACAAATTTTATTTAATTGCATCAGTTACATAGTTCTGTGAGCTATGATTGTGCTTAATAACACATAGTATTACAATGAGTTCAGTAAAGTTGTGGAAGACTGAAGCAACATTTCTCTTTTAGATAACCAGTAAAGTAATTAAATTTTTTTTCTTTTTTTTTCATTTCTGGAAAGTGTTTCCTTATAGGTTTTAATTAGCAAATAATTTAGGTCTGGAAATTAAATTTTACCCAATATACATTGTAACACACTGGGAAAAACAGATGCGTGCTGCCTAATTGTTGAACTTTTTTATTCTGTAATGTTCAATATTGATGCACGTGAATGATAAACATTTAAGTGTTCCTAAAACTAATCATACTTTACAATTTTTAGTTTCATGTAGACTTGAATAATTATAATGCAGTTTTGAAGTTTCTGTAAAAGAATTAAAAATAATGCATTCGAAAAATCTCCTTATTACCTGAAAGATAAGCATAGTTGTTTTACTTAATCAAAATAACAGCAGTTTAAACAACCACGTAATGTAGGTGCTTAGATTGTATTTTAGAAAATGAGCTGGAAATTTTTGACTGAGAAAATGATGTTTCAAGTATGTATTTGCATTTCAGAAGAACATTGACAGCACACAATGCACCTAATGTACTTTGTTAAAAAAATGCAATCTCTGTGTTTCAAGTAAACACTCCTAAATTATTTAATATATAACTATCACTTGCCACTAAGTGAATAATTTTTAGTATTTTGTATAGAAATGTAAAATTTCTTTTTCATAACATTGTACTTTCAGGACTTAAATTTTTCAGGCTATTAGCTGTAGCCTTTGCTTAGATAAAAATACATGGTTTTCACAAGGACTAATAGTTTCTACTAACACAAACAGGGACTTATCACGCTGGAGTAATTAATGTTTGATTTAGGAATAAATCCCAGAAGTCTTCAAGTATTTTTTAGGTCAAAAAATGTGGGTTTTATCTGCTTTTTATTTTAAAAAATCACATTAGATAGTTGGTATCTTGTATGGATCAATTTTATGCTATTTCTTTGTCCTGTGAATGTCCTTGTTCCTCTAATGCTTCTCCTTAACTAGCATTGAAGAAAGAAGGAAGGGTAGAAATGTTCTTCTGACACTTTTGATGGAGGATACATTTGAAAACCAACTGAAATTGCTTGCCATCATGTTCTTGACAATGGGAATTATCCTTTGATAGCAAAATTGTGGGATGTCTGTGACACTTGCTCAGTATTTGCATGAGGAATTCAAAGAGCTTGCGACTGCAGCCTGGTTCTGAAGTCTGCAAAGCACATTGCCACTCACATCTCTGCATGTAGTTGTTTAGGGACAATATTGTAAACACTGGAGGAAATGCAGTGGTGATTCTTCTTTTCTTCTAAAAAGATGTTGCAGGCTGGTTGAAGCAGTTTAGTGTTATACTGTGGTTTCAGGGCTTTCCAGATCATTCAGTTACATTCCGTATAGAGACCTAGTTGACAATGTCTTTAATTTAAATATGTTTTTTGTTCTAGGCATTAGGTGTCTGTCATGAATGCACATTTTAGATTTACTAGGTTGTCAAAAGCTTTCAGAGCTTATGCTTAAAAAACTACATTTTTCTTCTAGTAATGGTAGGAATGGGTATGTTCTACACATAATTCTCTTTGTATTGGACACTTGTGTCAGAAAGCTGGCAATGTTTGTTCAGATGGAGTTCGTGAACTGCAGGGCTAAACAGAGGCTTGTCATGAATTAGGTGTGTCAGCCTGGTTTTCTCTTTACTTTTCATCTAGAGATATTGTTGAGTGTTTTAAGAAAAAATTGCTTGAACAATTATCAGAACTGATTTTGCATACTTGATTTTGCACCTAGCATAAAAGGGTAGAGTAAGTGATATTTCCAAAACTGTTCCAACACAAATCTTCATCATTCCTTAAGAAGAGGAACTTGCTTAGAGTTTGATGTTTTTGGTGATTGGCAGTAAGTTGCTCTGAAGTAATTTTATTTAGAGTTAATTATTTTATTTTATATCGTCTAATAAGAAAAAAAAATTACATAATTTTTCAGAATTTAGAAATAATTTTGTGTGTATGCACTTCTCCTGGATTCTTAACAGCAGAATGACTGTGACACAGTGACCACAGAACTATCCCATTGTTCAAATGAGCTTGCCAAAGGTTTCAGTTCCTTTACTGCAAGAGATTTTATTTTCTTTTTCTCAAGCATAATTTGGAAGGGAGAGTCTAATATATGTGTCTAAAATCCAGTTTTTTTTTTGTTTTGTTTTTCATTCTAGTGGCTGAGTATTAATCTATTTCTTTATTCATTTTTATAGATTAAAAAAATCAACAGGAATTTTCCCGTAAACCAGCAGGTAAGAAAATGAACATTTGGGCTTTTTTTAATTTATAATTCTAATTCTCACTTGAACTATCTTTAATTGTGTGGTAGCTGTTTGTTATTCTACCTGAAGAATTCTCAGTAGATTTTCTTTAGAGAATACCTTGGTGTTTTTACTTTTTCAACTCAAGGGAATTGGAGTGTTTGATCAAAGTAAGAACATTTCTAATATTTTCAAATTAACCTATTTGATGCAGGTAGATATACTTTTCTTCAGATTGTCTCTTACCAGTTTTACTATAAAAGGGGAATGTTATCATTATCCTTTACCAAATTAACCAGAATAAATCAATGTTCCAAAATTCTGAAAATGTATGGTCTTTTTTTTTCCTATTGACAAGTGCAGGCATTAAAAAATTAATAACTGAACAACTATTTAAACAAAATATGAAGAAAAATATACAAGGTAAAACTCAGTACACTGTACAGTTAAGTATGTATATGTTGGGTATGACATCTATTATTTATATAATGATAATTTCCACACAAAGAAATGTGTTAAGGGGAAACAGCAAACTGATTCATAAGAAGGAAAAAACTGCCTCCTCATACAAGGGGAGAAATATGTACAGGACTGAGCTGTAAACTTGCCTTCAAGAGGAGAGATTTGAGGAAGAAAAGTGCTTTCACCTCCCTTACACCAAATCTTCAGTTAGCCAACATATTTCTCAGTTCCCTGTCTCTGGTCCAGCTTTATTTATAGGGAATTGTACTGAGTATAACTCACAAAGGAGGGAGATACTTCTATTTTGTCTTCTGTTTTCTTCATGAGAAGATGCACAAATGTAAAAAATTAATGAAAATAATATAATACTACTAATATTAACAATAATAACAACTATATGGGTAAGTATAAATGAAGCTACAATAGATGAAGTTAGCATTTGCATTTGGGAATTTCCACAATAATTTGTATAACATCAGATGCAGAGAGTGCAAAGATATGCTTCTATGTCAGAAGAAGGAAGAAGGTACTGCCTAATGAACAAAAAGCAGTAATTGGTTCCATTTTCACTGTTATGATTCACCCTGAACTTACCTCTTTGCTTTCATTACTGTAAAAAATAAAGATGAGAAATATATAAACAACAGTTAAAATGTCTCACCACTCTAACATATAATTTAGAGATCTCTGCTATTTTGGAGCCCTTGGCACATGGGGTCAACAAGGCTTTTTATTCTTCATTAGAAACTCCTGTGGAAAGCAAAAATATCTTTCCTGGCTTGAATAGCTTTTTGGCCATGCTCTCTGTCAGGACAGCCTGCAATTATAATGCATTCATCTCTCATCAGCACCAATCATTATACTCCAAAGGAATTACTATGGAGCACTTCAAGAAACTCAGTCAAAAGGTCAGTCTGGAAAGAGAGGCTGATTTGATTAGCAGTGAGACTGGTAGGGTCTTGTTGCCTGTACATACTGGAGAAGAAAAAGGTTTACTTATCTGTGGATGTCAGAAATTTTAGGGAATTGAATCTTCAATGGGGAAAATCTTCATTGAATTCAAAACCAGATTTCTTTTTTGGCTTACCCTATGTAGAGAGGGCTGTAGTTTTTAATCATAAAAGAAGTTAGGGAAAATCACCTAATTTAAATGAAATAGTTAAATAATATTTTTGAGTAGAGTCAGAAAAGGCTACACAGATGTAGGGTTAATTTCTGTCTTCCTGTGCAGTAAGTATCAACATGGTATGCAGAGAAGAAACAGGACTCTTTAGTTGTTATTTCAATGCATCATTTATCTAAAAATTAAAATACCATCTCAAATAGTCTTGTCATCTTGATTTTTTTTAAATAAAATTAATTTTTGTCTAAGAGGTTAAACAGCTAATTTTAACTTCTTTCTGCAAGCATATCATTAACTTGAAAGCTGCCTTCTTCCTGTTATACTTTTTTTTTTAAAAAGGTGTGTATATTTAATTTCACTTAACAAATACCCACAGGTTTTTTTTTTTATGAGCACTGGCAGGGTAATTGAAGGTTATTTTCACTTAGAATTTTTATATATATATATATATGTGGATTTTAATTAGTTAAGTAAAAAGGGAAGACAGTTGTCAAGCTAGAGTCAAAGAAACAACCCTTAGGATTCCTTCATGAAAATATTCTTGCTATGGAGAAGACAATAGAAGCACAGACAGACCCATTAGCATTACAATGAGGAAACAAATGTACCTGCAAAGGTGTGTAAGATGCTGTAACTCCAGCAGTGTTATCCAAACATCTCAATGTTGCAGTAAGGTAAAAAGATAAAAGAAAAAGTAATTAGAAAAGCTTGTTCACTGTACATAACTTGGCAGCTTTCCTTTAATGCAGTAATTGTTAAAATAGGTTTCTCTGGAAAATCACTAGAAAGATAAGAATATTAATTACAATTTAAAGATCAAAGGTGATGGGTATTGATAAGAAGGTGGTAATTATTGGGACAGCATGAAGCAATAAGAAGTTCTCAGAATGGTGGTAGCACATTTAATTGTGATGGAAAGATGATGGAAAAATGCTGGAAGAGGACCCCACAGACAAAAAAAAAAAAATTGAAGAAGATTGTGGTACAAGAGGAAAATAAAGCTTCTCCTCTCTGAGTTGACAGTGATGAAAAGAACACTTGAAATGGTAAAAAATAGAAAATTAGTTGTGTTTTCTATATTTGAACTGTATGTATTGGATGTAAATAGTAACATTTAAGAGTATAATAGCAAGTAGTGTAGCAAAAAAATTTTGGACTCAAAATATCCTGAACATTTCAAATATGCACTAAGAAATATGATGCTGTCCACAAAATTTCCATAAATTCAGAGAAAAAATTATATAGACCTCATAGCAGAGAGGCACAAAGACTGGAATATTTCAAGGCTTCAGGCAGAGGCTTCTCTAGTTGATCAGCCAAGATGAGAGGGCATGTTTCCTTTTCTTGGAGCTCCTGACTTCTGTTGAGCTGTTACGCTGAATACAGCAAACGTCAGCTCCTGCAAGAGCCATCACTGGGCAGGTGAGTTTTGAAAGGCAGCATCAACTCCCTGCTAGATCTTTCCAAATGACAGGTCAGTAAACTGTGGTGGTGTAATGAGGACAAGCACTGCCCATTCCTTTTCAATTCCCAATCTTTTCATTGTCCACAATGAATTTTCAAATGTGCTGATCTCCGCTGAAAATTGACTTATAGCATCTAAAGAAATGAGCATTAGGCAGTCCTTAAAAACTCTGCTGATCCTTTTCAGGGTGAGAAACCAAATGTAGCCTCCAGCTAGTAGAGGTTTTACTACACATTATAACTCTCTTTTTCTATTTGGGATTCGTTGGGATTTGGCTTTTACTGGTTGCCATGCCAGGAGATGAATTGGCAACATCTGTCTTAGGTACGCAGTGGAATTGAAGGTTTAGAAATAAATCTTAGTCTGGCCTGCAGTTCACCTCTTCCTGTCCCTATGTGAACAAGTAAGTAAAACATTCATAAACTGCAGCTGGGAAAGTCAAAACTTTCTGACTCCCATTTATCTCAACAAGGAAGTGGTACAAAGCAGATATGGCAGGTGGCAAATTTGGGAAGTGGATTTTTCATTTCATTGGTTATTGCTACATTCACATACATGTTTACAAATGTAAGAAATAGAGACTTGCTTCTCTACTACATGGGCAACAGTCAAATTTCAAGGTTTCACACGAAACAGATAAACTTTACTTAACTTTATTTAAACTTTCTTTTCCTGTGTTGTATGAATCAGGCAGATACTTTAGTTAAAACTTTCTTTTCCTATGTTGTATGTCTCATCTCCATTAGGATGAACACAAAGGGTATGACCCTCCACCTTTCATATGCTGAATTCACCAAAAAAAGTATAATGGGGAGGAATTATACTTCTCAAAAAAAATATGCTCAAAAAACTATGCTCAAAAATTCCTTTTTTTTCTTTTGAGCACTATTTCTTTTCTTTCCACAGGTAGCATGAGACTTTTTGAAATATTTGTATCTACAGAGAACAGGAAATTTTCATGAAATAATTTTAGCTTTTAAGGGTAATGTGTCCCTCTAGAATGTTCCTGCTTTATGGGAAAAGAATGGGTAGGTGGTCTATTCAAAACGGATAGTTAATGAGAATCATGTGAGAAAGAGAAAGAGTGTTTAACTGTGTTTACCTCAGTTTTAAAACAAGATCATGGCAAAATGAACTGACGCCACACTAAGTCCAGAAACTGGGGTATCATTGTGCTTGTCAGATTCCACAGTCAGGAACCCTGTTTTGCAGATAAGATTTTACATTCTTCATGGCCAAGAATGGGGTGATGGGATACATCTGCTGTAATTAAAAAATATACATGGTTATGCCCATTTCTTTTTATTTCTTATATAAT